>NC_134826.1:70501291-70848506 GCF_004210375.1 Tachypleus tridentatus
TATAGTTGTGCACATATGGGTCTATTTATTTCTCTTAGCATTTTCTTCTACTGCAACACCACAATATAATCATGGCTGTGACACTAAATGTTGTAAACTTATTTAATAGTAATGTAAATTTATAGGTGTTTTTTGGGCTACAAAATTTTCTACAATAGGTACCTGTGACTTGCTGGTGGTAAAATTGACAAAAAATGAACAACATGCACTCCACTTGTTTTAAAATAATATATGAAACTTTGTTCAATTGTATTATGTATAAAATTATTTTACTATGGAAACAAATATTTGTATTTTAGACACTATACAGTTCTCTTTTTGTCAAAATCCACTTAAATGAATTCAATTGTTTTAGGAATTCAGCTGACAAATTAAACTTTTATTTTTTTTAATCACAGTAGTATCATGCTATCACATGAGTTATTACAGTTGTATCTTAACTTTCAGTATTATTCTGTTTTTGTACTTCCAATAATCATCTTTCTTTTGTCGGAGATCCACATATGTGGGTTCAATTGGTTTAGAACACCCTTTTACGAGACATATTAAACCTACCATACTTATAATACTATATTTTATAGCCAGTCCTTTGGAAAGTTTCAACAATTACCGTGTTTCTCCGATAATAAGACCTACCCACTAAAATAAGACCCTGAATTGATGATTTGGGGATGAATATAATATACTACCCTTAAAATAAGCCCTAGTTAAGAGTGGCGGAAGAGGAAAAGAAATAAAATAATAATTTATTAATTAGTTTAATAGTTAGTTAATTAGTTTGTTTAGGTATTAATCAGTTAGTTTAATAGTTAGTTAATTAGTTTGTTTAGGTATTAATCAGTTAGTTTAATAGTTTAATAATAGTTTATTTTGATTACATTGAAAATAGAATGTGGTGAAATGAGCGTGGAAACTTTGTGAAGCCAGGTTTACAAGAGATTGTGACTTGGGTGACAAACTCATGGAACAAAATTACAACTGTATTGCCAACGCGTTACGAGCAGGCTACTTGGATGCAAGAATTCTCATTCCATGAAACCTCTATTGCTCAACATGAAGTGGGTGCAGCGAAATTCTACAGGGGTGGGTTAAGTGAAAACTCAGCAGAATTTTAAAACAGATGATTTTGCAAGACATTCCAAGGGATGATGATATGATTGTTTTGAGAAAAAAATTCCTGTTAATGAGTTTCTGAATGTTTTCGTAATTTCTATTTATTTAGAGGTCTTATAATTTTTACTTTGTAACTTCATTTTTTAATATATCAAAATAAGACATCCCCGAAAATAAGCCCTAGTGTCATATTTTGGAATGAAAATTAATATAAGCCCTGTCTTATTTTCGGGAGAAACACGTTAGAAAGATACATAATAATAGTATTCAAATCACACTAATTCGGTCGTATCTATTGGACACGACGCGTACCACTCAGTCCACAGCTCTCATCAATAAAGTGCATTATTAAAAGATACAATATAACTAATATTAGTATTGATAATTGGATTTATTCGATTGTTACAAGCTGCAGGGGCTAGTTGTGTTTTCATCTCAGGATCATCGAAACCTGGTTTCTAATGTTATGAGAATGAATACTTACTACTTAGCCACCAGTGAGTGAAGTGAAAGATGTTTTTTTGTTTGTTTGTTTTTAGAAATGATGAAAATGATGTTCAACATAAGGCAGTGTTTAAAATGATAGGATAAATCCATTGAATAACGTGTCTTAAAACATAGACAATTGACAAATGAAGGTTTAATATCTTCTAGTTAATTATATCTATGGTGTTTTGAGTTGTTGTTTTTTTTTTGTTGTTGTCTTGGCTCAACTTAGTAAATGTATATTAGTGTACGTTTTTAACCTCTCTATATATATTTATAATGATAAAGTTCATGTTTATTTGCAATAAAACTTCTCAGAGCAACCTGTTGAACCAATGTCAACCTAAATTTGTATTTCAATATTATGATCTGACTGATTGAACGTTGTATTGGTTTCTTTCTTCTCTTCATATATTCTTTCTTACTTTTATGTATTCTGATAATGTACTTTGTCATACAGTTTACTTCAAAATACTTATGTATGTGTATTTATATATTGCAAGACCTAAAGCTGATATGACAGTCGTTTGAATATTATCTTACTTCCATAAGGAACAAAATAATGAATTAGCCTTGCTGTAAGTAATAAAATGGCCCATGGTGGTTATGATGACGATGTCTGGAACGAATGTTTTGTGGTATTCATTTCGTCATCATCCAGATAAGCTGTGCTCCACACATTGGACACGTGTTTTCATTATAAGAGTGAAGGTGAAATCCTACTATTTGGTCTGACAAGAAATGGAACAGGGTAGCAATGTGAACTATCTACCTCCGCTCTAGCCTGTCTCTTCAGATTTAGCGCATATAGCATTGATGTGAAAATCAACAAATAAACAACAAACAAGATGAGATATTTTAAACGTGTTAATTACTTGTGTTTAGGTAAACAAGTGTACCTCAACCACATTTGACAACTTTCTTTTCATATATTTTGTTACATTTGATGATTTTTTTGACTATCAGAATTAGTTCAGAAGGAGCTAGAAAGGATCACGTGATTTCTTCGGTTTTAAAATATACTTATGTTCCATATAAAATTTCTAGTTCTTCTTTATTTGTAGTTAAGCACAAAAATACATTTTGGATTATCTGTGTTATACCCACCACATGTATTCTAGCGTTGGAAATTCGCAGTCATATCTTTGTGCCACTAGGAGGCAAGAGAACTTTCCAGAGATATATTAATTTTGTTAATTTTAACATAAAATCCATGCCTTGTACCAGAAACTGTATGTTGTAAAGTTCTATCAGGTGTTAATGCTGGAAAGAAGTTTGACGTTTTTTATCTCTAAATATTATTTTTGTTTCTTTGTTTGGAAATTCTCACAAAGTTACGAAAGGGATATCGGTATATAGTTGCTCTTAATGTTGAACCTATAGACTCTGGTTTTACTTGTTTCTATTGTTACTCCTTTAATATATTGATGGTCCCAAAGTGTTATAAGCATTTTTGTAAGAACTCTAGTGAACAAACGCACATTTCCATTTCAAAATACGCAATACATATAAAAAATTTTATGCTAAAACTAAACATAAAAGCGCGTACTTTACAGATCAAAATCGGTAATAACTCAATGTGTGATTCGAGTTAACTACATTAACACGTTTTTCATGAGTACTGTTATACGTGTAAAATATAGAATATTGGCTTATTGTCTGGGCTTCTTGCTAAACGATAGTTTGTCTCTGTTCTGTTGCTTTATAAAGTGACAGTTAATTCTATTTACCAAATGCTCAAACAAATATTTGGTGACGGATAATTTAGGCTAACTGCTCACTCTGATCAAGTCTAAAATAAGCAAACCCTACGGTGTCTTGACTAGCCTCTGACTTTCCTACTTAACTATATGCGAGGGGTCCTGTTTTTTAATGTGGATATCCTTCACAGGTACATTTTTGTCAAATATACATCGCATTTTTAAATTTACACAATTATTTAATTAATTAAATATCGATTATAAATGAACTAAAATATTTTTTTGTGTATTTTCGTCCGAACTGTTACATTAGCGCCATCTCTTGCATAAAATGATTCTATATATGACATTTTATTAATAGAAACTTATTTTAGTCTTGAAAAAAAAATTCTTGTAATTTTAGATCAACGTTAAGCCAAGTTCAATACTCCATGATGCCATTTACTATAAACAGTTTTATAACACTCTTGATTAACTATGACGCTGACATTTCTTTTCTGTGTGGTTTTCGCTAGTTTGCATAATAAAATATTTTCTCACATTTGCACACACACGTGGACGTATACAGTGCACATCTTCAGTGTGGGTTTCATCTCGGTGTCTAGATTCTTTTTCTTGGTGCTTACTCTTCTTTACTTTGTAGTTTTTCACTATATTTCTCATTGAAAAAAGATGTGCACACACACGTAGATAGGTAATAATACCTCATGAGCCATTTGCTTGCGACGTGTGCAAAACTTTTAAGTTTCTAGGTTCTTCTCTCTTGTAGTTATGGAGTCACACACAAATCAAAAGCCTCGGCCTTTTATTATTGTGGATCAGTTTGTTACTACATGATAGCACTTTAATATATATGTTTTACACTTCATGAATTAAACACATGATTAATTAATTCATCAAAATCGATAATTTTACAACACATTCATACATATATTCACTAAAACAAAATTAACTCAAAGATAGTAAGATAGCAAGTTAAAATATGAATGCCATGACAGGTTCTTTTACGCTCAGCGTGTGGACGACAAAATCTAATAGGGACTTGAGAGTCCTGAAACATAATTAGAGGCACGCACGCAAACTTGTCAGATATTCTTGGAATAAGACAAGAAACAGCGAGATTGATGAACTGATGACGTAAGATAGAAATCGTAGAGTACTTTTCTAGTTTTTCTGTCACTAATAATTACTACTAATTATTGACAATTGTACTTTTATCGGAAACTTTGGCAATTGTTCATGAAGAAACTATTGCATAATATATATAAATTTAAAATATCATCACATATTTACATATTCTTCCAGAAATTAGTGTCACTGTGAAGATATAAATAATTTATTTTGTTTTCAATTTCGTGCATAGATACAGACGAAGAGGGAGGGCAGCTAGTTACCACCATCCACTGCCAACTGTTGATTTATTGGTTTAACAATACATAGTGAGCTTAACCGTCACATTATAACGCCCCAACGGATGAAAGGGAGAGCATGTTAGGTGTGACGAGCATTCGAACCAGAGTCCCTCGGATTACAAGTCGAGTGCCTTAATCATTTGGCCATGCAGGGCCGTCATGTAAGTGGAACTGCTTAACCTAAGAATATTGTTATATTCTATTTACCAGACTGTGGAAAGGAGTAAACATTTTTACAAAAAAATAAAATAATTTTCCATACCCTCAATTAGTTCTCCTAAAATTATTCTAGTTTTTTTCTATTCTAACCGTTTCGACAGCTTCAGTGGTCAATATACAGTTTCTTTTTTACCATTTTCTACTCCTTATTTCTTTCTCAATTCTTCTGGTTTTACTTCTCAGTATTTTCCTTTTTCATTTTTCTGACTCACAAGTTTTCCCAAATTTCTAAAGTATAAACATTATTTCCATCCCTTTTGCACACTTATTATGAAGAATACTGCTCACTGATTGTGAACCTAAAGGATTTTGTTACTTATTGTAGCTTGTTTCTACTCTCTGCACCTTTGTGGTGTTAATATACTTTAGCTCAACATGTAACTTACTTACTATATTCATGTGAATTACAAAGTTTCAAGTCAGTCATTGACACAGCGGTATTCCTGCAAAATCAATACTCAAAAACCTGGTTTCAGAAACGTATAGTGGGTAGTTATGTGTTTAACAACAAAGAAACAAAAGTTTCAGTTTTCTTGCCATCTTATTCGTGCGTAAGCCAAGAAGTGTTAACCTATCTTTACTTGTTTCTACTACATTTATACTTAGTGTTCTTTTTTAACGCTTTGAGAAACCCTTAATGGATTAAACGGTTGCCACTTGTTTTCCCCAAAGCTTTGCATGGTTTACTTCAACATTCAATGCTTCCTTCTAGGTGAAAATTATGGTATTATTTTAAGCACTCACTACACTTTCCTTCCACTTTTGATTGAATAATGTTGTTTTCTAGCAATAGAGACTGAGTAAAACATTTTAATGTTTTTGTTGTTCTTGTTTTCTTCAAATTTTGAACTTTTTTTGTTGAAAATTATCTTCATCCACATAGAAAACTCACGCTAACTTATATTTCATCACGTAAACATTGTAAGATAACACTGTGGTCCAATACCTTGACACCCTTTTAAATTTTTTTAGGCCTTTTAAAATTTTAAGGGATCAAGGTCAAACAACCCAAAAATATATATTTTGGGCTCGTTCATAGTCGTATTTACGGCACTAAAATAAAATTTGCAATAAAATAAATTTTGGTACGCCCAATTCATTGATATAGACAAAAAATTGGGTTTCTCATTTTGAGTCTTTTTAAGAGGTTAGAGCTCAAAAAAAGGAATATGGAGTTTTTGTTCAGTTTCGGAAATATTTTGACAAGTTTGTGTGTGTGTGTGTGCTTTCTTATAGCAGAGCCACATCGGGACTATCTGCTGAGTCCAACAAGGAGGAATCGAACACCTGATTTTTGCGTTGTAAATCCGTAGACCTAGAGCTGTGTCAGTGGGGGACTTTTTACAAGTTTTCCATGAGATCTGATACAATGATACTTTTCTACTGGTTCCACATAGTTACAAACAAAAATGGTGGATTTACTTATTTTTACCTATTGTAGGGGGTCAAAATGCCACAAAGAACATAATTTTAGAGTTGTTTGACGATTATTCCACTGTATTTTGGCCAACGTAAATGATATTTGGTACACATTTAATTTTCTTACAAGTCCTAAACAGAGGTATTGGCAGCTTTCGACGTTACTGTTTTTCACGATTTTCCTGATGCTAAAACTGGCCAAGTAAGGTTTGCTCACGAAAGTTGACCTCTTTAAATTTAATTTTTTTTTCACATATGTAGTGTTCTCTCTTCACTTATTGTCCGTTTATAGTTACAACTTTAATGAGATAAAGGAAGTTATTATCACCAAAACTCTCCGTCGAGCGGTTTGGATGAAGTTCTTTGTATGATGTACTGAAATCCAGAACTCCGACCACAGGCAGAACCGGAGCTATGCTCGTTCCTGGAGATGTTCAGAACATTGAGGAGATCAACGTTAATAAATCTGGGGTTAAAACTATCACTTAACACTAGCAAGTAAAAGCAAGTTTAGCCGTTCCTGTGACTTTACACATGTAGTGGTTCTCGAGACTTTCAACTGCAGTTTGATGTATTTTTTAAAAGTTGTTTTTGTGAGTTTTAATGTATGCAAGCACATCATTAATGAAGTATTAACAATAAAATATTGAAAATAAACAGTTTGAACTGACTTGATTATTCTAGAAGAAGGATGTCTAAAAAATACTAGAGTTTTAATTAAGCGTTTAAAGTGATTCACATGAACGCTTTCAGAGAGATTGATGTTTATTTGAAAATTTACTATAGAAATACAACAAGGGAATTTTATATTGAAGTACAAAGAAATTAATTTAGCGATCTTCCTACCTCATATATCAGTAATTTGATAGTCATATGGAATATGAGTGTATATTCTAATGACGATCCAAATCTACTCAATAACATATTCTAATAACGATACATATCTACCAACGCAAGTATTGTAATGATGATCATATGAAATACTTTTGTTTTGTTTGTTTTGAATTTCGCACAAAGTTACTTGAGGCTATTATCTAGCTGTCCCTAATTTAGCAGTGTAAGACTAGAGGGAAGGCAGCTAGTCATCACCACCCACCGCCAACTCTTTGGGCTACTCTTTTACCAACGAAAAGTGGGATTGACCGTCACATTATAACGCACCGCGGCTGGGAGGGCGAGCATGTTGTGGCACGACTCGGGCGTGAACCCGCGACCCCTCAGATTAGAAGGTAATAAGGTGAATGCAGAGTGAATGCACGCGCAAGAAACCATAAGGAAATACAAGTGTATATTCTGATGACGGTCCAAATCTACCAGTAACATATTATAATAACGATACTTATCTATCAACGCTGGTATTGTAATGACGTTCATATGAAGTACAAGTGTATATTCTAATAACGATACATATATATCAACGCTGGTATTGTAATGACGTTCATATGAAGTACAAGTGTATATTCTAATAACGATACATATATACCAACGCTGGTATTGTAATGACGTTCATATGAAGTACAAGTGTATATTCTAATAACGATACATATATACCAACGCTGGTATTGTAATGATGTTCATTATGAAGTACAAGTGTATATTCTAATGAAGATCCAAATGTACCAATATAATATCATAATAACGATCTACGTAAAAGTACCCATAAGAATATTTTAGTGATGATCCAGCTGGAGTAATAATTTTGATATTTTAATAAAAGAATTTGGTTGAAGTTCTCCGCTGGTCATAAGAGGACCCACTTTGAATACACGAGCTCCGTTCCACCCGCAGAAGACCCATCAGGACATTATTTTGTAACGTATTACTGTTTGTAGGCAATGAATTACCTGCTCACATTTCACATTGACTTTAATTGTAACTAAGCTCAAACTTAGTTTATATTGAATAGATAAAACTCAGGTTGTGTAAAAGAGATAGATCATTACAAAATATAGAACCCGATTCTTCTGACACTTTCACAAGCTCATGATCAACACAATATTCAAACACATGATAATGTCAACCAATCATTTAAGATAATGACAGTATTTCCTTCTGTATAAAATAAAAGCAAAAAGCCTTAGATGCACAGGTACATAAACTAATTTCACCATGATGATATGCAGAAGTGGCTTAAATTAAAACCAAAAGCAGATATATAAGCATCCTTAGCTTATTCTAGATACTCAGTCATAACTCTCAAGTAAGACACCAACCTGTTGAAATTAGTGTCAGAGAGTATCAATGTAGCTGAGCAGCAGGTATCATCCTTGAGATATGAACTGATGGCTTTATCATATCCTTATCCCAGCCTTTGAAAGATCACTGTTGCTTTGAAAGTAATCAAAACATCGTCCAACAAAAGATCATTGCTAATATTCCAGAGGGGCTTTAGCTAGATTGTCCTTTCAGATTGAATTACTTTTAGTCTCATTATCAAATGATTATAGCAACAGAAAAAATTTGAAAATTATACATAGGAAGACTTGAAGTATGGTCAAGCACCTCGGCAGTGGTTTTGGGTCTAGAAGATGCTTACAATAAATTCCAGCTGCCCATTTTGCTGATAAAATATTCCAAAATGTATCATGCAGCACATTTAAGATTGGTCGTAGTTGCACTATATACCAGGATATGTACCCTGAAACATGAAATCTGGTAATTAGACGGAGATCACCATCAGTGCCAGTATGCTTCAAAGATCACCTATATTGTCAGTCCACTTCAACATCTGAACTATGGATCTAAAATTTGCTGACGACATTCTGGAATACAGCAGAGCCTCTAGCAAAGTTAAAATAGAACACTTGATACAACAATCTATTAGTAAGGTGAGCAAATGGTTCAGTGGCCCAGGAATTGTCACCAATCCTTCAAAAGCTACAGTTATGTTCTGGACACTCAGTAACAGACATACTGCTAAAAGATAAACCATTAGCAACCATTGAAAGCAGTGACATCCTTCTCTGAAAAAACACTGAAGTACTTTAGAAAGAGTAAACTTTGACAGACAACTCATTTCCACTACAGTAATATTAACACTGTAAAAACCAGAACTACTAAATTCATCAATGACTGAAAGATGCATCAGAAAACGGGAATGAAGAACATCAATAATTATTCTCTTTGAGGGTCCCATCTCTTCTATGAATAATTAATATGAGTGCTACGCAGCTGAATAATGTTGAAAAATGTCCGTTTAACAATGGTAATGGGATAATACTTCACCCAATCCCCATCAGAACCCGATTACAAAAGCTCCAGCACCTGCTTTAAGACGATTATCTTTAATTATAACCACATACTTCATACATCACTAACAACGTGAAAAATGGAAAACTAATGTGTATATTTCAATAATTATCTAACTTCGTTACAAGTGTGTATTTTCATAAGACATTCCTTTGGTATTAATGTATAGTTTTTTTGTACATTTTATTTATTATCTAACTTCAGTACCAATGTATATATTTTCCATATAGACATTTTCTCAGTAATAAAGAATATATCTTAGTATATTCTTTTAAAGATCTTACTGAATGCTTCTTCATGGAGAATAACAAGTAAACAAACATCACAAGTTCGTCGTGGTTTGGTCAGTGTTCTCGTACACTGATTAATATTTAACAGAAGAAACCAACAGTTTCCATAAAACGCAGGTACAGGATTGTTAAGTCAGGAATGGAGGGAAGGAGGTAAACAAACAAATGAAAGTAAGGGTGCAAACACAAAATTATTTATTTATCACACAAATACCGTGGTAGTTACCCGAACTGGCTAGCGCCTTTTCTGAAGGGGTGGTGGTGGGTGATGAAGCACCAAATAATGGGCCGAAAACAAAAAAAACAACAAACAAAGACGCTGAAGTAATTTTAATTCTATACAAATAAAATAAAATAATAAAAGTTGTGATATTTTATTAATTATATGATATAGCATGTTGAAATGAAATGTTGTTGTTTTATTACGGCTTTTGACGATTGTACTCTTTGTAATATTGTCATATGCTTTTATATTACTGTCCCTCCAGTGGTACAGTGGGAGGTCTGCGGTGGACGACGCTAGAGAGCGATTTTCGATACACGTGGTGAGCAGATCACAGATAGTTTATTGTGTAGCTTTGTGCTTAATTCAAAACAACTATAACGGAATTCATAAACGAAAAAGTTCCAAATACTTAGTCCGATGTATAATGGTGATTTAGGCACAAGCACTAACATTATTCAAATACCTAAATTATTTTAGGTTACTTTATTGGTGATTAAAGGGAACTTAACCTCCCATCCCTCCGCTAATGTTGTACATTTACTTTAGAACCCTCGCTTGTTTCTATGTAGTTTTCTTTTTGGATGTAACGTTTTTTTTAACTATGTATTGCTCAAATTCCGTCTGTTCTTAAACCTTGCAGCGAATTCTCTAAAGTGAAAAGCAACAATATTTGTTTGAAGAAGGGGCGTGTGGACAAAGTCGAAATTTTTAGAAACGTGTGATTCTTATAAAAAGCCGAGAGACGAAAAACAGTCGGTGAGATACAGTCAGTGTGCTACAGGCGTAAGAAGCTATAACGTGTCTCTGGATGACGAGAAACCCACTTGAAATAAAATTGTATCTCAGAACGGCTGGTGATGATATTAACACGTTTATTGATAAGCAGATAACTTCTATTAATCGGAAAACTACAGAATTAAATAAACAACGTTGATTGGTTTGAGCGTACCAAATGTTACAACCTCAAACGTTATTATTTCTATGGGGACATTAAATATCTTTGCCGAAAGAAACGAATTTGTAAGGGTATAAGATCAGTAAAGAGAAACGGTAACAATATCAACACAGAATAAATTTGTTTAGCGTGTGTTAGATACAACATTCAGTTCGAAACTTGATATACGACTCATTATTCTCTAAGTTTGTAACACTGTTGTACATAAACCATCTTTTGTAATAAGTTACAAGTAGTAACCGTAATTATAAATGTATAATTTTGGTGTTTGTATATTAAAATATATTTACGTAAATAAAATAAAAACGGAAATTGTGTGTATCAATCTTGTTGGCAAATAAAAGTTAATACATGTTAACTACTAATTTCAAATCGAGTTTGTGGTTTCTTATAGCAAAGCCACATCGGGCTATCTGCTGAGCTCCACCGAGGAGAATCGAACCCCTAATTTAAGCGTTGTAAATCCGAAGACATACCGCTGTACAGGGAGGATTTCACATCGATCAACCTGTCATTTGAGAATGTTATACAGAAACGTACATAATATAATAAATCGGAGATGTTGGTTGGATGGTTGATTTGACGTTTCGTTTAAGGCGCAAGGCATCTAGGCTATCTGCGGCAACAACTTGTAAAAAAATTTTAAAAATTGTTAAAATTCGTAAAAACAGAGTCATTTTAAAACAAAAACAGTCTAATTTTTTAATTAAAAACCTAAATATCGTTAATTCCAATTTTACAACTAGTTTACAGCAGTAAAAAGAGAAAATAACCAAATATGCTACAGAATGTCTTTTAAAATTTATAATTTTAATTATTCTAAGCTAGGGTGACTAACAGGTTCAAACATCAGTGTTACTCATCTGAAGTTGGCCTCTTCCAGTCCTGGTGTAGAGTTATTTGACGACACGGCCATTTTCTAATTTTGTATGGAACTAATTTTACTTTAATTCGTAAAAGGAATCATACTAAAACAAAACAGTCTAATTTTTTGAATTAAATACTAAAAACATTTGTAAGGTGGGACAGTGTCACCATCGTCAATGACACTTTCCGGTATCAGGGATAAACATCGGGACAAAACATGTCTGAAATGGTGCCGTCGATGAGTCATCGAAATAAAATTATGATACGTAAGAGTACAAACTCTGGCATTGTTTATTTTTTGTTGCTCTATCTTCGTTACATTAGGTTTTCATAGATATATTATTGTTTCATTTCAAAACGTTCCCTAGGTTTGTTTCTATCATGAATAAGAACGGTTACTCAGAGCGTCGCCGTGACTGAAAATGTAATAAAACGTTTTATTGTATATAAGAGGATTTGCACATCAATAAAAGAAATAATAAAAAAATTAAGGCTATTTTAAATTTCTCACAAAATCTGAACCATTGGTTAATAAATACCTCTAATTCAACAACCACCGCACGTGCAATATTATGTATCATAGCAACGTAACGGAAATTCGAAAAAGAACACAATAATTCGAATAGTGAGAAACGTTTAAACCTCAAAAGTGTTAGCACAAGAAATTATCGATATTATATTAAGTGGAAGTAAACACAAAATAAACAAAATCATTTAAAAGTTTTTGTTAAATACAAAATGGTTGTTATCTAAGTTGTGATAAATTAAGCCATGAATAAGACTCACTCCTCTTGAAAGTTTTCCAAACAAATTTCGACGATTTAATCCAATGGAATGTTTGTGAATAAATAACTTCTATCAAAACTAACCACTAAACATTCATTACGAGGATGTATACCTTTAACAAATGAAAATGAGTCCAGGCCAGTTAATTCATTAAATGTTAATGGATTAAAAACAGCTACAAGGAATTTGGCTATTTTATAACTACGGGTTCTGATTGCAGAAGGTATGAGGCGTAAGGGATGATTCTGTTTATGAACATTTGGGAGGCCATACATTATACAAGATCGTGAACCATTGGTTGAACGCAGTGTCTGTAATTTTTTTGTTGTTTTGTTTTTTTAAGTCATTTTGGAAGCGTTAAAGTTAAAGATTAACATCGGTATATTTTTCCTGTTAGTAACTTTACAAAGCTTTATAATTTTCGTATTTTGTAAATGTTCATGACGAGCAGTTTACCATTCTTACATCTAAATATTAAACACACTAAATGTATAAAGTTTAACCAGGTAACGATGTTCTTTAAATCAGTCTTTCTCCTGTTAAACTTTGGCGTGATACTGACATTTTGTCAATGTATCTACTCGAGTCCTTCCAGCAAGCGTTTTTGACATTGATTGTAATTTGTAATATTACAGTTTAAAATTAAGGGACTTGGTATAAAGTTTTAGATTTACTAGTAGGTAGAAGACATATCTACATCCACGTTCTTAAGTTTGAAGTCAGATTTCTTTAGTGAACGGAAAGACAACAATCTGAGAATTAATATACCACCCACAGATTTTCTGGTGATAAAACGTAGTTTTATAAGAAAAATTATAATTATTGTAGCCACAAAACTAATAATACTTCATTGTTTCCAACTTGTAAAATGTTCATCACAGAGCTATACACACGGATATACATATATATAAAGACCATGCAACGTTTCCTTCTTGTATTGAGGTCGTCATGATCCTTTTAGTTTTATCTTTGGTGAAATTGGAAGAAAAATCTGTAACATGTGTATGTAATCATTGACGTAAAATATCTGAACATTGTCTTTTTTGACATCATGATCTTATTACTATTAGGTTTGTTCAAAGTCTTAATTACTTTGAGATGAAAGGTACCGGCAGTTTTGGCAATAATGTAAATATATTTATTGACAGACACGTATCATACATGTTTTTTGTAATGTGTTTCGTGTGCACGTATATGTACAAATACATTCCTTTATCAATAATATTAGCATGATATCCACAGAAGCAGTTAAACTTCAAAGCTATTCCAAATCAAATCATAAAATTTTCAAGTCACCAGAGAAATCAACATTTATTAATTTTTTGTGGTGACACCTCATAATTTATTTTATACAAATATAAATCTCACAAATGTTTTCTAACATACATAGGATTATAGTACAACATAAAGCACTGCGTATGAGAGGACCTGCTTCTTAATATTGTGGACAAAAGACATCAGATGTATAAAAACTTTTAATGTATATCTAAAGAGACGAAGACAAGTCATTAAGTGTTAACCTCCCGCTTATCGTTTCCCACATGATTAAAGTTGTAAATAATCTTTGGATTGTGAGGAGGAAAATTAACTACTTAAATTATTTGAATATTTCTACAAGACCCTGGTGTGTCTATTAGATGTATTTGTGTGGTTTATTGAATTCTATAAAAACTCTTAAATAAAATAGTTATGTAGTAAATAATTACTTTCTGTAAAATATTTAGGTCATGCAAACCTATCTTAATTTTATACCAATCTATATATGTGATATTAACATTAATTCTCAGCTATGAAATTTTCAAAACATTTCATCGTAATGATTTAAAAAAACAATTAAATATACGTGTCTTTGTTGTAGATTTTAAATACTGATTTTATTTCTTCCTAAATAGTTTTCAATCATTTCGATGATTGCATATTTTTAGAACTACAATTTGTTTTTGTTTTCATTCGAAAACAAAGGATACATTTTGACTCTAGACTGTGCCATTCAGGGCATACATGGTTTTAAGAAAGGAAAAGCATTGATGGCGAATTGAAACTTCGTATGGTCGAAAGTGAAATGACTTATCTAACCATACATTATCTTGTTCCATAAAATAATATTTATTCTCTTATCATAATTCAGCCTCGTAATTTAAATAACATACAAAATGATAAATCATTCTTTTAAATAACATACAAAATGATAAATCATTCTTTTAAATAACATACAAAATGATAAATCATTCTTTTAAATAACATACAAAATGATAAATCATTCTTTTAAATAACATACAAAATGATAAATCATTCTTTTCAAAATTAAAAAAGTTCTATAGTTGCTACAGAAATTGTTCACAAACATCTTTTCTTCTAATATCGTATCATCAGTTCAGCTTGTACTTCTCAGTTTAGTGCATGTACCTGATAATATCGTATCATCAGTTGAGCTTGTACTTCTCAGTTTAGTGCATGTACCTGATAATATCGTATCATCAGTTGAGCTTGTACTTCTCAGTTTAGTGCATGTACCTGATAATATCGTATCATCAGTTGAGCTTGTACTTCTCAGTTTAGTGCATGTACCTGATAATATCGTATCATCAGTTGAGCTTGTACTTCTCAGTTTAGTGCATATACCTGATAATATCGTATCATCAGTTCAGCTTGTACTTCTCAGTTTAGTGCATATACCTGATAATATCGTATCATCAGTTCAGCTTGTACTTCTCAGTTTAGTGCATGTACCTGATAATATCGTATCAGTTGAGCTTGTACTTCTCAGTTTAGTGCATGTACCTGATAATATCGTATCAGTTGAGCTTGTACTTCTCAGTTTAGTGCATGTACCTGATAATATTGTATCATCAGTTGAGCTTGTACTTCTCAGTTTAGTGCATGTACCTGATAATATCGTATCATCAGTTGAGCTTGTACTTCTCAGTTTAGTGCATGTACCTGATAATATCGTATCATCAGTTGAGCTTGTACTTCTCAGTTTAGTGCATGTACCTGATAATATCGTATCATCATTTGAGCTTGTACTTCTCAGTTTAGTGCATGTACCTGATAATATCGTATCATCAGTTCAGCTTGTACTTCTCAGTTTAGTGCATGTACCTGATAATATCGTATCATCAGTTGAGCTTGTACTTCTCAGTTTAGTGCATGTACCTGATAATATCGTATCATCAGTTCAGCTTGTACTTCTCAGTTTAGTGCATGTACCTGATAATATCGTATCATCAGTTCAGCTTGTACTTCTCAGTTTGGAGTGCATATACCTGATAATATCGTATCATCAGTTGAGCTTGTACTTCTCAGTTTAGTGCATGTACCTGATAATATCGTATCATCAGTTCAGCTTGTACTTCTCAGTTTAGTGCATGTACCTGATAATATCGTATCATCAGTTGAGCTTGTACTTTTCAGTTTAGTGCATGTACCTGATAATATCGTATCATCAGTTGAGCTTGTACTTCTCAGTTTAGTGCATGTACCTGATAATATCGTATCATCAGTTGAGCTTGTACTTCTCAGTTTAGTGCATGTACCTGATAATATCGTATCATCAGTTCAGCTTGTACTTCTCAGTTTAGTGCATGTACCTGATAATATCGTATCATCAGTTGAGCTTGTACTTCTCAGTTTAGAGCATGCACCTGATAATATCGTATCATCAGTTCAGCTTGTACTTCTCAGTTTAGTGCATGTACCTGATAATATCGTATCATCAGTTGAGCTTGTACTTCTCAGTTTAGTGCATGTACCTGATAATATCGTATCATCAGTTCAGCTTGTACTTCTCAGTTTAGTGCATGTACCTGATAATATGGTATCATCATTTGAGCTTGTACTTCTCAGTTTAGTGCATGTACCTGATAATATCGTATCATCAGTTCAGCTTGTACTTCTCAGTTTAGTGCATATACCTGATAATATCGTATCATCAGTTGAGCTTGTACTTCTCAGTTTAGTGCATGTACCTGATAATATCGTATCATCAGTTCAGCTTGTACTTCTCAGTTTAGTGCATGTACCTGATAATATCGTATCATCAGTTCAGCTTGTACTTCTCAGTTTAGTGCATGTACCTGATAATATCGTATCATCAGTTGAGCTTGTACTTCTCAGTTTAGTGCATGTACCTGATAATATCGTATCATCAGTTGAGCTTGTACTTCTCAGTTTAGTGCATGTACCTGATAATATCGTATCATCAGTTCAGCTTGTACTTCTCAGTTTAGTGCATGTACCTGATAATATCGTATCATCAGTTGAGCTTGTACTTCTCAGTTTAGTGCATGTACCTGATAATATCGTATCATCAGTTGAGCTTGTACTTCTCAGTTTAGTGCATGTACCTGATAATATCGTATCATCAGTTGAGCTTGTACTTCTCAGTTTAGTGCATGTACCTGATAATATCGTATCATCAGTTGAGCTTGTACTTCTCAGTTTAGTGCATGTACCTGATAATATTGTATCATCAGTTGAGCTTGTACTTCTCAGTTTAGAGCATGTACCTGATAATATCGTATTATCAGTTGAGCTTGTACTTCTCAGTTTAGTGCATGTACCTAATAATATCGTATCATCAGTTGAGCTTGTACTTCTCAGTTTAGTGCATGTACCTGATAATATCGTATCATCAGTTGAGCTTGTACTTCTCAGTTTAGTGCATGTACCTGATAATATCGTATCATCAGTTGAGCTTGTACTTCTCAGTTTAGTGCATGTACCTGATAATATGGTATCATCATTTGAGCTTGTACTTCTCAGTTTAGTGCATGTACCTGATAATATCGTATCATCAGTTCAGCTTGTACTTCTCAGTTTAGTGCATGTACCTGATAATATCGTATCATCAGTTGAGCTTGTACTTCTCAGTTTAGTGCATGTACCTGATAATATCGTATCATCAGTTCAGCTTTGTAGAGTTATTTGACGACACGGCCATTTTCTAATTTTGTATGGAACTAATTTTACTTTAATTCGTAAAAAGGAATCATACTAAAACAAAACAGTCTAATTTTTTGAATTAAATACTTAAAACATTTGCAAGGTGGACAGTGTCACCATCGTCAATGACACTTTCCGGCATCAGGGATAAACATCGGGACAAAACATGTCTGAAATGGTGCCGTCGATGAGTCATCCGAAATAAAATTATGATACGTAAGAGTACAAACTCTGGCATTGTTTATTTTTTGTTGCTCTATCTTCGTTACATTAGGTTTTCATAGATATATTATTGTTTCATTTCAAAACGTTCCCTAGGTTTGTTTCTATCATGAATAAGAACGGTTACTCAGAGCGTCGCCGTGACTGAAAAATGTAATAAAAACGTTTTATTGTATATAAGAGGATTTACACATCAATAAAAGAAATAATAAAAAAATTAAGGCTATTTTAAATTTCTCACAAAATCTGAACCATTGGTTAATAAATACCTCTAATTCAACAACCACCGCACGTGCAATATTATGTATCATAGCAACGTAACGGAAATTCGAAAAGAACACAATAATTCGAATAGTGAGAAACGTTTGAACCTCAAAAGTGTTAGCACAAGAAATTATCGATATTATATTAAGTGGAAGTAAACACAAAATAAACAAAATCATTTAAAAGTTTTGTTAAATACAAAATGGTTGTTATCTAAGTTGTGATAAATTAAGCCATGAATAAGACTCACTCCTCTTGAAAGTTTTTCCAAACAAATTTCGACGATTTAATCCAATGAAATGTTTGTGAATAAATAACTTCTATCAAAACTAACCACTAAACATTCATTACGAGGATGTATACCTTTAACAAATGAAAATGAGTCCAGGCCAGTTAATTCATTAAATGTTAATGGATTAAAACAGCTACAAGGAATTTGGCTATTTTATAACTACGGGTTCTGATTGCAGAAGGTATGAGGCGTAAGGGATGATTCTGTTTATGAACATTTGGGAGGCCATACATTATACAAGATCGTGAACCATTGGTTGAACGCAGTGTCTGTAATTTTTTTGTTGTTTTGTTTTTTTAAGTCATTTTGGAAGCGTTAAAGTTAAAGATTAACATCGGTATATTTTTCCTGTTAGTAACTTTACAAAGCTTTATAATTTTCGTATTTTGTAAATGTTCATGACGAGCAGTTTACCATTCTTACATCTAAATATTAAACACACTAAATGTATAAAGTTTAACCAGGTAACGATGTTCTTTAAATCAGTCTTTCTCCTGTTAAACTTTGGCGTGATACGACATTTTTGTCAATGTATCTACTCGAGTCCTTCCAGCAAGCGTTTTTTGACATTGATTGTAATTTGTAATATTACAGTTTAAAATTAAGGGACTTGGTATAAAGTTTTAGATTTACTAGTAGGTAGAAGACATATCTACATCCACGTTCTTAAGTTTGAAGTCAGATTTCTTTAGTGAACGGAAAGACAACAATCTGAGAATTAATATACCACCCACAGATTTTCTGGTGATAAAACGTAGTTTTATAAGAAAAATTATAATTATTGTAGCCACAAAACTAATAATACTTCATTGTTTCCAACTTGTAAAATGTTCATCACAGAGCTATACACACGGATATACATATATATAAAGACCATGCAACGTTTCCTTCTTGTATTGAGGTCGTCATGATCCTTTAGTTTTATCTTTGGTGAAATTGGAAGAAAAATCTGTAACATGTGTATGTAATCATTGACGTAAAATATCTGAACATTGTCTTTTTTGACATCATGATCTTATTACTATTAGGTTTGTTCAAAGTCTTAATTACTTTGAGATGAAAGGTACCGGCAGTTTTGGCAATAATGTAAATATATTTATTGACAGACACGTATCATACATGTTTTTGTAATGTGTTTCGTGTGCACGTATATGTACAAATACATTCCTTTATCAATAATATTAGCATGATATCCACAGAAGCAGTTAAACTTCAAAGCTATTCCAAATCAAATCATAAAATTTTCAAGTCACCAGAGAAATCAACATTTATTAATTTTGTGGTGACACCTCATAATTTATTTTATACAAATATAAATCTCACAAATGTTTTCTAACATACATAGGATTATAGTACAACATAAAGCACTGCGTATGAGAGGACCTGCTTCTTAATATTGTGGACAAAAGACATCAGATGTATAAAAACTTTTAATGTATATCTAAAGAGACGAAGACAAGTCATTAAGTGTTAACCTCCCGCTTATCGTTTCCCACATGATTAAAGTTGTAAATAATCTTTGGATTGTGAGGAGGAAAATTAACTACTTAAATTATTTGAATATTTCTACAAGACCCTGGTGTGTCTATTAGATGTATTTGTGTGGTTTATTGAATTCTATAAAAACTCTTAAATAAAATAGTTATGTAGTAAATAATTACTTTCTGTAAAATATTTAGGTCATGCAAACCTATCTTAATTTTATACCAATCTATATATGTGATATTAACATTAATTCTCAGCTATGAAATTTTCAAAACATTTCATCGTAATGATTTAAAAAAACAATTAAATATACGTGTCTTTGTTGTAGATTTTAAATACTGATTTTATTTCTTCCTAAATAGTTTTCAATCATTTCGATGATTGCATATTTTAGAACTACAATTTGTTTTGTTTTCATTCGAAAACAAAGGATACATTTTGACTCTAGACTGTGCCATTCGGGGCATACATGGTTTTAAGAAAGGAAAAGCATTGATGGCGAATTGAAACTTCGTATGGTCGAAAGTGAAATGACTTATCTAACCATACATTATCTTGTTCCATAAAATAATATTTATTCTCTTATCATAATTCAGCCTCGTAATTTAAATAACATACAAAATGATAAATCATTCTTTTAAATAACATACAAAATGATAAATCATTCTTTTAAATAACATACAAAACGATAAATCATTCTTTTAAATAACATACAAAATGATAAATCATTCTTTTCAAAATTAAAAAAGTTCTATAGTTGCTACAGAAATTGTTCACAAACATCTTTTCTTCTAATATCGTATCATCAGTTCAGCTTGTACTTCTCAGTTTAGTGCATGTACCTGATAATATCGTATCATCAGTTGAGCTTGTACTTCTCAGTTTAGTGCATGTACCTGATAATATCGTATCATCAGTTGAGCTTGTACTTCTCAGTTTAGTGCATGTACCTGATAATATGGTATCATCATTTGAGCTTGTACTTCTCAGTTTAGTGCATGTACCTGATAATATCGTATCATCAGTTCAGCTTGTACTTCTCAGTTTAGTGCATGTACCTGATAATATCGTATCATCAGTTGAGCTTGTACTTCTCAGTTTAGTGCATGTACCTGATAATATCGTATCATCAGTTCAGCTTGTACTTCTCAGTTTAGTGCATGTACCTGATAATATCGTATCATCAGTTCAGCTTGTACTTCTCAGTTTAGTGCATATACCTGATAATATCGTATCATCAGTTGAGCTTGTACTTCTCAGTTTAGTGCATGTACCTGATAATATCGTATCATCAGTTCAGCTTGTACTTCTCAGTTTAGTGCATGTACCTGATAATATCGTATGATCAGTTGAGCTTGTACTTCTCAGTTTAGTGCATATACCTGATAATATCGTTTCATCAGTTGAGCTTGTACTTCTCAGTTTTTAGTGCATATACCTGATAATATTGTATCATCAGTTGAGCTTGTACTTCTCAGTTTAGTGCATATACCTAAAATCATATCCTTACTGATCATCAGTTGAGCTTGTACTTCTCAGTTTAGTGCATATACCTAAAATCATATCCTTACTGATCATCAGTTGAACTTGTACTTCTCAGTTTAGTGCATGTACCTAAAATCATATCCTTACTGATCATGAGTTGAACTTGTACTTCTCAGTTTAGTGCATGTACCTGATAATATCGTATCATCAGTTCAGCTTGTACTTCTCAGTTTAGTGCATGTACCTGATAATATCGTATCATCAGTTCAGCTTGTACTTCTCAGTTTAGTGCATGTACCTGATAATATTGTATCATCAGTTGAGCTTGTACTTCTCAGTTTAGTGCATATACCTGATAATATCGTATCATCAGTTCAGCTTGTACTTCTCAGTTTAGTGCATGTACCTGATAATATCGTATCATCAGTTGAGCTTGTACTTCTCAGTTTAGTGCATGTACCTGATAATATCGTATCATCAGTTGAGCTTGTACTTCTCAGTTTAGTGCATGTACCTGATAATATCGTATCATCAGTTGAGCTTGTACTTCTCAGTTTAGTGCATGTACCTGATAATATCGTATCATCAGTTCAGCTTGTACTTCTCAGTTTAGTGCATGTACCTGATAATATCGTATCATCAGTTGAGCTTGTACTTCTCAGTTTAGTGCATGTACCTGATAATATGGTATCATCAGTTGAGCTTGTACTTCTCAGTTTAGTGCATGTACCTGATAATATCGTATCATCAGTTCAGCTTGTACTTCTCAGTTTAGTGCATGTACCTGATAATATCGTATCATCAGTTCAGCTTGTACTTCTCAGTTTAGTGCATGTACCTGATAATATCGTATCATCAGTTGAGCTTGTACTTCTCAGTTTAGTGCATGTACCTGATAATATCGTATCATCAGTTGAGCTTGTACTTCTCAGTTTAGTGCATGTACCTGATAATATCGTATCATCAGTTGAGCTTGTACTTCTCAGTTTAGTGCATGTACCTGATAATATCGTATCATCAGTTGAGCTTGTACTTCTCAGTTTAGTGCATGTACCTGATAATATCGTATCATCAGTTGAGCTTGTACTTCTCAGTTTAGTGCATGTACCTGATAATATCGTATCATCAGTTGAGCTTGTACTTCTCAGTTTAGTGCATGTACCTGATAATATCGTATCATCAGTTGAGCTTGTACTTCTCAGTTTAGTGCATGTACCTGATAATATCGTATCATCAGTTCGGCTTGTACTTCTCAGTTTAGTGCATGTACCTGATAATATCGTATCATCAGTTGAGCTTGTACTTCTCAGTTTAGTGCATGTACCTGATAATATCGTATCATCAGTTGAGCTTGTACTTCTCAGTTTAGTGCATGTACCTGATAATATCGTATCATCAGTTCAGCTTGTACTTCTCAGTTTAGTGCATGTACCTGATAATATCGTATCATCAGTTGAGCTTGTACTTCTCAGTTTAGTGCATGTACCTGATAATATCATATCATCAGTTGAGCTTGTACTTCTCAGTTTAGTGCATGTACCTGATAATATTGTATCATCAGTTGAGCTTGTACTTCTCAGTTTAGTGCATGTACCTGATAATATGGTATCATCATTTGAGCTTGTACTTCTCAGTTTAGTGCATGTACCTGATAATATCGTATCATCAGTTCAGCTTGTACTTCTCAGTTTAGTGCATGTACCTGATAATATCGTATCATCAGTTGAGCTTGTACTTCTCAGTTTAGTGCATGTACCTGATAATATCGTATCATCAGTTCAGCTTGTACTTCTCAGTTTAGTGCATGTACCTGATAATATCGTATCATCAGTTGAGCTTGTACTTCTCAGTTTAGTGCATGTACCTGATAATATCGTATCATCAGTTGAGCTTGTACTTCTCAGTTTAGTGCATGTACCTGATAATATCGTATCATCAGTTGAGCTTGTACTTCTCAGTTTAGTGCATGTACCTGATAATATCGTATCATCAGTTGAGCTTGTACTTCTCAGTTTAGTGCATGTACCTGATAATATCGTATCATCAGTTCAGCTTGTACTTCTCAGTTTAGTGCATGTACCTGATAATATCGTATCATCAGTTGAGCTTGTACTTCTCAGTTTAGTGCATGTACCTGATAATATGGTATCATCATTTGAGCTTGTACTTCTCAGTTTAGTGCATGTACCTGATAATATCGTATCATCAGTTCAGCTTGTACTTCTCAGTTTAGTGCATGTACCTGATAATATCGTATCATCAGTTCAGCTTGTACTTCTCAGTTTAGTGCATGTACCTGATAATATCGTATGATCAGTTGAGCTTGTACTTCTCAGTTTAGTGCATGTACCTGATAATATCGTATGATCAGTTGAGCTTGTACTTCTCAGTTTAGTGCATGTACCTGATAATATCGTATCATCAGTTGAGCTTGTACTTCTCAGTTTAGTGCATGTACCTGATAATATTGTATCATCAGTTGAGCTTGTACTTCTCAGTTTAGTGCATGTACCTGATAATATCGTATCATCAGTTGAGCTTGTACTTCTCAGTTTAGTGCATGTACCTGATAATATCGTATCATCAGTTGAGCTTGTACTTCTCAGTTTAGTGCATGTACCTGATAATATCGTATCATCAGTTGAGCTTGTACTTCTCAGTTTAGTGCATGTACCTGATAATATCGTATCATCAGTTCGGCTTGTACTTCTCAGTTTAGTGCATGTACCTGATAATATCGTATCATCAGTTCAGCTTGTACTTCTCAGTTTAGTGCATGTACCTGATAATATCGTATCATCAGTTGAGCTTGTACTTCTCAGTTTAGTGCATGTACCTGATAATATCGTATCATCAGTTCAGCTTGTACTTCTCAGTTTAGTGCATGTACCTGATAATATCGTATGATCAGTTGAGCTTGTACTTCTCAGTTTAGTGCATGTACCTGATAATATCGTATGATCAGTTGAGCTTGTACTTCTCAGTTTAGTGCATGTACCTGATAATATCGTATCATCAGTTCAGCTTGTACTTCTCAGTTTAGTGCATGTACCTGATAATATCGTATCATCAGTTGAGCTTGTACTTCTCAGTTTAGTGCATGTACCTGATAATATCGTATCATCAGTTGAGCTTGTACTTCTCAGTTTAGTGCATGTACCTGATAATATTGTATCATCAGTTGAGCTTGTACTTCTCAGTTTAGTGCATGTACCTGATAATATTGTATCATCAGTTGAGCTTGTACTTCTCAGTTTAGTGCATATACCTGATAATATCGTATCATCAGTTGAGCTTGTACTTCTCAGTTTAGTGCATGTACCTGATAATATCGTATCATCAGTTGAGCTTGTACTTCTCAGTTTAGTGCATGTACCTGATAATATCGTATCATCAGTTGAGCTTGTACTTCTCAGTTTAGTGCATGTACCTGATAATATCGTATCATCAGTGGAGCTTGTACTTCTCAGTTTAGTGCATATACCTGATAATATCGTATCATCAGTTCAGCTTGTACTTCTCAGTTTAGTGCATGTACCTGATAATATCGTATCATCAGTTGAGCTTGAACTTCTCAGTTTAGTGCATGTACCTGATAATATCGTATCATCAGTTGAGCTTGTACTTCTCAGTTTAGTGCATGTACCTGATAATATCGTATCATCAGTTGAGCTTGTACTTCTCAGTTTAGTGCATGTACCTGATAATATCGTATCATCAGTTGAGCTTGTACTTCTCAGTTTAGTGCATGTACCTGATAATATCGTATCATCAGTTGAGCTTGTACTTCTCAGTTTAGTGCATGTACCTGATAATATCGTATCATCAGTTGAGCTTGTACTTCTCAGTTTAGTGCATGTACCTGATAATATCGTATCATCATTTGAGCTTGTACTTCTCAGTTTAGTGCATGTACCTGATAATATTGTATCATCAGTTGAGCTTGTACTTCTCAGTTTAGTGCATGTACCTGATAATATCGTATCATCAGTTCAGCTTGTACTTCTCAGTTTAGTGCATGTACCTGATAATATCGTATCATCAGTTCAGCTTGTACTTCTCAGTTTAGTGCATGTACCTGATAATATCGTATCATCAGTTCAGCTTGTACTTCTCAGTTTAGTGCATGTACCTGATAATATCGTATCATCAGTTCAGCTTGTACTTCTCAGTTTAGTGCATGTACCTGATAATATCGTATCATCAGTTGAGCTTGTACTTCTCAGTTTAGTGCATGTACCTGATAATATCGTATCATCAGTTGAGCTTGTACTTCTCAGTTTAGTGCATGTACCTGATAATATCGTATCATCAGTTGAGCTTGTACTTCTCAGTTTAGTGCATGTACCTGATAATATCGTATCATCAGTTGAGCTTGTACTTCTCAGTTTAGTGCATATACCTGATAATATTGTATCATCATTTGAGCTTGTACTTCTCAGTTTAGTGCATATACCTGATAATATCGTATCATCAGTTGAGCTTGTACTTCTCAGTTTAGTGCATGTACCTGATAATATCGTATCATCAGTTGAGCTTGCACTTCTCAGTTTAGTGCATGTACCTGATAATATCGTATCATCAGTTGAGCTTGTACTTCTCAGTTTAGTGCATGTACCTGATAATATCGTATCATCAGTTGAGCTTGTACTTCTCAGTTTAGTGCATGTACCTGATAATATCGTATCATCAGTTGAGCTTGTACTTCTCAGTTTAGTGCATGTACCTGATAATATCGTATCATCAGTTGAGCTTGTACTTCTCAGTTTAGTGCATGTACCTGATAATATGGTATCATCAGTTGAGCTTGTACTTCTCAGTTTAGTGCATGTACCTGATAATATCGTATCATCAGTTCAGCTTGTACTTCTCAGTTTAGTGCAAGTACCTGATAATATCGTATCATCAGTTGAGCTTGTACTTCTCAGTTTAGTGCATGTACCTGATAATATCGTATCATCAGTTGAGCTTGTACTTCTCAGTTTAGTGCATGTACCTGATAATATCGTACCATCAGTTCAGCTTGTACTTCTCAATTTAGTGCATGTACCTGATAATATCGTATGATCAGTTGAGCTTGTACTTCTCAGTTTAGTGCATGTACCTGATAATATCGTATGATCAGTTGAGCTTGTACTTCTCAGTTTAGTGCATGTACCTGATAATATCGTATCATCAGTTCAGCTTGTACTTCTCAGTTTAGTGCATGTACCTGATAATATTGTATCATCAGTTGAGCTTGTACTTCTCAGTTTAGTGCATGTACCTGATAATATTGTATCATCAGTTGAGCTTGTACTTCTCAGTTTAGTGCATGTACCTGATAATATCGTATCATCAGTTGAGCTTGTACTTCTCAGTTTAGTGCATGTACCTGATAATATCGTATCATCATTTGAGCTTGTACTTCTCAGTTTAGTGCATGTACCTGATAATATCGTATCATCAGTTGAGCTTGTACTTCTCAGTTTAGTGCATGTACCTGATAATATCGTATCATCAGTTGAGCTTGTACTTCTCAGTTTAGTGCATGTACCTGATAATATCGTATCATCAGTTCAGCTTGTACTTCTCAGTTTAGTGCATGTACCTGATAATATCGTATCATCAGTTCAGCTTGTACTTCTCAGTTTAGTGCATGTACCTGATAATATCGTATCATCAGTTGAGCTTGTACTTCTCAGTTTAGTGCATGTACCTGATAATATCGTATCATCAGTTGAGCTTGTACTTCTCAGTTTAGTGCATGTACCTGATAATATCGTATCATCAGTTCAGCTTGTACTTCTCAGTTTAGTGCATGTACCTGATAATATCGTATGATCAGTTGAACTTGTACTTCTCAGTTTAGTGCATGTACCTGATAATATCGTATGATCAGTTGAGCTTGTACTTCTCAGTTTAGTGCATGTACCTGATAATATCGTATCATCAGTTCAGCTTGTACTTCTCAGTTTAGTGCATGTACCTGATAATATCGTATCATCAGTTGAGCTTGTACTTCTCAGTTTAGTGCATGTACCTGATAATATCGTATCATCAGTTGAGCTTGTACTTCTCAGTTTAGTGCATGTACCTGATAATATTGTATCATCAGTTGAGCTTGTACTTCTCAGTTTAGTGCATGTACCTGATAATATTGTATCATCAGTTGAGCTTGTACTTCTCAGTTTAGTGCATATACCTGATAATATCGTATCATCAGTTGAGCTTGTACTTCTCAGTTTAGTGCATGTACCTGATAATATCGTATCATCAGTTGAGCTTGTACTTCTCAGTTTAGTGCATGTACCTGATAATATCGTATCATCAGTTGAGCTTGTACTTCTCAGTTTAGTGCATGTACCTGATAATATCGTATCATCAGTGGAGCTTGTACTTCTCAGTTTAGTGCATATACCTGATAATATCGTATCATCAGTTCAGCTTGTACTTCTCAGTTTAGTGCATGTACCTGATAATTTCGTATCATCAGTTGAGCTTGAACTTCTCAGTTTAGTGCATGTACCTGATAATATCGTATCATCAGTTGAGCTTGTACTTCTCAGTTTAGTGCATGTACCTGATAATATCGTATCATCAGTTGAGCTTGTACTTCTCAGTTTAGTGCATGTACCTGATAATATCGTATCATCAGTTGAGCTTGTACTTCTCAGTTTAGTGCATGTACCTGATAATATCGTATCATCAGTTGAGCTTGTACTTCTCAGTTTAGTGCATGTACCTGATAATATCGTATCATCAGTTGAGCTTGTACTTCTCAGTTTAGTGCATGTACCTGATAATATCGTATCATCATTTGAGCTTGTACTTCTCAGTTTAGTGCATATACCTGATAATATTGTATCATCAGTTGAGCTTGTACTTCTCAGTTTAGTGCATATACCTGATAATATCGTATCATCAGTTCAGCTTGTACTTCTCAGTTTAGTGCATGTACCTGATAATATCGTATCATCAGTTCAGCTTGTACTTCTCAGTTTAGTGCATGTACCTGATAATATCGTATCATCAGTTCAGCTTGTACTTCTCAGTTTAGTGCATGTACCTGATAATATCGTATCATCAGTTGAGCTTGTACTTCTCAGTTTAGTGCATGTACCTGATAATATCGTATCATCAGTTGAGCTTGTACTTCTCAGTTTAGTGCATATACCTGATAATATTGTATCATCATTTGAGCTTGTACTTCTCAGTTTAGTGCATATACCTGATAATATTGTATCATCAGTTGAGCTTGTACTTCTCAGTTTAGTGCATATACCTGATAATATCGTATCATCAGTTGAGCTTGTACTTCTCAGTTTAGTGCATATACCTGATAATATCGTATCATCAGTTGAGCTTGTACTTCTCAGTTTAGTGCATATACCTGATAATATCGTATCATCAGTTGAGCTTGTACTTCTCAGTTTAGTGCATATACCTAAAATCATATCCTTACTGATCATCAGTTGAGCTTGTACTTCTCAGTTTAGTGCATATACCTAAAATCATATCCTTACTGATCATCAGTTGAACTTGTACTTCTCAGTTTAGTGCATGTACCTAAAATCATATCCTTACTGATCATCAGTTGAACTTGTACTTCTCAGTTTAGTTCATGTACCTGATAATATTGTATCATCATTTGAGCTTGTACTTCTCAGTTTAGTGCATATACCTGATAATATCGTATCATCAGTTCAGCTTGTACTTCTCAGTTTAGTGCATGTACCTGATAATATCGTATCATCAGTTGAGCTTGTACTTCTCAGTTTAGTGCATATACCTGATAATATCGTTTCATCAGTTGAGCTTGTACTTCTCAGTTTTTAGTGCATATACCTGATAATATTGTATCATCAGTTGAGCTTGTACTTCTCAGTTTAGTGCATATACCTAAAATCATATCCTTACTGATCATCAGTTGAGCTTGTACTTCTCAGTTTAGTGCATATACCTAAAATCATATCCTTACTGATCATCAGTTGAACTTGTACTTCTCAGTTTAGTGCATGTACCTAAAATCATATCCTTACTGATCATCAGTTGAACTTGTACTTCTCAGTTTAGTGCATGTACCTGATAATATTGTATCATCATTTGAGCTTGTACTTCTCAGTTTAGTGCATATACCTGATAATATCGTATCATCAGTTCAGCTTGTACTTCTCAGTTTAGTGCATGTACCTGATAATATCGTATCATCAGTTGAGCTTGTACTTCTCAGTTTAGTGCATATACCTGATAATATCGTTTCATCAGTTGAGCTTGTACTTCTCAGTTTTTAGTGCATATACCTGATAATATTGTATCATCAGTTGAGCTTGTACTTCTCAGTTTAGTGCATATACCTAAAATCATATCCTTACTGATCATCAGTTGAGCTTGTACTTCTCAGTTTAGTGCATATACCTAAAATCATATCCTTACTGATCATCAGTTGAACTTGTACTTCTCAGTTTAGTGCATGTACCTAAAATCATATCCTTACTGATCATGAGTTGAACTTGTACTTCTCAGTTTAGTGCATGTACCTAAATTCATATCCTTACTGAAATAAAACCCTCTATGATTTGAACAGTTAGAAAGAATTGAAAACTTACATGACGCGTTTTCATCAGTAAACTATGGCATTGGGAAGGTAACTAGTGGCAATGGTCTACATCACGACAACCGAGATTGGGAAAGAGCGATTGGCTAAAATCAATAAAAACGGGTTTTTATTGTTAGAAGAGCAAACTGTTTCCATTTTATTTTAAACTATTGTGCTTTTCCTGCTTTGCGGCTAAGGGTGCTATATAACACTCATATAAATAAATATATTCAAACCATTACTAATTGCGTTAGAACTGTACCTTAAAACTAAAATAAAAATTCATGACTTTCATTTAGATGTACAAAATGGAATAAATTAAAAGATGTTGATAGATATTAATATGAAGTTTTTAATGTTTGGAAATACAAATGAAAGTTTATTTTCCACATTATTTTAATTCAGTGGTACAATTTTCCCCTCGAGGCTGTTTCTAGTTGTTAGGGCGTGAAAGAAATATATATTCATTTCTTATATGAGTATAAACGTAATACAACAGGGCACACGACAGGCAAAACTTTCGGCGCCTGTCGTGTGAAAGTGGGTTTTCTCGGGGTACTCCGTTTCCCCACATCAAAATCTTCAGGCATTGGATTTCTAGATCCCAGCCCAGGCAACCTTTTGCCAGACCCAGAATCAGGCCGTTTGATTTGATCTGAACTTGAATGAATTACATTCATGTTCACATCTACCAACTTTTTCTTTTCGAGACAGGTCCCGACCTTTCCTTCTTTCCACTGCTACCTTTGCCTCCACCCAAAGACCATTTAGTGAGACATTCCCCACCCAAAAGTCAAGAATAATAACGATAATTAAATTATTAAAATAATAATAATAAAAAAAAACCACCACTTAATCCTAATAACAATTCACGAAAGGGGACGAAGAGGAACTACAAAGTTCCTGAACACCCCAGTTGGAGAGAGAACTCTTCGGATTTCTCTCTCTCTAAACTGAACCCCTGCCACGTTAGTTTAGTTTAGTTTAACGTAATACACAATCTATGGTAACTACACAAGGATGAATGTCTAGCTACTGCCTCTTCTTTAACTACTGGTGGTGTTACTCATAAATCGCTCTTTCTATGCAGCGCACTTTACCTTCCAATGTTTAACAAACATGTAGAGATAACGACTTTAGAGGGTTCGTTCCAGCTATTCATTAATACAGAAGTTCACGGGAGATATCTGCAATTTAATTTCAATTTGTGAATACATGTTATAAAGGGCCTCTCGTGTTCATTTACACGTGGGCTGAATGTGTTGTCTTGGTGAAACCATATCTTGTTTGGCATGTAGTGCATACAGACATGGTAGTTACTTATCATTAGGCCTGGCATGGCCTAGCGCGTTAAAGCGTGCGCTTCGTAATCTGAGGGTCGCGGGTTCGCGCCAAACATGCTCGCCCTCCCAGCCGTGGGGGCGTTATAATGTGACGGTCAATCCCACTATTCGTTGGTAAAAGAGTAGCCCAAAAGTTGGCGGTGGGTGGTGATGACTAGCTGCCTTCCCTCTAGTCTTACACAGCTAAATTAGGGACGGCTAGCACAGATAGCCCTCGAGTAGCTTTGTGCGAAATTCCAAAACAAACAAAATACTTATCATTGTTGGTGTAACTTTCACCCATCATATATTACAAGAACATGGGTTTGCGACTTGTATCAAACCTGAAACATTAACGGCAATAAAATTATGAAATGTGTGAACTTTGCTTTCGATACATATTTTCATTTGGTATGTGTCCCTTATTGTAGAATGTACAGCCCTTCCATTCGGTCATGCTAATTTTCTCGTTTATGTGGACCTAAGACTAGGTCAATTTTTACGCCATTTTCACTTACAACTCTCTACATTTCAGTCGTTGATGCTTGAAACTGAGAAAAGGTGATCGGATATATAGACTGTTACCATGATTTTAAAATAAAAATCCTTTTTTTAAAGGTAGTTAAACAACTAAGATTAAAATAATTTTCCATCACTCATGGAAATACTGAATAAAAATTCCAATATCCAAAGTTTATTCTTGTTAGCTTGGTACATTACAAATGTTTAATTAAATGTCACGAAGCGTGTATGGTAGTGGTAAATAGTAAACATGTTTAACACATTCAAAACAGGAGATAAATACTTGTACATCACCAGGAGATCTGCTAAAAGTTGTTGTTGTTGTAGATACTGAACGAAGATTTCCAGCTACTCGAGGGCTATCTGCGCTAACCGTCCCTATTCTGGTAGTGTAAGACTAGTCATCACCACCCACCGCCAACTCTTGGGCTACTCTTTTACCAACGAATAGTGGGACTGACCGTCATATTAGAACGCCCCCACGACTAAAAGGGCGAGCATGTTTGGTGCGACCGGGATTCGAATCCGCGACCCTCGAATTACGAGTCGAACGCCTTAATACACTTGGCCATGCTGGGCCTATGCATTCCTGTCTATATATCATCTGCAACAACACTATTTGTTCCATTATAATGTTTGTTTGTTTTGGAATTTCGCACAAAGCTACTCGAGGGCTATCTGTGCTAGCCGTCCCTAATTTAGCAGTGTAAGACTAGAGGGAAGGCAGCTAGTCACCACCACCCACCGCCAACTCTTGGGCTACTCTTTTACTAATGAATAGTGGGATTGACCGTCACATTATAACGCCCCCACGGCTGAAAGGGCGAGCATGTTTGGCGAGAGGGGGATGCGAACCCGCGACCCTCAGATTACGAGTCGCACGCCTTAACACGCTTGGCCATGCCGGGCCTTAACCATTATAATGTACTGATGTTGGAACAGGTTACATTTATAGTTAATGTCAAATAGGCTCCGTAACTAACAGATATAAAATGCTGCAAAACACAGAAATAATCTACAATTCTGAAGAAAGATTGAGTACACTGTAAATCAAACGTAAGTGTATACAGAGAAATGAATAATTATAAACCAAACATTAGTGTATTCTGATACCTAGTTTTTAAAGAAATCAACTATCTATATGCACTAATGTGCTAAAATGTGTGATTTATAAAGTACTAAACCCTCTTTTACACTAATTGTTGTTTTACAACTATCTAAATCTCACGTTTTAACACACAGAGAATTGAATACGTTTAAGATACATTAAAGTTTACACCGTATTGGGTATGTTACAAGCCAGGCATTAAATTATGTAGAGGATTATAAATCAGCCATTACAGCACACAGATGGTTGAGTACGTCACAAATCAAACATTATAGAATACAAAGCATCGAGTATGTTTTGTTTTTTTTTAATCTTAAATATTCTAAACCTCGTACTATGAAGTGTTTACAATAAAGTTATGGTTTATATACCGAAAACTCTGTAAATATTTAAAAGCCAGTAGGTCTACTTTGGTTACAAAAACATAAGTAGATGATATTTTCACATTCCTCTAATTTGTTCATAGCAGTTTCATCGCACATACCTGATTTCAGTTGTGATTCATAAATGTAAGAGACAAGAACTTCAGTTAAAAGTGCTTGGTAACAGATTTAGTGAGAGCCTTTTAACAAATAAACTCAGTCTGTTTAATAAAGTTGTGTAAATCTTAAGAACAATAGAAGATATAGGGATAAAATCAGATATTTAGTTATGCATCATAAATTTATGATAATTAAACGAAAAAATCTAAAGTGTTCGACATGGATCAGAAATGATTATTCGTTGTTTTTTTTTCTGTCTTAAGAAGTTGTTTATTTTGTTTCATCATCAATTTTGAAAATATTATTATCTCTGAATCAATTATAGTGATTGATAGAAATGTATTTAACTGTGTCAGTGTGTTCCAGATAAGATGGCTTTTAAATGTTACATACTTCGTGTGAATAGAAATTATATTTTATCAATTTAGAAACATTAGGTTGTAAAGATAAGTAAATAAGTGCAAATTATCGACACTCGTATAATTTTAAAATTAGCTGAATAATTATTATACAACGTTTTAGAGTACATACATTTAAATGGTATCTATTGCAGTCGTTAACACGCCACACACAAATCCTATACATATGTTTGGACATATCCAGAGATAAATAAATCTAATTCACATAAAGGTATGAGAGATAGAGCAAAAATAAATTTCACGCAGTAATATGATACTTCCTATATTTATTTGCAGAAATATAATCGACTATTAATACGATGTAGAATGAAAAACTTTCTATTGGTTATAAATAGTGTTGTATTAAAGTCAGAGAGAACTATTGGCAAGTTCTGAAAGAGAGGATGCAACAGAAAGAGAGTTCACATTTTCTAGTTTTATTGCTCTGTAACTAAATAAGATTGAAAGCTATGTAAATTATGCTTTATCTAAGCAATAAAAATGTTATAATGAGTAATTTACATTAAATTTCATACTTCTTAGGAGGGTGGTAAAAAACATTAATGAAGAATGAAAAATGTTGCAGTTTTTCATACTAGTGGTGATTGATATTTTTTGAAACTATTTCTTCGTAAAATTCAAAACTTAAAACTTATACTTCTAAACTTTAATTTGTTATCTACATTCTGATGCTAAGTTCATTCATATACATAATTATGTAGGGTAATTAAATTTTGAACACAACTGTGAAAGGTTGTGACATGCACTTTGACCTACCCAAGTTGAAAGGATTAATGATGTGGTACTTTCAAGTGACTTTATTTTTGTACAATGTATTGTCATTGATGAAACCTGTTAGATGTTGATTATGGACAGCTATTTGCAAACTGTGTGTTGTTTAGTTTGTTATTATACAAAGTTCAAAACAAAGTACTTGTGCTTGCCTAGCATATGGGGTGTTTTGTGGTGTATATTCAGTGTAGGGAGGTTCAAATTTCATGTGTTCCAACATATTCTTGTGCATGCAGAATCTGGGAGATTGGGTTAACTGGAACCCTGATTTAAGAATTCACAAAGGAATTAAAAAAACATGAATTTACAGTTTTCAGTACTATTTTCTGTTTATTTTTGTTGTTGAAAAATATCATATGGACAAGGAGAAATTTTAAACCTCTGATACCAGTAAAACTTCAATAAATAATTTTATATTTGAATAGCTTTTAACACAGAACAACAGAAGAAGTTTACAACAGGCCAAACTAAGAGACAAGAACAACAGGAAGTTCCCAGCAGTCCAAATCACATTCAGAATGTAAGAGGTTCCTCAGGAGGAAACAGTTGCTGTAAAAGATCCTTAAAGATGTTGCTAAATACAATTAAAAGCCTAAAAGTGCAAAATTGTATTAATCCTCTAAAGTTTCCTGTTTCTTTACTAGAAAAGGAAACAGAATTTATTAAGAAATGGAGAACCAGCTTTTAATAAGTTCAAGCTTATTTGTTCACTTATGTAAATATTATTATAGGAAATTTTATACTTTACATTTAAATGAAGTCTAGGTAAAACTAGAAACTTATTTTAACTGAAGAAAGAAAAGTTACCCTTTATGGAAAAGTTTCATTAGTTTAGAGACATACTGATACATGTGATGTAATTGTTGTAACTCCATAAAGTCAGGAACCTGAGTGTACTTTATCTTGAATATTTCGTTTTTCTATAGTGAATGTTTTGTTACTAAGATTGTGTTCAATGTAGTATTATGGAAACTTTGTGTTGTTATACCCTTGTGTCATGTTGATAAACACAAAGATGACGATATGGAAAAACTAATAATAAAATATGCTGATAAATTATGTATATTAATGCTTACAATTTACATTCATCACAGTGGGAGAAGTTATGGATGGTTAACTAAAGGCAGTGTGCTTTGAATGAAGTTATTTTACAAAACAAGAAAATGGAGGAGTTTAAGATTTATAATTAGATAGCTGGTTACCATATCAATTATTATTAATTACTGGTAAGTGTTTTCTTCATTGTATAATGCAAGGAAATACACTTTCAAATACAGGTTACACAAAGCTGGGTATGTGTATCACTACTGAATACACAGTCAGGAACTGTGTCAGGGACTTCTCTTAAAATATGAAGAAATTATCATTATTTGTTTCATCTAAATAACTATTTATAGATACACGTGTAACATAATGTACATCCCTGGGAATACATTAAAAAGCATATTTACTAATATGTCTTTTTTTACCCTCTATTAGAGAACAACAATATATATATATGCTAGTTCTGCATTGTAAGTTTATACCAAATATTGTATTTGATCAGTTGTGGTATTTATCAGTGCTGCACTTATTTAAATGTTATTCCAAACTACCTCTCAAAGGAACATTTAATGAAAAATTACCGACTACTTGTGTAATGGTTTTAACTGCTAGTAAACCTTAGAGAAGTAACCGTATGTGATTGAATACATCTCTGTAGGTTGTACAAATATTTTTTTAATACTTATATTTTTTAATACTGAGGAAGTAAATATACTTTTGGTGAGAGTGATGCATAACTACCCTTTTGGATAACTGCTTATTTATTCACCTAGCAAAAAGAGATTTCACACACAAAGGAATATGAGGTTTTTGACAAAGTAAAGTCATTGCAGAGCACAACAGCTACTGTTAACTGTTATTCACTTATTTGTCTGTTCTGAGGAAATAAATTTTAAAATTAATTATGAATAAATTCAAGTTAAAAATAGTTACATAAATATGGATTTGAAGAAAAAGTTATTATAATCATACTTAAAACATTTTCCTACTTTTTATCTTTTAAGTAAAGACTTAATACAAAAAATTTCACACAATATCAAGAAACTCAATCTCCATTCACGTGTAAAGACTTGATACAGAAAATTTCACACAATATCAAGAAACTCGATCTCCATTCACGTGTAAAGACTTGATACAGAAAATTTCACACAATATCAAGAAACTTGATCTCCATTCACGTGTAAAGACTTGATAGAGAAAATTTCATACAATATCAAAAAACTCGATCTCCATTCACGTGTAAAGACTTCATACAGAAAATTTCACACAACATTTGATTGTAATTTTAGATCAAATTCTTTAGAAGAAAAATGGCACAAATATTACAAAAAAAGGTAAATAATGCATAGAAGATTAGAAAATGTGTGTACTAATGGAAAAATTGGTTTGTTTGAGTCATTAAATTTTCTTAAAAGCTTAAATGTCTGTCTTAAATATGAAATTAACAAATGAAAAGTTACTATTTTCAACAGCAGTCTTACATTTTTGTATAGTGTTATCCATACAGCTATCAAATATAAAATATCATAATTGGTGTAGTATCAAAACATATGCATCTTCATGTCTAAACTTTCTCACAAAGCTTTACCATGTTTTTACACCAGTATCTATTAAATGATAGTATGAGAGATGTTTCATTAAATGAGATGAGAAATTCGTTTTCATGGTTGATAGCCTATACAGTTATCCAAGTATAATTATTCATTTGTAATTAATTAATTGCAAATGAATGTATATAAAACTATACCATACAGGTTTCAGCCTAAAACAAAGACCACAAATTTTCTAAAAATGTCTAAGACAAAGTTTGAGAAGAATATTTGCCTAAGAATACTTAGGCCTACTGACTGATACTTAAGAACTATCGCTTAGATCGAAAAGCTTAGAAGCACGCTCATATTAAAGATGTACATTTCGGCTACTGAAAAAGCCTACATCTAGGACTAATTATGTAATTCGACTGGTAAGAACAGGAGAATCACAAGAACAGACACACAATTTGTAGACCTATGATGCAATAAAACAATTCAACAAACCAAACTATAGGGGGGGATAATTGTATGTATCATATCTCCCACCTAAAATGAAGGGGGTATATACCCCCATCCCCCAGGATCTACGCCCCTGGTAGGATAGAATTTGGCGGTAAATCGTCACATTATTAACAGTCAAAACTCAAAGTAGACCTAGCTTATACTTATATATATATATTTAATCGTAAAACTATGCATATTCCTTCTCTTATCATAATTTGCATAAAATCATAATTCTAACTAGTTAAAAAAAGCTAATGTTATATTGCTACTGCTAGCATTGGTTACAATGTAAGCCTAATGAACCTGAGAACCTTTTTTCTTTAATTCGCTGAAACTTTCTTTTAATACTAAGTATATGTATATTCACTTTAACGTAACCTTTATTGTAATAAATTTAGGCTATTTACTTCTAGTCTCCAGGCCTAACTTAAACCATAACATAATGTAATTGAGCATACTTTAGTTTTTTTTATGCCTAGTACAATAAACATACCGTTGTATATTTAGAATCATGAAATACACCATTAGTGTTATTTTTCATAGCCATTATGTTTAGAAATATTTCTTAAGTTAGATTTCAGGATATTTCATAAATATATTTCTTGAAATTAAATTACAAACGTGTATGAATAATATGCATACTACCTTACTGATAGTCGAAGCCGAGGCCTACTAAATATATTTCCAAATGTGAATGTCACATAAATTTGTATATAAATATATATATATATATTTTTTTTTGAAGTGTTTTGTTTTCTTGTGTTTGGTTAACTCTGAATACCAAGCAATCGTCATGACCATTTTCAGTCGTTTGGTAAAATGTGATACCTAAAATTCGAAGGATTTTGAGTTGATTTAATATAAATTCGTCAACTGTGTTATGATGTTTTTTATTAACTTGTTGCTGAAAATTAAAGTGATCAAGAGTACTATTTCCATAGCAAAATGTTTTTTCACCGAAAAATGAAATTTAAAGTAAATTATGTTTTGATTTGTTTGTTTTTTTTAATTTCGCGCAAAGCTACTCGAGGGCTACCTGCGCTAACCGTCCCTAATTTAGCAGACTAGAGGGAAGACAGCTAGTCATCACCACCCATCGCCACCTCTTGGGCTACTATTTTACCAACGAATAGTCGGATTGACCGTCACATTATACTTCTCCACGGCTGAAAGGGTGAGCATGTTTAGTGTGACGGGGATTTGAACCCGTGACCCTCAAATTACAAGTTGAGTGCCTTAACCCACCATAAGAAGAAGAATTAGAACTTCTCTATGTTTTGGTTGAAATATTTTAAACATGTTCTACGCTTATTTTCTATATTATATAAAAATATCATGATCGACTACCTTAATTATTTAATAATCAGATAAAAGGAAGAGAAACAAAATAACACGACGAACACCACATTGAATTTTCAGCTGTCTAAGGTTTTTATAGCTTGAATAATAGAAATCCTGGCCCCCCAATTTGAAAGAAACCCGTGCAGAACTGTTCGAGAAATGGCACATTTCTCATAATTTCTCTGGCATTCCCATAATTTTGAATCAGCTATTTGGTATATTGGATCTTTTACGATAACAGAAAGCGATTTACACAATAACTCAACAATGACGAGGCTACAAAACACATCCCAAAGTCAAAGTTGCACCAACAGAAGATTATAATCACTGTATGGTGGTCCGTAGCCGGAATTATTACACCTTGCTTAACCATGACCAGAATTTCACTGCAGAAGTTTACTGTCAAGAACTGGAAGAAATGCATAGAAAGTTGCATGAAAAAATGCCAGCATTAGTCAATCGAAGAGGACCAATCTTGTTTCATAATAATGCTCAGCCACACGTTGCTCAAATGACGCTGCAACAGCTCAACAAAATGGGCTGCGAAACATTGCCTATCCTCCTTATTTCACTGACGTGTCGTCCACCGGTTCCCACTTTTTTGAAACATTTGGACAACTTTTTACAGGGAAAGATTCAGAAACAGAACATCAGCAGAAAATGGCTGTAAAGAATGTTTTAGTTCTAGGATTTCAGAGTTTTATCGTCATGGCATAAATAACCGCGTTTCTTGTTGGCAAGTGTGTATAGATTCACTATGTTCCAATTTTAATTAATAACATTGGTATACAGTTAAAATTTTAAATCTGCGATTATTTTCGAACACCTTAATGCAAACACAGAAACACATTCTCGTTCAACTTGCTGGAATATCTGAACTATGTGGAACTCAACGAAATTATTAAAAATTCTACTTGTAAACCGGTAATTAATGAAATATATCGAGTGAACGATTTATATCCCCAGATTTATTGATTATTTGTAATTAAGCACAAAGCTACACAATGGGATATATCTGCTCTGCTCATCACGTATATCGAAAGCTGGTTTCTAGCAGTGTGAGTCCGCAAACATACTTCCGTGCCACTAAAGTGTGGGTACGTTTTCTTCGAAGGCGAAAGAACTACATATTGTTTCACTCACGACACAATTACCCTAAGTATTTAATTTTCAGACATTATGAATAAAATTTTAATTTAAATTTCCTTATATATAATAAACAACAATAACAAAGTGGGTAAAAATGAGGAATTTCTATGTAGTAAAATTGTTTAAGTAAACTGTTACTAATCTACAATACTCACTGTCATGTTTACGTTATTACATTTTGTGGTAGCTTAAGAAATTACATAAACCAAAAGTTTAAAAATGTAAATTTCAATGTATTTCTCAATATAACCTTAAAATAGATATTTTTATCATTTGTTTTCGTTTTTTATCTTCTTGAAGTCTTAATTAAATTATTTAATTATAAATAAATAAATATTATTATTATGACGTATAGATCTAAAAGTACCAATTGAGGTTTAAAGTCTCAACTTTATTTTTGAGCAGTTACAAATTCTCGTGACTTATCACATGAAAGTGGAACACCCACCTAACGATTAGTCTTAAAATTAATGGCAGGATGCTCGACGTAACATTTCTGGAAAAGAAACAATAAAAATGTTCATTGAATAAATTAACTTAAATAATGAAATAAATAGGTAATAATGAAACTTACCTAAATTAGATTTTCTAGTTTTAATAATTCTATTTTCTAACAATTCTGTAAATACAAAAGTCAAATATTTTTAAAGATACAGATTGTAAAACTATTAATTATTTCCAGTATTAATAATGTATATTATATATTTTATATTATATTGTGTTTTGTTTTACAGTTTTCAACTTCCGTAAGTAAAATAAAACTAAGTATTCAATAAGTTGCCGAGATCAAACTTTCTTTACATAACAAGTGATATTTTTATATGAACAGTTGATGTATAAATATATATTTATATATATTGCCAATTTATTCGGTCTTATAGAACTAATGTTTTGAAGCTGCCAAATGTTATTGTACAGAAAATTAGTTTTATGAAATATGGGTAAGTAGTGGTTGCAAAGCTAGAAAAAATAACTCCAAACACTAATGTTTCTTCTAATTTTAAAGTAAGATTCCAGTGTGAGAATACGTTTTAAAATTATAGATTAGACTTCTTTTCATACGCTAAATTAACCATCAACTAACCGTCATGATCCATGTTTAGATTATTGTCTCTCTGACGCCTCTCTTCATTCTCGATCCTAACATCATGTCATCATCATTATAATTGCTATCCATAGTGTTATGCCAAGGTTGTAGACATGGAAGATATTACAACGTAACACAAGCATCACCAAATAAATATTTAACATTTATCTTATGGAAAAACAAAATTTGAAAGAGCCTCTATATAGAATAACAAAATCAACACGACACAGACTTATTGTAAGAAGAGTAAAGATTAACGTGACTTACTAATAATGAGCTAGGACTAACGTGACTTACTAGTAATGAGGTAGGACTAACAAGACTTATTAATAATGAGTTAGGAATGACGTGACTTACTAATATTAAGCTAGGATTACGTAACTTACTAATGATAAGCTAGGACTAAGAGACTTACTAATAAGATTTTTCCTTTTGTGAAGCATGTTTCTGGAAAAATTACGTGAAGTTTTTAACCAACACGAAGTTTGATAAAATTTAGCTTTGTTTTGAAACCTCAAAGTAAGAGAATCGTGTAACAGAGAAAGAAAAATAGTGTAATTAAGAGTAATGGATAATGTTATAGAAATTATAAAGTTTGATATGTTCTGTGGCAGCAAAGTAAGTGCGGAATATTAGACTTTAGTGTAATGCGAAACTAACCATGGTTTGATGGAAATTTCTCGCAAAGCTGCATAAAGGTTATCTGTGCTAGCAGTCCGTTATTTACAACTGATAGACTGAAAGAAAGGCAGCTAGTCAATAGTAATAAGCACAAGTTATTAGGCAGCTCTAACCTAATAGTAGGATATGACCATCACTCTTATAAACCATAGAATTCCCCAAAGTGCAAATCTCCTTTTTACGACACTGACCCTTAAATTCATAGTACAGCACGCTAACCATCGACGCACGACCAGCCCACGGACTCAGAGGAAAGTCTGCCTGCGTACGAGGCTAAAAATGGAGTTTCGATACTTGTGGTGGACAGAGCACTTATAGCCCAGTACGTAGCTATGTGCTTGACTACAAGAAACAATAATGCTAAAACTATAGATAGTAAATAACGTTATTCTCCGAAAATTACGAATTTCATTTTTCACATTTCTTTTATGTTCATAAATTTGAACTATAAGTGACGAATTTTCGTTGCATAAAATACTAGACAGTTTACCATAAAAATAAACATTCGGTACAAAAACTTCAACAAGTATAAATGTCTAAGCTAAAATAAAATATTGTTCTTACCATGTTAAGGTTCATACACTTCTTAAACTGTAAAAAATAAGGAAGTAAAAAATATTAAAATAATGTGTACATATACCAAAATATACATTTTATAGTAATATTTAACTGATATCACTTTAAAGATAACTCGAATTGGCCCGGCATAGCCAGGTGGATTAAATCGTGCGGCTGGTAATCTGAGGGTCGTGGGTTGGCATCCCCGTCGCACCAAACATGCTCGCCTATCCAGCCGTGGGGACGTTATAATGTAACGGTCAATCCCACTATTCGTTGGTAAAAAGAGTAGCCCAAGAGTTGGCGGTGGATGGTGATGACTAGCTGCCTTCCCTCTAGTCTTACACTGTTATATTAGGGACGGCTAGCGCAGATAGCCCTCGAGTACCTTTGCGCGAAATTCTAAAACAAAAATAACTCGAACTTCTCACTTACAAATATCTAGCTTTATTATTTTCATTAGTTTTAATAATTAAAGTGTTTCAATTGTTCTAAGGATTTTGGAAGTTAGAAATTTAACTTTTGGACATCTTTTAAGTCTGAACTAATGAAACTTTTTGTGGAAGCTTCTACAAAAGGAAAGTTTAAAGTTGTGGTTAAATTAGATACAGAATTACACATTTGTAAATGCTGCCACTTGGCGATATAAATATGTACTCATCTCTTTTGTATTATGTTGCAAAGACACTTAATATACTTTTATGAATTAGGCCATACTAAGTGTTTTAGTTGTTATTTCTCCCCAGTCTTCCTCTAGTAAGAACAGATTAAGTCTTAAATAGTAAATATAACTTAAATTATAGAGGCCGGTACCTTCGTTGATGTTAGTTAGGAATACGTTATTAGGGTATATCTCCGTATCAGTTCATAAACACAGATCTAATGCAGTTCTTATCTATGTATTTTTTTCTAAACCAGATTGTCCAATTATTCAAACACGTAATAAAATGATTTAGATGTATTTTACTTCAAAAGCTGATTTAAAACCAAAGTTCGTAAACGAACTTATTTGGTAATTATTTATAGCAGAATTAAAAGAAAATTATTAACATTCTGTGAACATTGATAACTACTTTGATGCACTGGGACTTTTTCAAGCTAACGTTATTTTATTAACTGTAACGTTAAAATACTTGAAGGCGATTTGTATGTTTTATGTTTTAAACAGAATCGTGTCTTTACAAGCGAATAAAACTTTATGAAAGATCAGACTAGGCCGCAATGTTTACTTCACTTCTAGATTAAAAAAAAAAATCATCTTTACAAAGTTTGTCAGTGTTTCGTTTATTCCATACATCTCAAAACTAAGACTCTCGTATGTCAAATATGTGCTGAGTCACAACCGTGAGCGAATCCCTCAAGCATGTGGATGGCAAACCAAGGGAGAAATGTTTAGTTTTATTACTTAATTCAATGCAGATATGATTGCTAATTTAGAATATTTATATCATTTCAAGTAAAATCTTCAAACGGACGATACCTTGCTTCCATTATAATGATTCGCAAACTTTAAATAAGTTTTCGTTTGATTTTTAATTTCGCGCAAAACTCCAAGAGAGATATCTGAGCTAGCAGTTCATAATTTAGCAGTGTAAGACTAGATGGAAGGCAGCTAGTCATCACCACCCACCGTTAACTCTTGGTCTACTCTTTTACCAACGAATAGTGAGATTGACCGTCGCATTAGAATGCCCCACGACTGAAAGAGCGAACATGTTTGGTGCGACGAGGATTCGAACCCGCGACCCTCAGATGACCAGTTGAGTACCTTAACCACCTGGCCATATGTTTCCGTAATTGTAACTAGAAAATAAATTAAAGCAGTGGTGTAGGTTAATCAGTTATTTAATAATGAAGTAGATCACCTAGAAATTAAATTTAAAAATAAACAAAAAAGAGAGAAAGAAATACGTAAGAAACTGAAACGTTTCCAATAAGTACGTATGAATAATACTCTTTAGACCAAGAAGGAAGCACTGTCTTGTGAGAACAGTGATTTTGTTAAACATTTACAGTAAATGAGGTGTTTTAAAACTTGAGTACGTTTCTATAATTACGAGAAGAAAATAGATACAAAAATAGTTGTTTAAATTAATTTTTTAAAGAAGGACGAAATGAGTTGTTTCATAATGTAAAAAACTGAAATGCACGAAACAATGGAAAGAAATCCGTATCGTTATTGTGAGTTAAGTTGACAGTTGATATCAAAATTATCTTTTTGGTATAGATACTACTTTAAAATATCTAACTAACGTAATTTTAGCAAATACTGAAGCCGGCAGGATGTTTACAGAATTCTTTGTTTGTTTGGAAGTAAGAGCAAAACTACAGAATGGACTATTTGGGCTCTACCTATTACGGGTATTGAAACCCAGTTTTTAGCGTTGTAAGTTCGCAGACATACCGCTGAGCCACTGGGGGGTATTTTGTTCTGGTAAGCTATTTCAACATATTCTTCTTCACCCCTCACTACATCAGTTCTACTGTTCTAGCGGTGAGAGTCCGCAGACATACCGCAGTAAATATAATGTTAGTAAACTGACTTAGAGTTTAAAAATCATCTTGATAGTACATGTACGTTGTTTTTAAATGTATGCTATTTCCCCGGTAATCCTACATTTATACAGGAATGTAAATAATATGTATCATTAATGCTACTAATTCATTTTTGTGAATCATTTAGTCAACCAAGCTGTTTAAAGTATTAAGTAAAGTATCTGGAACCAAGTGATTTATCAACAGTCATCTAGAAATATCTGTTTCAATAAAATCCAAACCTCATCAATAAATTGTGACCATTAAAAAGATAAAAGAAAACAAGAGTTGTGGTGAATATTTTATGGATGGTGTTTTTGATCATACAACTGTATTTTTATTGAAATTTCTAGAATATTTAAAATTGGTGCCATTCACTTATTGTTGCGAATTATTCATCCAAACAAGCTGTTTAAAATGATAAAAACTTGAAATCTAAGTTACCACTTGTCATTGAGTTACACTGATTACAAAGAATTCCACTTATCATTATCAAAGTTGCATGGGGTCCCGGCATGGCCTAGCGCGTTAAGGCGTGCGCTTCATAATCTGAGGGTCGCGGTTTCGCGCCCGAATCGTGCCAAACATGCCCCCCCCAGCAGTGGGGGCGTTATAATGTGACATTCAATCCCACTATTCGTTGGTAAAAGAGTAGCCCAAGAGTTGGCGGTGGGTGGTGATGACTAGCTGCTTTCCTTCTAGTCTTACATTACTAAATTAGGGACAGCTAGCACAGAGAGCCCTCGAGTAGCTTTGTGCGAAATTCCAAAAACAAACAAACAACAAAGTTGTATGTTTAATTACATTTTTCTTTAAATTCTTTTTACTTGTGTGTAATTTGAATTTGTATTGGTTTTAAAATGGATTCATGCTATCAAATGAGTAATTGTTACATGAAGCTACAAGCCATATCCTTAAACAATCTTAGTATTTTCAAAAACAGAGATTAAAAATTTCTGAGAAATATTTTCTCTATCGTGACTCTGGAAACTTTTAAAAGTAAAGATATCGTAACTTCTAGAAGCGGGGTGAATGATTCTCGTGTTATCAATTTGTACCCACTTCTTCTGGTTTTTGATTAGGATTATTCTTCTGTTTGTTTCTACTGTCCTGTCACGGGTGTTGATACATAATCGACGAAGGCAACGTCTTTCATAGCTGTGTTGAATTTCGTTTACTATTTCTTTAATGGCTTTAGTGAATTCATTGATAACTGTTTTGCATTTCTGATTTCTTCCTAGTTAACGACAACTAACTTGTAAAACTTCGCACTTCAAAGTATTAATAGATTGTTTGAAACATGGCCAGGTGGTTAAGGTACTCAACTCGTAATTTGAGGGTCGAGGATTCGAATCCCCTTCACACCAAACATGGTCGCCCTTCAGCTGTGGGGGCGTTATAATGTTACGATCAACTCAACTATTCGTTGGTAAAAGAGTAGCGCAAGAGTTAGTGGTAATGACTAGTCTTACACAAAGAAATAATAAAAACAGCAAAAGTTTGGTCATGGCTTCCACTGATGTTTTCGTGCATTTGGAAGTTGGATATGCGAGGTATTAATTCATAGAGAAAACATTTTCAAGTCTGGTATAAAGTAATGTATTATAATTATGAATGAGCGTGAAATGTTACTGTTAGATTTACACCGAGTCTATTTTTTGTTTTAACCATGTAAGATGGAGGATTTTATTAGTACTTATTTGAATGAGGCCCGTTTCAGAGTAGTGGAAGATAAATAATATAAGCAGCATATAAAAAATGGCTATTCCTCTTTTGTTTGGAGACAATGTTGAAGTTAGGATACCATTATCGTTTAGTAATGTTTCACTAAACTTTTATTTTGGTAACTTGTTTTTATTATAGCAGGTTAAGTCTTTTTTATTTATATTAATGTCAGGTTATCATTTGGATTTAACTTTGTGTAAAAGTGATGATAACGAGCAACTTCAATTCTAGTTAATTTTTAAGGTTTTCTATTTAATTTCTTTAGTTTTGGAAGATGTTTTTAATGGAGGGATGCACCCACCTGATAAGAGTTTTTATTTCGCTCTTACAAATTTCACACAAACTGTTAAAATAGTTATCTTTGGTTTGCGTTTTGGCATTATAATTGTGCTTGTTTTTTGTTTTTTTTACAAATGCACAACTTCATGCTCTACTGAAAATTACGTTATTAAATTAAAGGAAGCTGTATTCTTAAGATAGCATGTCATCTGTACATTTAAAATACCAATACATATTTTTTTGCAATATGCTCCACTTTACACTGATCTTTCCCACATAAAGTGAGTAACCCAGTACAGTAGTTGGCTAGGACGATAGGAACTTATTGGATCCCTTCACCGACATTCAAGAAATCAATCTTCAATCTCAGTTATTAAGTTATATGATGTATTGACGGTACTTGTGAAAATATCTGAATTTCAACTGTAAATATAAAGTACTAGATGTACTTCATTCTATTAGCGTGCTCTACAGCTGACGAGTTAGATGGTGGTGTGATTATTAAAAAACACCTACTCTTGTCATATTGAGAATATTAATGAAATATTCAAAATAAGAAATATATTTTTGGTTTGCAATTTTAATACTTTCGTATTAGAGGATTTGTAAAGGAAAAATAATAAATTTGTTTACAATGAAAATTACAAATATATGCTGCAGATTATGTACTTAACATTTCTTGTAAGCTTATGTGTACGTCATAACATGTGATATATTTTAACACCATTAAAAACAACGTAAAATCAAGAATAATTTGCCTTAAAATTATTATATGAAAGAAACAAGCTATTTTAATTAAATAGGATAGAGAATCATGATGAGAGCAAACAGATTATGTGGGGAAAGTGACAAATTATTATAAAATAACTTAAGTAAATCTGTAAGAAGATGAAAAGAATGGAGAAGATTATCAGAACTATTACAGACAAAACACAGTTAACAAAAAGAAACCTGAGAAATATTCAGAAATAAGGACAGGCTTAAGACGAACATGAGAGATGTCGATAAGTGAGGAAACAGGAATCTGAGACAAGCAGCAGGGAAAGAGTAAGGGTAATTTGTATAAATAAAAATATAAAAAACTGAAAATTCAGGTCAGGCCGAGAACCAATTGTTCAACGTGATTTTATTTAAAAACTGAGAAATTCCCTCACTCTACACTTTAAAAATACACAATCTGTTCTACCAATATCACATGAATTTTAAAAACCATTTAAATATTACACTTTAAAAATACACAATATGTTCTACCAATATCAGCATGAATTTTAAAAACCATTTAAACCCTAATAAGTGAGACATCTTTAAGGTGTCCCCATTCTAAACACTATTCACATGAAATATGTACATACGCAATAAAATAAAAACCAAGGTTCCTTCTTTCTTATATTAAGTTCACGTTTTTAAGTGCCACACTCAAGGCTCACAAAGAACTTCTGGAGACTGTAGGTGGAGAAGAATCAAAGGAGTTGAACTGTCTTCTCCCTTATCTATCTTTTGTTTTCTCAGAGTTTGGTTCAACAAAGGAAATATCACTGACATCAAGAGGATTTTGAAAGGTTTTGTTGCTAATCACACCAGAAGGTGTGCTAATTGCCCTCTTCAAAACTGAACAAATAACACTTTTCTTTGGAGTATGATGGTTTGGAGTTTGAGAGTTTTCTTCAATTCTGCTCCTATTCTTTACATCACACTAATGCACACTAATTTCTTGTAGTTTTGTTTGAGCTGCCTGAACATCCATTCTGTCTAATAAAACAACTGGAAAACTAGCCAGCTTTACTCTGTTAAGTGCATTTTCTTGTCTACCACATAGATTTGGAGAATCGTTTTCATCACATGTGTTTCTTGAACATTTTGCTCTTGATAACCGTCTTTGGGAAGAAACTAGCTTTGCTGCTTTCACAACTTTCTTAACCGAATTCATTGAGTTACTTTTTGGTGTGTGAATTCTGGAAACAGTGTACAGGGTGGCTAGCTCCGCAGGATTAATGACTGGCTGAGGTGTGTTACCTTTCTCAGATGCTCTCTTCGAGTTTCTCTGCCTTAAAACATTTTCAACGTTCCTTTTTTCTTGTTTTTCCTCCTCTTGCTGTTGTTCAAAGCAACGAAGATCGAATTCAATCTTGTTGGCAAGTTGTTTGTCTGCTGACATTATTTTTTTTACTTCTGGTTTCTTTCTGGTTCATTGACCAGCAATGAAACTATTTCCAAGCTAAAAACTCTATAATTAACCTTAGCATGTCGTACCAACCTATGCAGCCATTCAACCATTTCAGCAAATGATCCAGTAGGAAAACATTTCAGTATCTCTATACAAGCTTTGGCTACTTTACATCTAAAGTCTGATATATCAACAACTTTGGTTGTTGAAAGAACTCTCACACCCTTCAATGAAGCTTCTTGGTTCTTCTTCATAAGGTAACAAATAAAATTAACAGCGTTATCTTTAACTATTTGCTGAGCTTGAGGGATAGATTGACTTCTATCTCTAACAGCTCAACATCTCCATGCAGAGACTGACAAAGATGTTTCAAACCGATAAAAGCTGACAGTGAAATATCTGGTCTCTTCTTTCGAGTATTTTCAATCTGATGATGACTGTCAAACAGCAAACATTTTTCAGTTTCTATTTTTGTCAGTTCTGTTAACTGCTGGATAACATGTTCAATGAGATGTGTATTAAATTTCGGAGTAAAACCTTCCAATAAGGTAGTAAAATCAGAAAGTGCATTGGATAAGATACTGATTAATTTCTGAACCTCTTCAAGAGACAGGTCAGTTGTCAGCAGAACAACAGGAAAGTTGTTATCTCTAACGTACTGTGACGATCTTCTATCCAAGTCCAAATATGCTGGGATAGGGTTCCAGATTGAATAAATATCATATTACTTACCTCATTTCTGTCAGACTTACTTGGATGGCAAAACAAAAACCTACAGAGATAATAATAATATAGTTGTTAATGATTTTGCTGTGAGACGTTTTCATATAAATACATCTTTAATAATTGGTTTTTAAACATTTGTAGCAACAGTGTTAACAATAGATCACTGGTATTTGATACTTAGTATTTATTTTCAGGCCTTAAGTATAAATACAGTGGTTTTAGATCAGTGTAACAGTTTTGTGTTCATGTTTCATTAGATGTAATATGTGGGTTTTATTTGGGAACTTAATACTGACATATACTTTTAATTTTACTTATTCTATGATATTATTGTCTTTAAGGATAATTTAATTAAATGGTAAGGTTTGTTTTTTTTGTTTGTTTTGAATTTTGTGCAAAGCTACTCAAGGGCTATCTGCGCTAGCCATCACTAATTTAACAGTGTAAGACTAGAGGGAAGGCGGCTAGTCATCACCACCCACCGCCAACTCTTGGGTTACTCTTTTACCAACGAATAGTGGCTCAGCGGTATGCCTGCGGACTTACAATGCTAAAAACCGGGTTTCGATACCCGTGGTGGGCAGACCACAGATAGCCCATTGTGTAGCTTTGTGCTTAATTCAAAACAACAACAACAACAAATACATATATAATACGATTATTAATAAAAATGGTGACAGAAGTCCAAATCTTCAATAATTAGCGGGTCAACGATGACCGACGGTCATGCATATTTTGTTCTATAATGCGCTGAACTTTCGTCACCTGCGTAAAACAAACAACCTACTGAGCAAATTCAATGTTTCATAATCTCTCATCTGGGTTATGACCACTCCTCAAACCATCAAGACATACATGAATCGTTGTAGGATTTATCATTGTTACAGCGTTCTCTCTACCCAAATAAACTTCATCCAAGAATATCTAACTAGCCTTGTTCGCCTATGTAAGTAAAGTTAAACACGAATATGAAATAGCCTGAAAAAATAGTATCCCTACACGGAAACAAAATGCTTGAAAATATAAATCGCGTTAACCAATTAAAATCTCTTTTACATCATATTATCTTGTTCTCGTTAATGATTCGACAGTTACAAATGATAAAACTGATGTTTTGTTCCAGTACTCTTTATCATTTTCTATAAGTAAGGATTTCCCAAACTGACAATTCATAATTCTAACAAATGAATCATAATGGTTATATTGAATGTTGTTCAAATGTTTTTGGTATAAAAAATAATAACAATGCACTGAATCTTTTTCTCTTTTTTGCCACTACATGAACTGTCCTTAAAGGGTGGTCCAAGAATTGATGGTGGGTTTTATTCACTAAATAAAATATGTTTGTGTGTGGGTTTAATCTTAACAAGGGGGTATCTGCGACAGGCCCACAATAGCTATTCTACAAACTTTATTTTTTAGCTCAAAAAGTAAAACTAATAAAGAGAAATTTAAAAACGTCAAAATAAAATCTTTTCAAATACGATGTAAAACGCTTAATCCGTCTCTGATTTGAAAACCAATTAATGATTCAAGTAACTTTTACTTAAGTTTGAAATAAAAGAAAATGCCGATTGGTACAAGATTAAATAGCGTCTAAACTAGCTTTGTCTTGATATCTGTTTTGTTTTTGAATTTCGGGCAAAGTTACTCGAGGGCTATCTGCGCTAGCCGTGCCTAATTTAGGAGTATAAGACTAGAGGGAAGGAAGCTAGTTATCACCACCCACTGATAACTCTTGGCCTCCTATTTTACTAACAAATAGTGGGATTGACCATCACATTATAATGCCCCACAGCTAAAAGGGCAAGAACGTTTAGTGTGACAGAGACTCAAACCGGCAACCTTCAGATTACGAGTCAAGTGTCTTAACCATCTGGCTATGTCGGGCCACTGATATCTGGTAAGGAACCTGCTAGGTTGAATAATTAATATTAAAATACAATAACAGTAACTTTTACATAAGGTAAATTTTGACTGTTAATAATTTCATCCTTTCGACCTTTGGTAAGACATAATCATCAGTTAGAAATAGTTGTTATTGTATTTTGAAATTATCTCTTACCTTATTTTCTGAGATATTATACCATGATACTTGCCAGGTTAGTTTTGTTTTCCCTGTGATGAATTAACTGCAAAATAATAAGTTGAATACATAATCCTTTTATCTTTCGTTAAATTCTAACCTACGAAATATATTAATAAACTAGATATTTGGTGAAACGACCTCTAACGTGTTTTCTTTCAACAGCAGATAAAAGCAAAATGAAGAGTAATAAAAATATTTTTTCAAGTTCATACGTCATGTTGTGTTGTATCGTACAGTTTATAATTCTTTTCGTGATTTATGGCATGTGCACGTTACACTAACGTCATGACAGTACAAATTACAACGTTAAGTACCCCTTATATGGCATCATTTTAGTGTTTACTGACTGAGAGACAGAAAGATAACACCCAACAGTATAATAGTGCAAATGGTTAAAACAGAAGATCACCAAAGGCTCTCTTACACCGCAATAATAATAAAAAAGAGCCGCTGTATATTCGGAGAGTGGTTGAGAATTGATATCATGTGATTAGTATCCTCCGGTGTAGAGTGACGTGAGTGGGGTTTGATACGTCACGTGGGGAGAAAACAGTTGTAGTTAAAGTACAGATTGTTGGATTTCTTTTATATTAACATGGATTAAAAGTTAAAGTATCCAATTAGTGTCATGCCACACGGATGTTGGTAAAAAACATAAAAACATCGCATGGTTATAAAAATAGTTGTGTCTCTTAGTGTCTAAAATTTGAGCCAAAATGTAGATAAATCCAGTAAGTAATTTCAATTGAAAATATCAGTATAAATCTATTCAGAGACATTCCAGAAGGGTTAGGAAAATTATGAACTCTCGACCTTTAACATAATTCTGTTTAAATGTATGATAGTCTAAAACAATAAACACAAACTAAATATCCATTGTAAGTTAGAGTTCATCCCCCTCTACACATACAATCTCATAAGAAGTTGTTTTCTAGATCACTAGTGCTCCGATAAAGTTCATGATAATAATACCATTTTGTGGATCAGATAATAATTGTGGTACAAAGAACACTTTTATGTAATAACTTGATCACTTACAAAATATTGTCATTTCACCAGGTAAAGTACAAAAAAACAAACCCAACATTCTCTGTAAAGCCACTTACCTCCAAAGTTTAAGTGTTTAACCGTCATCTGGAAAAATGATTATTCAGTCGTATGTAGTCAGAAACGTAGGTTTTTGAAAGCGGTAAGGCCATAGTCTGACCACTTGTAAATAGCTTCAATTAATGAATTAAAATTTGCTTCTTGTAATACAATACATCACGTTGTATATATGCAGTATAAAAATTCAGTATCCTACTAAAATCATAAAAACCAGATACTTACAGATCGTCACACATTGGTTACCTTAGTGTCACATGATCGTTTAGATCTTCAAAATGACGAAACATAATATTTCTCCACTTCACGAGAAACAGATGTTCGTAAACGGTGGAGAAACTTCTTAAGAGAATTTTTCTATTTTGTGTCACTGAAATAGAAACAATAATTACAAATACTGAATTTGTTTTGGTACATTTACACAAAAGTGAATTTCATCAGAGAAGATCTATAGTTCTATATTTATTTATATAAAGTGTATTATATTGATAAATCCTGGCATTAGGTTTAGTGGCTAATAACTTTGATAACATTGACAAATGTCACGATTCACGAATTTAAACAAGTTCAAACATAAAAAAAAATATTGTTCAATCAATTTGACAGTACGAGTAGTGTCTCAACAACTACTAGATCTACCGTATACCAGCTAAACTGAAGAGTCCTGATATTACATGAAATACTTCGATAACACAGGGTTTAGTAGATGTGATGTAGTTTATATGTTCCTGTCTACTTTCGTTCAGTAGTTAATATATTACCTACACTCCACAGTAGCATTTTCTAGAATAAAAATGGCTCCAAAAATGTATCGGGAAATAAGATAGTTGAAGTTCGTCTTGTTAAATTAAACGTGCTTGAATATTTACATGTTGGCATAAATATCAAAAAATATTTAATGTTTATTTGAGGGTCATGTAAAATACGTCACAAAATTTGTCTTCCTGATTTTCAAATACAAGAATTAAAGGTTCAGATAAAATTGTAATTGAAAATCGACACTTAGAAAGTATTGAAGACAAAGATGACATGAAAGGTTGCTCTTAGCTGGCCCGGCATGACCACGTGGGTAGGGCCCTGGACTCGTAATCTGAGAGTCGCGATTTCGAATCCCCATCACATCAAACATTCCCGCCCTTTCACCCGTGGGAGAATTTTTAATTCATGGTCAATCCCACTATTCTTTGATTGAAGAGTAGCCCAAAAGTTAGCGGTGGGTGGTGATGACAAGCTGCCTTTCCTTTAGTCATCCGCTGCTATATTAATGACAGTTAGAGCAGATGGCTTTCCTGTAGCTTTACGCGAAATTCAAAACAAACAATTATAACACCATGACTACTTGATAGTAGCTAATACACAAAACAAACAAACAACTATAGCACCATGACTGTTTGATAGCAACTAATACATAAAACAAACAAACAATTATAACACCATGACTGTTTGATAGTAACTAATACACAAAACAAACAAACAATTATAACACCATGACTGTTTGATAGTAACTAATACACATCACTGATGTATGTTCTTCAAATCTATCAATATATATGTTCACCATGGTGATTGAAAGAAAACTATAAAGAAAAATATATAATATACATTAACTGATACACATATTTTTCAAACCGAACGTGTCCTATTTGATTTAGAAAACATATGGAAACGTCTTTCTAGTTTCAAAATGTTTATTCAGTACTTCACCAATTTTCGTAACTTCATAAATGCTACATTTGGCTAGGTTGTTTTGAATTTTGCACAACGCTACATGTGGGTTATCTGCGCTAATTGTCCTTAACTTAGGAGTTATAGACTAGAAAAAGAAGACATATAATCAACACCACCCAATGTTAACAACTGGGACACACTTTTACCAAGAAATAGTCAGACTAATCATCATATTACAACAGTCCCTCCCCAGCTGAACTGAAAGTGTGTTTGGTATGACGGGAGTTCAAATCTGCGTCCTGCAGATTGTGAGCAGAACGCTCGGAGACCTATTTAAGCTGAGTGTCAGGTTTATTTCAAAATACAAACCTTTCAGGTACGTTCACTTTTTCTGTTTCAATGATTTCCACCTTATAAGTTTTGTCTGACAATATAACTGTAAAAGAAAGATTATAAAATTGTTTTCATCAATAACTTCATTTCTAAGATGCTTCTAACTGGTATATTTATGAATCATTATATACACAGACACACATCAAGATACGTATATAAGACGTGCAGTGAACATTTTTTTATTTTTTTGTAGAGATAAAACTCTATATTTAGAAACTCAATATTACATTTTATTACAACTTTGTACCCACAACGAAGACTTAGAAACTTAATATAACTAATTAAAGAGTATGACACCGTCTACAGGTTAAGCCCATACATAATAGATGGGTCTCTTATTAAAATTCAAAAACTAACAAAATAATATATAAACCCTGGTCTCCTACCAACATTCCATTCTATACCAGAAATTACTATTCTCTAGAATAACTTGAGCATTGACATTAAACGTTGAAAGAAAATAAACACCTTATTACCTAACCCTGAATAACTTCTACTACAGGAACAAAACAAGGCACATACATAGTATCCCATGCGAATGTGTTAAGATCACTTCGTTATATTTATAAATCTTTGAATGCCAGCGCATTGTTGTATTAGCTTAATAATGTTATTTACTCAAGCATTAAATGTTGACATGGAAGAAACTGTAATAAACAGACAGAACGTGATCTAAAATATCGTTTACATTAAGTATGTAGAAGAAGTAAAAATAATGATAATTCGGCCATAGCAGACTATTTACAACAAATATAATTAAAATATTGTGGGCTTAACCATAAGGTATTAGAGACAATGATATTCGTGAAACACTGGAAATACGAAAGAGGAAACAAATATAATGAATCATGAAACAGAGACGAAGGTCAAACGTATTTCTTTGTAAAAGACTTCTCATAACGTATTAGTTTTATCTGAGATACACTAGTTAGACACTACACAAAAATGTTTATAAATGTTATGAGTTGTGTAAGAACTCAACATTGTATTCACGTTCCACAGTTTGGTGTTCAAACTATGACAATCATTAGAAGGACGTGAAAGTTGTTGATACGTACATCTTCTATAGGAAAATAGAGTATTAGAGATCTGCAATTGAGGTGAATTTGAGAGGGGTGAGAGGAGGAGGTTTTTCCTCTGGTTTACAAATAATACAAATATTTTAGAAAGATTCTCACTGAAACTCTTAAAGATATATTTTACCTTCTTCATCGGAACAGAATGAGACACTTTTCACAATTTTTGGGTGATTGTAGATCATCGGATTCTAATGAAACAAAAAATATGTATATTTAACCAAAACTTTGTTCCTTTGTTTAAATTTAAGCCAAAGCTACAAAATGGACAAAATAAATTCTATTTCTATTATAATAAAAAATAAAGTATAAATTTCATAACATCTTAATTTATATTGGAAAATTTATTGATTAATTATGCTTGTTTGTTTTGAATATCGCGCAAAGCTACTCGAGGGCGATGTGTAACACAACCGAGAAGGCAGCTAGTCATCACCACCCACCGCCAACTCTTGGCTACTCTCTTATCAACGAATAGTGAGGTATTCCAGTGCTTAATTAGATATATTTGTATTATATTTACCTGGAATAAATTTCTTTTCATCAAATAATCGATATTTGTATAGAGGAGGATAAACTTTGATGATTAACAAATGTTAGAAATAAATTTAACTCATCTTATTTTTAAGTATCACGTATGTAGTTTTTAATATTTTCGCCTAGCAATATCTAATGCAAATATTAATCTGTCCTTGATATAAATCTATGATGGTTTGTTATTTTTATAATTTAACGACACTTCGATGAAAACAAGTGGAGAACAAATAATATTAATGTTAAATTATTTTCAACGATAATGAGATTTATCAATATAAATATACGTCCAATATACACTGCTGGCCAAAATCTTAAGGCCAACGAACATAAAGAAAAAATATGCATTTTGCGTTGTTAGACTCAACCACTTATTTGAGTAAAGCTTCGAAAGATGAAAATAAGAAAATAGAAAATAAAAATAAAAAACTCTTTTAGCATCTAATATGGAAAATGTGAACGCTATGAAATTAGCCAAAATACCAGCTGGTCAAAAGCTTAAGACCATATTGAAACGAAGCGTTAATCGGTAAACACGTAACGAAATTTACTAATTTACGTTCAAGCAAAAGCGTTGTGAACATTTCCCACTGGTATCTCCTGTTTTACATTGGGTAAAAACAAGACAAAGGCTTAAAAGCTGGCAGAGTTTGAACGTGGCAGAATTGTCGAGCTGCAAAAGCAAGGTCTCTCTCAGCGTGTCATTGCTAGTGAGATTGGGCGTAGTAAAACTGCTGTTGAAAATTTCTTAAAAGACCCCAAGGGATACGGAACGAGGATTTCATGTGGTCGGTCCAAGAGAATTTCGCCGGCGTTGAGCAGGACGATTCGACGGGTTGTCCGGCAAGACACCAGCCGATCGTCGAACCAGATTAAGGCCCTTACGGACGCAGAATGCGGCTCAAGAACAATAAGACGGTATCTACGAGAAAAAAAAAACTTTAAAATCTGTAAACGTCTTCAAAGGCCAAGCCTCCTTCCACACCACGAAACAGCTCGGTTACACTTTGCTGAGAAGCACCAAACATGGGACGTAGAAAAGTGGAAAAAGGTTTTGTTCTCTGATGAGACAAAATTTAACCTGGATGGTCCAAATGGCTTCCAACGTTACTGGTACGATAATGATATTCCACCAGAGTCATTTTATACACGACACAATGAAGTAGGTTCCATCATGATCTGGAATGCTTTCTCCTTTTATGGAACAATGGAGCTTCAGGTTATGCAGGGGCGTCAAACAGCAGCTGGCTACATTGCCATGTTGGAGAGAGCATCCTTATTGACTGAAGGCCCTCGCTTGTGTGGAAATGGCTGAATCTTTTAGCAGGACAACGCTGCAATCCACAATGCCAATGTCAGGACAAAGAACATTTTCATGGCGAATAACGTGATTCCTTTGGACCATCCAGCGTGTTCTCCCGAACTGAACCCCATTGAAAATGTTTGGAGGTGGATGGCAAGGGAAGTCTATAGAAATGGACATCAATTCGATAAGTGCTTGATCGTCGTGAAGCCATCTTTACTATTTGGAATAACATTCCAGTCAGACTTCTGCAAACGCTTATATCGACCATGCCAAAGCGAATGTTTGCAGTTATTCGCAATGACGGCCGTGCAACTTAGAACTGAGTCCTCTTGTTGGGCATTTCTTACCCTGTTTAGGACTTCTTTTTGGTATTATCTTAAACTTTTGACCAGCTAGTATTTGTGCTGATTTCATAATGTTCACATTTTTCCTATAAAATGCTGAAAAGGTTTTTTATTTTTATTTTTCCTTTTCTTATTTTCATCTTTCGAAGGCTACTCAAATAAGTGGTTGAGTCTAACAACGCTAAATGCATATTTTTTCCTTATGTTCATTGACCTTAAGATTTTGGCCAGCAGTGTATGTATACAGATAACATTACTTTGTGTACGTGACAACCTAAGAGAAAATTCGTTAACCACCTGGTTTATCGGAACTTGTAACTTAGTTAAAGTTTATACACCTCAGACTGTAAAACGCATTTGTTTATTTTTGTTGATTTTTAAAATATAATAAAATCATTTTAAATATAATAGAGTAGTACGTTAAATAACATAATCTTTAATGTCAAAGAACCAAACTTAAAGTAAATTTGAATTTATTTCAGAAGAGTGGACTGTATATTCAAATTACAATATACATTTAATATACATAACCATATATTTCAAGTGTAATATAAATGCAACATGAATAAACGTTTATTTCAAGTGGAAGTACAATTATGTGTAATTAGGTTTATCCGGGGTTCACTATCTAGTTGATTTATATTTTATGTATCAGTAGATTTGCTGTTTAATTAGGTGCACGTACAGAATGTTTTTATGTTTCTCTTATCACTTGTCCAGCGTGACTTAGGAATTAAAATAGGTTCGCAGTTCGAATTATGTTAGTGTGAATTTACTCTGTTGATTTTTCAGGCTGAGAGTTCGGTGAAATCACGTAATTCGATTACAGTAATTCATACGTTTGTAGCGGATGGTGTTCACCAGCTACTTTCTAATCTACCACTTGAAAATTAAGGACGAACAACACAGATATCTCTTTTAATCGTTTTGTTTTCGTTCGAAGCTACAGTTATATTCACTATTCGTCCTGATTTTGAATATGCAGAACTATACATGGGTTTGTTTGTTTTTTAATTTGACCCAAAGCTACACGAGGGTTACCTGTGTTAGCCGTTCCTAAGTTAGCAGTGTAAGATTAGAGGAAAGGAAGGCAGCTAGTCAACAACAACCACAGCCAATTCTAGGGCTACTATTCAATCAATGAATAGTGGGATCGACCATCATTTTATAACGCCCCCACAGCTGAAAGAGCGAGCGTATTTGGTGAGAGGGGTATTCGAACCAGCGAGCCTCAGGTTACGAGACGAGCGTCCTAAACACCCGGCCATGCCGGCCCGAACTAGACATGGCCTACTTTTGGTTTATACATGGTAAGAATAATTGTCCCAGTATAATAATCACAAGGCGGTAACCTTTGAAATAAGTGGAAGTTCTAGTACCTCATACAGTATGTTATGTTCGTTGGGAAAGTCAAAGGTTCCCATGACAACAGATGTTTTTTTTAAGCAGGATTTTAAAGGTTTGGTAACTTCCACCTGCTTAGTTTTCTCTGACAATATATCTGAAAAAGAAAGATTATAAAATTCTTGTCATTAATAACTTCATTTATAAGAGGCTTCTAACTGATATATTTACGAATTATTATGCACACAATCACACACACACACATCAAGATACGTATATAAGACGTGAAGAAAACAATTTTCTTTTCTTTTTAGGGAGAAAACCCTATATTTAGAAACTCACTGTTACATTTTATTACAACTTTGTACCCACAAAGAAGACTTAGAAACTTAATAGAACTAATTAAAAATGTAACACAGTCTACAGGTTAAGCCCATACATAATAGATGGGTCTTTTATTAAAGTTCAAAACCTTAAAAAATATTATATGAACCCTGGTCTCCTACCGACATTCCATTCTATACCAGAAATTACTATTCTCTAGAATAACTTGAACACCTACATTGACATTAAACGTTGAAATGAAATAAACACCTTATTACTAAACCCTGAATAACTTCTACTACAGGAACAAAACAAGGCACATACATAGTATCCCATGCGAATGTATTAAGATCACTTCGTTATATTTATAAATCTTTGTATGCCAGTTCATTGTTTTATTAGCTTAATAATGTTATTTACTCAAGCATTAAATGTTAACATGGAAGAAACTGTAATAAACAAACAGAACGTAATCTAAAATATCGTTTACATTAAGTATGTAGAAGAAGTAAAAATAATGATAATTCGGCCATAGTAGACTATTTACAACAAATATAATTAAAATATTGTGGCCTTAACCATAAGGTATTAGAGACAATGATATCCGTGAAACACTGGAAATACGAAAGAGGAAACAAATAGAATGAATCATGAAACAGAGACGAAGATCAAATGTATTCTTTGTAAAAGACTTCTCATAATGCATTTGTTTTATCTGAGATACATTTGTTAGACACTGTACAACAATGTTTATAAATGTTATGAGTTGTGTAAGAACTCAACACTCAATTCACGTTCCACAGTTTGGTGTTTAAACTATGACAATCATTAGAAGGACGTGAATGTTGTTGATACGTACATCTTCTTTAGGAAAATAGAGTATTTGAAATCTGCAATTGAGGAAAATGTGAGAGAAGTGTGAGGAGGAGGTTTTTCTTCTGGTCTACAGATAATACAAATGTTTTAGAAAGATTCTCACTGAAACTTTAAAAGATATATTTTACCCCTTTCGTTGGAACATATAAAGACATGTTTCACAATTTTAGGCTAGTTGTAGGCCATCGGTTTTATGTTATTCTAATGAAACAAAAAAATATGTATATTTAACCAAAACTTTCTTCGTTTGTTTAAATTTAAACCAAAGCTACACAATGGACCATCTGTGCTGTGCTTATTACTGGTATCGAAACCAGGTTTCTGACGTTGTAATTCCTCATATTTGCTATTTTGCCAATGGGATACATATCTAGAACATAAAAAAAGACTCTCTCGTGGATACGAATAACATAATATTGGAATATTTAGCTTTTATTTCCTTTTTCATTATTAATTTCTTCTACTGGTTTCGTAACTCCAAAGTTCGCTCTTCAGAATAAGTTCTACTGAGAAACTTTAAGAGAGAAACATACAAATACTGCTTTTCAACTAATATTACATAATAATTCAAATGCAATTTATTTCTTATATAATTTCATATTTTATTTATTTTTTATATTCTCTAAATCTTAGTAAATGTTTTCATGATTTCACAATTCCTATCGTCTTTACACAACCAATTTCTTCTGCGCTCTGACTGTGAGGTATTCAGAATGGCGCTAAATATTTATCAAAAAATAATTTTTAATGTTTTACATTACGATCCCAGAAATGAAACACATGGAAATACAGTGATTTGAAAACTTAACATTTTTAAATACATTCAAGAAACTGTTTACTGGCATATAGAAGGCTTTCTTCAGGGCATCTAGCATGTAATTTATATAAATGTATGTCTAATTTTAAGTCATGTAATACAGGTTACATTACATTTATAAAAGCAAATTGTGATTATATATATATAAAGGATAAATGTACATTAATTCCATGTTAGATTCTTTGTATATTGTGTATTTTATGGCAGTAAACGTTTTAATGAAGGTAACTAAAGAATAATATTTTCATGTTTTCTCTTTTTGGGTACTAATGTAAAACATAAAATATTACTATTAAAAAATATTTTATAAATTGTTGGCGCTCCCAGCGGCATGTCTTTAGACTTACTACGCCAGAAACCTGGTTTTAATACCTGTGGTGAGCAAAGTTGAGATAACCAGTGTTGTAACTTTGTGCTAACTTAATATAACCTGATCGTCTGGATCTGTAGCGTCGAAGTTTTTGTCGTTTTTCCACTTTGGAAGGTCGATAGACGTGCTCACACGAGAAAACGTTTTGTACAGCACTCTGGAAAAACTTCTTCAATGATTTTTTCGATTTTTTGGCACTGAAATAGAAACAATAATTACAAATACTGAATTTGTTTTGGTACATTTACACAAAAGCAGGGGCGTAAATTTTTTACACCCGCTGGGGGAATGATTTTTACAACCACTTATGTGGGCTGTTCAATTTGCAAATTGGTAATCTCTGATTACGTGAACCTGAAAGCTGTAAACATGCAGTTACAGAGTAATCTTGTTGCCACGATACATGTATACTTAGGCCTACTAACCGATACTTACGAACTATCGCTTTGATCGAAAAGCTTAGAAGCACGCTTATATTAAAGATGTGCATTTCGGCTACTGAAACAGCCTACATCTAGGCCTAATTATGTAATTCGATTGGTAAGAACACGAGAACCACAAGAACAAACACACAATTTTGTAGGCCTGTGATGCAATAAAACAATTCAACAGACCAAACTGTAGGGGGGGATGACTGTATGCACCATACCCCTCACCTAAAATGAAGGGGGGATGTATACCCCATGCTCCCAGGCTCTACGCACCTGCACAAAAGTGAATTTCTTCAAAGATCTATAGATCTATATTTATTTATATAAACTATGTTACATTGATAAATCCTGGCATTAATTCTAGTGGCTAATAACTTTGATAACATTGACAAATGTCACGATTTACGAATTTAAACAACTTCAAACATAAAAAAAAAATATTGTTCAATCAATTTGACAGTACGAGTAGTGTCTCAACAACTATTAGATCTACCGTATACCAGCTAAACTGAAGAGTCCTGATATTACATGAAATACTTCGATAACACAGGGTTTAGTAGATGTGATGTAGTTTATATGTTCCTGTCTACTTTCGTTCACTAGTTAATATATTACCTACACTCCACAGTAGCATTTTCTAGAATAAAAATTGCTCCAAAAGTGTATCGGGAAATAAGATAGTTGAAGTTCGTCTTGTTAAATTAAACGTGCTTGAATATTTACATGTTGGCATAAATATCAAAAAATATTTAATGTTTATTTGAGGGTCATGTAAAATACGTCATAAAATTTGTCTTCCTGATTTTCAAATACAAGAATTAAAGGTTCAGATAAAATTGTTATTGAAAATCGACACTTAGAAAGTATTGAAGACAAAGATGACATGAAAGGTTGCGTTTAGCTGGCCCGGCATGACCACGTGGGTAGGGCCCTGGACTCGTAATCTGAGAGTCGCGATTTCGAATCCCCATCACATCAAACATTCCCGCCCTTTCACCCGTGGGAGAATTTTTAATTCATGGTCAATCTCACTATTCTTTGACTGAAGAGTATCCCAAAAGTTAGCGGTGGGTGGTGATGACAAGCTGCCTTTCCTTTAGTCATCCGCTGCTATATTAATGACAGTTAGAGCAGATGGTTTTCCTGTAGCTTTACGCGAAATTCAAACTACTTGAAACAAACAATTATAACACCATGACTACTTGATGTTTGATAGCAACTAATACACAAAACAAAACAAACAATTATAACACCATGACTGTTTGATAGTAACTAATACACAAAACAAAACAAACAAATAACACCATGACTGTTTGATAGCAACAATTATAACACCATGACTGTTTGATAGTAACTAATACACAAAACAAAACAAACAATTATAACACCATGACTGTTTGATAGCAACTAATACACAAAACAAATAAACAATGATAACACCATGACTGTTTGATACAACTAATACACAAAACAAACAAACAACTATAACACAAAATAGTAGCAAACAAAAAACAACAATATAACACCATGACTGTTTGATAGTAACTAAACAAACAAACAATTACACATCACTTGATAGTAGTATGTTCTTCAAATCTATTGACTGTTTGATATAACTAATACACATCACTGGTGTTCACCATGGTGATTGAAAGACAACTATAAAGAAAAATATATAATATACATTAACTGATACATATATTTTTCAAACCGAACGTGTCCTATCTGATTTAGAAAACATATGGAAACGTCTTTCTAGTTTCAAAATGTTTATTCAGAACTTCACCAGTTTTCATAACTTCATAAATGCTACATTTGGCTAGGTTGTTTTGAATTTTGCACAACGCAGCACGTGGGTTATCTGCGCTAATTGTCCTTAACTTAGGAGTTATAGACTAGAAAAAGAAGACATATAATCAACACCACCCAATGTTAACAACTGGGATACACTTTTACCAAGAAATAGTCAGACTGATCATCATATTACAACAGTCCCTCCCCAGCTGAACTGAAAGTGTGTTTGGTATGACGGGAGTTCAAATCTGCGTCCTACAGATTGTGAGCAAGAACGCTCGGAGAACTATTTAAGCTGAGTGTCAGGTTTATTTCGAAATACAAACCTTTCAGGTACGGTCAATTCGGCTTTTTTAAAGCATGATGTTTTTTTGAGGCAGGATTTTAAAGGTTTGGAAGCTCCCACCTGCCTGGTTTTCTCTGATGATATATCTGAAAAAGAAAGATTATAAAATTCTTGTCATTAATAACATCATTTCTAAGAGGCTTCTAACTGATATATTTGCGAATTATTATGCACACAATGACACACACACACATCAAGATACGTATAACAGATGTGAAGTAAACATTTTTTTTTCTTTTAGGAAGAAAACCTACATTTAGAAACTCACTATTACATTTTATTATAACTTTGTATCCATAAAGAAGACTTAGAAACTTAATAAAAATAATTAAAGAATGTAACACCGTCCATAGGTTAAGCCCATACATAATAGATGGGCCTTTTATTAAAGTTCAAAACTTTACAAAATATTATACGAGGTCTGTTCAAAAAATACGCGGACTGACGTCATAAAACAAAATGTACTTTATTTAGAAGTTACAGGTCTGGGACCGCTTCAAAGTACTCTCCTCCCCAACGCACACACTTATCCCAACGGTGTTTCCACTTGTTGAAACAGTCCTGGTACTATCTTTTGTAATGTCCTCCAGCTCCTACGTCGCATTTGCCTTAATCTCGGAAATCGTCTCAAATCTTCTTCCTTTCAAGGGTCTTTTGAGTTTGGGGAACAAGAAAAAATCGCAAGGAGCAAGGTCAGGTGAGTAGGGGGGGTGGGGAAGAACAGTGATCGAGTGTTTGGCCAAAAACTCACGAGTTCTGAGACACAAATTTTGCAGCAACGCGGTGCATCTTCAATTTTTCGGTCAAAATCTCGTAACGAAATCCAACTGATATCCCACACTCTTCAGCAAGCTCCCTGACAGTCAGACGTCGATTTGCCCGCACCAGGGTGTTGATTTTGTCGACGTGTGGGTCGTCAGTTGACGTGGAAGGACGTCCAGGACGCTCATCATCTTCAATGGACTGTCGACCATCCTTAAAACGTTCATGCCACTTGAAACATGCCGTACGCTTCATAGCAACATCTCCGTAAGCCGTGTTAAGCATAGCAAAAGTTTCAGTTGCAGACTTTCCAAGTTTAACACAAAATTTCACAGCAAGTCGTTGCTCCTTCAGGTCATTCATTCTGAAATCCGCCAAACGAAAAAATCGCACTTCACTTAAAACCGCGTAGCTAATACACAAATGAAGATAGCTGCAATCGGGAAATGGCGTCGTATTCAGCTGATCTGTGCGAACCTAGCGACACCAAGCGGATTTCCCTGGAACCAACTGGAGCCGCGCAATTCAAACAGTCCGCGTATTTTTTGAACAGCCCTCGTATTAACCCTAGCCTTCTACCGACATTCCATTCTATACCAGAAATAATATTCTCTGGAATAACTTGAACACCTACATTGACATTAAACGTTGAAATAAAATAAACACCTTATTACCTAACCCTGAATAACTTCTACTACAGGAGCAAAACAAGGCACATACATAGTATCCCATGCGAATGTATTAAGATCACTTCGTTATATTTATAAATCTTTGTATGCCAGTTCATTGTTGTATTTGCCTGATGATGTTATTTACTCAAGCATTTAAAGGAACGTTTACCTGTATCTTAAGTTCCAGGTTTCATTATTAGTTAATGCGTTTAGAATAAACAGATATTTTGTCCTATATTTAAATAGATAGATAAGATACAACAAATATTTGATGATACCAAAGTCAATATACAGTTAACAGAGAAAATTGAAATTCATAAATTTGAATGTTGACATGGAAGAAGCTGTAATAAACACACAGAACGTGATTTAAAATATCGTTTACATTAAGTATGTAGAAGAAGTAAAAATAATGATAATTCGGCCATAGCAGACCATTTACAACAAATATAATTAAAATATTGTGGGCTTAACCATAAGGTATTAGAGACAATGATATCCGTGAAACACTGGAAATACGAAAGAGGAAACAAATAGAATGAATCATGAAACAGAGACGAAGGTCAAACGTATTTCTTTGTAAGAGACTTCTCATAATACATTTGTTTTATCTGAGATACATTTGTTAGACACTGTACAACAATGTTAATAAATGTTATGAGTTGTGTAAGAACTCGACATTGTATTCACGTTCCACAGTTCGGTGTTTAAACTATGAAAATAATTAGATCGACGTGAAAGTTGTTGATACGTACATCTTCTATAGGAAAATAGAGTATTTTAGATCTGCAATTGGGGTGAATTTGAGAGGGGTGTCTAGGTCAGGGTAAGAGAGGAAGAAATAAAAATGAAAACACCAATTTTATTGTAAATTAGTTGATTGGCTATTACGTAAAACTAACACCAACAATTAGTATTTAAATGTAAATTATTTTGTTTACTGTAAGTACCAGTTAAAAAATTCGAGAATTATATAGTTTTAAACTACACACCTTCCTGGACCGTTTACAAGTTAGAAACATTTAATCATTATAAAAATCGTAAATACCATTACAAACATTGATAACAAGAAATCAGTTTAAAAATCATGATAATAAATATTGAATAGATTGAAGTATTTCTAAACTGTTATACAGTTAAACCAATTAGCTGTAAACTTGAAGGTTAATAACATTACAGTTAGAATTTCGATACTTTTGGATGGTTTTCCACCTAACAATAAACAAATTTTACCAATAGAAAGTTTGTGCTCACCATGTTACAAGTACCATAAGTGGTAATCCCACCTTGAAAAATATCAAGGGAAACGTGAGTAACATTATTACCATGGTAGCTAAAATGAAAACAATAATATAATTGTTTAACACTTTTATTGTTACTGAATCACTCTTTTCATATGAAGTGTTGATAGAATTATTTCTTTAGAAAACGAGTGTTTTATAATAAAGACATTTCAAATTGCACCAGTTTGGTAATACTTAACTACAGCCACCACACTTTAAATCCTGTGTATTTGGAGAACGTATCATTCAAATCTTTACGAATGCTAAACGTGTTTTTAAAAAACAGACGAAAAAGTTGGAAAAAATTAGAAAGAAACGATTATAAAAAACAACAGAAAAATGACAACAAGTTTAACAAATCAAAGAGAAAATATATAATTAAACGTAACTGATAATGAACATATGAACTAAAACTAGTCAAACCCCTTTAAAAAAACATAAAATCCAATCAGGGATACTAAATAATAAAAATATAGCAAAATAGGAGAAACAGACCACGTGTCAAATACCTGAACTTCATATTAAATTAATACTGTAAGTTTCTTCACTCGCTATATACGAGGGCTGTTCAAAAAATACGCGGACTGTTTGAATTGCGCGGCTCCAGTTGGTTCCAGGGAAATCCGCTTGGTGTCGCTAGGTTTGCACAGATCAGCTGAATACGACGCTATTTCCCGATTGCAGATATCTTCATTTGTGTATTAGCTACGCGGTTTTAAGGGAAGTGCGATTTTTTCGTTTGGCGGATTTCAGAATGAATGACCTGAAGGAGCAACGACTTGCTGTGAAATTTTGTGTTAAACTTGGAAAATCTGCGACTGAAACTTTTGCTATGCTTAACACGGCTTACGGAGATGTTGCTATGAAGCGTACGGCATGTTTCAAGTGGCATGAACGTTTTAAGGATGGTCGACAGTCCATTGAAGATGATGAGCGTCCTTCCACGTCAACTGACGACCCACACGTCGAACAAATCAACACCCTGGTGCGGGCAAATCGACGTCTGACTGTCAGGGAGCTTGCTGAAGAGTGTAGGATATCAGTTGGATCTTGTTACGAGATTTTGACCGAAAAATTGAAGATGCACCGCGTTGCTGCAAAATTTGTGTCTCAGAACTCGTGAGTTTTTGGCCAAACACTCGATCACTGTTCTTCCCCACCCCCCTACTCACCTGACCTTGCTCCTTGCGATTTTTTCTTGTTCCCCAAACTCAAAAGACCCTTGAAAGGAAGAAGATTTGAGACGATTCCCGAGATTAAGGCAAATGCGACGTAGGAGTTGAAGGACATTACAAGAGAAGCGTACCAGGACTGTTTCAACAAGTGGAAACACCGTTGGGATAAGTGTGTGCGTTGGGGAGGAGAGTACTCTGAAGAGGTCCCAGACCTGTAACTTCTAAATAAAGTACATTTTGTTTTATGACGTCAGTCCGCGTATTTTTTTAACAGACCTCGTAAGAAGTGAACATTATCGAATTACACAAATAACATGAGTTGTTAATGACCCTGAAAAGAAGTTATAAAGTTATTTAAGAGTTAAGCACTTGCAATAATAAAATATCAAAATAATTTCTATATAAAGACTTTCATAGTGTTTTTATAAGTGTCTGATAAAACTTACATCTACATGCATCCAGTAAGCAAGCTCCAAGATATGCTTATTTATTTTATGAATTTCGTGCAAGCTGCACGAGAGCTATTTGTGCTAGCCGTCCCTAATTTAGCAGTGCAAGACTAGAGGGAAGACAACTAGTCATCACCACCCACCGCTAACTCTTGGGCTGTTCTTTTACCAACGAATAGTGGGATTGACCGTAACTTTATAACGCCCTCACAGCTGAAAGGACGAGCATGTTTGGTGCGACGGGGATTTGAACCCGCGACCCTTATTACAGTAAACCTGTCTAAGCCGGAAACGTAATTGGACGAAAACCTGTACAAGTCGGAAATGTCAAAATTTTGCAGCATTATCTCAACATTTCTCTTATAAAACGCCCTCTATATGGCGGAACCTGCTTAACGCGGACGGAAATCTATTTTTCACCTACCTCAACTATCAACAAGAAGGATTAGAACTTGAGTTAGGCGGAAAAAATATTTTGATTAAATATTAACTTATTATTTAATTAATAATTTATTTAAACATTAAAAATTGTTTAATTAATAATTTCTTTAAATATTAATAAATTCTCGGACATTTTGTTACAGTAAGTGTTGGTTAAATATATTTGTTCTTTTTCCTGCCATCATTATTTTTGCAGTTACATTAAACAAAAGAATGGAACAAGAAAACAGGGATATTCTTCTTTTCCTAGATAATACAACTTGTCACCCAAAAGTTCAATTTTCAAATGTTCGTTTAGTCTTTCTACCTCCATGTACAACATCAGTTCTACAGCCACGAGATAATGGAATTATACAGTGTAGAAAATTGAATTACAGAAAATTAATCCTTCAACATATTATTGCAAACATAGACGACTGACTGTAAGAGTGCATCTGAAATGACCATGAAAATTGACGCGTTAGATGCAATTGCATTTTTAAGTCATTCAATCAAATGCGTAACAAACTGCTTTCGAAACCGTGGATTTATTCTTGATAACGGCGCAGGTTGTGGAGAAGTTGTTTGTTATGACGATTCTAGTAAAATTCAAACTCTGATTGAGAAAATTGATGCAGATGATTCTGTGAACACGGAAAGTTTTGTGAACGTTGACAAGAATGTTTTAACAGAAACTGATGAAATTGATTTAAAATCTGCAATAGAATCGCAAGAGGGTAAGAGTTTGAGAGATTCAGAAGATGAACAAAATGGAAAAGATAGTGTTTGTTTGTTTTTGGATTTTTGCACGAGGGTTATCTGTGCTATCCATCCCTAATTTAGCACTGTGAGACAAGAAGGAAGGCAGCTAGTCATCATCACCCACCGCCAACTCTTGGGCTACTTTTTTACCAACGAAGAGTGGGATTGACCGTCACATTATAACGCCCCCACGGCTGAAAAGGTGAGTATGTTTGGCGCGACGGGAATGCGAACCCGCGACCCTCAGATTACAAGTCGCACACCTTAACACGCTTGGCCATGTCAGGCCTGGAAAAGTGTGTGAGGAAATAGAAATTCCTACTTCATCACAAGTGTTTAGTTATATTAACGCTATCGAATTGTATGCAAAAGTGAAGGGTGAAATGAACTTCACGAAAAAGTCATAATATTAGCATTCTCTTTTAACCGCATGAGAAAGCGCATTAAAAAAACTAAACAATTGAAATTGGACACTTTCTTCAAATAAATTTGATTAAGATTTTGTGTACTTATGTATATTTTGAATATTTTTGATTCCGCTTTAGACACGTTTCACTGTATTATGAGTCCTGCAGCCTAATGATCTGGTCCTGCCGAGCCATTTAAAGTGGCGTTAACCCTAAATTCTCGTTAATAAAATATTCTGTTGATAAAAATTTTCTAAGTGAAAGCTAAGAATTCGAATGAAATTACTTAACAATAATTAAAGTGAATAAAATTATTCAAGATACGCCAACTATTCAAAAGTAATTCGCTCTCTATAATATATGATTTGATAAGTTTAGTGGACTGTGTAATATACTTCACTAACTTTCCGAAAACTTGTTCTTACATTAACGTTGCTGAGATAGATTTGTTTTGGAATTTCGCACAAAGCTACTCGAGGGCTATCTGTGCTAGCCGTCCCTAATTTAGCAGTGTAAGACTAGAGGGAAGGCATCTAGTCATCACTACTCACCCACCGCCAACTCTTGGGCTACTCTTTTACCAACGAATAGTGGGATTGACCGTCACATTATAACGCCCCCACGGCTGGGAGGGCGAGCATGTTTAGCGCGACGCGGGCGCGAACCCGCGACCCTCGGATTACGAGTCGCACGCCTTACGCGCTCGGCCATGCCAGGCCTACTGAGATAGAACAACTTTGAAATTCTCACTTGGAACGTATCGTTAAACAATGCTTAGTAAAATACATTGTCACTGTTTAAAAAGCCAGGAAACAATACTCGCACAGTTCCATTTGACGTCATTATTAAGCTGTTATAATTTTTAAATGAATTTTGTTAAATGAGACGTGAGAAGAAAAACTCAGATAAATGATAATAAAGAATGAATTGATACCTCTCAATCAAAACTTTCTATGCTTTACTTTGTACGATGTTTCGAATATTTGTCTGTTTTTTAATTTTGCGCAAAACTACACGAGGGTTACCTGTACTAGCCGTTCCTAAGTTAGCAGTGTAAGACTAGAAGGAAGGCAGCTAGTCATCACCACCCACCGCCAACTCTTGGACTACTCTTTTACCAACGAGTAGTGGGATTGACCGACACGTTATAACGCCCCTACAGCTAAAAGGGCAAGCATGTTTGGTGTGACGGGGATTCGAACCCGCGACACTGAGATTACGAGTCGAGCGCCCTAACCACCTGGCAATGCCGGGCCTACCACGTATCAGACTGACGTCTATCGTCAGGCTGTGAAGACTGACTTTTCCTACTGTAAATGCCTCCAAGTGGCTCCAGCGGTATGTTTGCGGACTTACAACGCTAAAAACCGGGTTTCGATACCCGTGGTGGTCAGAGCACAGATAGCCCATTGTGTAGCTTTGTGCTTAATTCAAAATAGCAACAGCAACCTACTGTAAATATAATGCTGTGAAAAAGAAAATAATACTGATACTGCAACACGAGTACAATAATAACAACAATAAAAACCTGTTTAAAGAGAAATAAAGTATTATAAATGTACTAAATACAAAAATCAAACTATTAATTGCAAATAAAATAAATAATAAAAATCAGTACTATTAATGAATGTCTTTCATGACATAACAGTATAAACAGAAGAAAGTAAATGAATTTGCCAATATCAAATAAATGTTTCTGCTTTAAAATGTTTAAAGGGAGTAAAAATAAAACGAATCAAACAACGTTTCTCATTTTAAAAGTCGATCTATTGTAATGTGGATGCCCCAGTGGCACAGTGGTATGTCTGCGGACTTGCACACTAAAAACCGGGTTTCGATACCCGTGGTGGGCAGAGCACAGATAGCCCATTGAGTAGCTTTGTGCTTAATTCTAAACAATTAAACAATTAAAGTAATGTGGATAATATTAGATAATGTACAGTATTTGATGTATTCCTGTACTCACCATTAGCAACCTGAAATAACGTAAATATATCAACAACATAGAACTATATCATCATAATTGTTGTGGTGAACTAGTTGTGAAGTTCTCTCTTCCTCACTAACGTTAAATATAAATAAAGGAAGAATCCACGAAAATCTTAGATACTTAATACCATTTAGTAATGATGAGTAGTTAACTCTTTGAATATTACAAGACCTGCAAATTTAAACTTCATTAATATTTAAATTTATTTAGAAAGTTTAAGAGTTTACACAAGTGAAATCTGATGTGTTTGTAACAAAGACGTTTTTTGTGTGTGCAAAACTTTGTATTTACGAATGAGTATGCAACATCAAGAGTTAGTTTGTTTCAAAGTGAGACTCAGTAATCATGGAGGTGAGACATTGTCCTGAATCTGAGTGTTCTCATCTGTTAAAATAAAATTGGGGCCAGTGATACTAGTGAAAGTGGTTACTGAAACCTGACATAAGGCATAATATTCAGGGTACCATTTCTAATAATATATATATAGAACGTCCATAGAAGATGATCATTAGTGAACCATATTTCCAACTTTTCATTATTAATAATGCATTCTAGTTAATGTAATATTATAAATATTGATCTGGTAATGAAAGGTTTGTATACAATTACACGTTTAGTAGTAATAATCATGAAGAGCATTTGTATGAAAGTCTAATGATGGTTTTTACTGCAACACTTCCTTCTGTCATAAATAATGCAGAAAACTTATTGTGTTGCTTTGTGCTAAAACCAACAAACAAAATAAAAGAGATCAAAACTTATCTACTAAAGAAAGATTATGATCGGGTTTTTGTTGTTCTGTTGTTGTTTTAAACAGATGGTCGAATTCTCCGTCTTTACTGTTTTATCCAAAGCCATGAAATGATTTAGTTCGTTGTGAAGCACATCCGTACTTTGTTCACTTTCGGGATGGATCACTGAACTTTAGCTGCAGTAAGATGAAATTTGAACAATGATTTTGACAACCTTGTTAGTCACCAACACATTCTCCAGGAGAGAATACCTCATGTCGAGTCTGAAATTAAAGAAGGTAAGGAGCTACAAGTTACCTAAACTCCTATCAGACTGTCTGTTTTATTGTTTCGAAATATAGATTTGGTTCATCATTTAATACTAACTTTCAAGGAATATACAGAACTATACATTTCTAACAAAAAACCATATTTTTTCTATAGATCTGGGTCGTTCTACCATTCGTGGTGAATTCTAGGAGGGTTGCTAATAAAGACAAACTTCATGTTCAATAACCACAACTATATACAAACAAATGGCCTAAGCATGGGCAACCCAGTATCACCAGTTCTAGCCAATATTTTTATGACACAAGTTGAAACACAAGCAATTAACACAGCATTACATCCACCACTATACTGGTACAGATATGTAGATGACACGGTTGCGGGATTCAAAACTACAGAACACATACTTAATTTTTTCAATCACATTAACTCTATACATCCCAACATTAACTTCACATGTGAACAGGAAGAAAGTAATCAAATATCATTTCTTAACCTCAAAATTACAAGAACCGACACACAATTCAAAACAGAAATCCACCGAAAAATCACCCATACTGGACTATATATTCCTTAGGACTCAGCACATGAAACAAAACAAAAACTCAACATACTAAGAAACCAAATAAACACAGCCGTAAAACTATGCTCACCAGATAAAACTAACGATGAATTACGAGTCGCACGCCTTAACACGCTTGGCCATGCCGGGCCTGTGAAACAGCGAAAAAGTTTAAAATATGCAAATATCAGTTGGAAACATAAAATGTGAAAAACAAATTGAAAATCATAACATTGAGTACTTGTTATTAATTCGTGAATAACTCTTAACGAACGTTTGGTCTAGTCTCGGACCGTCATCGGGTCGTGAGAAAACATGATCATACTTTGAAATTTTAATGGTAGACCTTGTTCTCTGTTGTTGAGCAATGTTTTTTTTTTATCTTTTAATAGAATGGCGATGGTTTGAAAGGTATAGAATCAATGGCTTTATCATAAAACACATTCAACACGTTACTGAGCAATGCCAACAGGATATCACATTTTCTTTTCAAAAGATCTGTTTTTGGAAACCATGAAATACTTCTTAAAAGTTCTAATTTTAGACAACAGATGACACTAAAATCCATATTTACGTTACGATTTTTTCCCTTTCGGCAATCGTTATGTTTTGGTGGCTATCATATATACAACCGTGGGGCCCGACGTAACCAAGCGTGTTAAGCGTTCGACTCCTAATCCGAGGGTCGCGGGTTCGAATACCGGTCGTACCAAACATGCTCGGCTGAAAAGCCGTGGGGGCGTTATAATGTGACGATCAACCCCGCTATTCGTTGGTAAAAAAAAGTAGCCCAAAGGTTTGTAGTGGATGGTGACGACAAGCTGCCTTCCCTCTAGTCTTACACTGCTAAATTAGTGACGGCTAGCGCAGATGGCCCTCGAGTAACCTTACGCGAAACTCAAAACAAACAAACACCAAAACAGTAAAATAAACGTAATAACAAACTAAATCGGTATTGACCACAATGTATATTTCCACACATTTTAATGTTATCTTTAGTAACTGCAGTTTTATAATGATTGTAATCAAGCTGGGATGATTTGTAAATGATTCTATGAGTTGTGCTGCCAAACACCCAAGACGTTGATCGTAAGCTCATAGTAAAACATACACAGGTACGTTCTTAACATAGTAAAACATACACAGGTACGTTCTTAACATAGTAAAACATACACAGGTACGTTCTTAACATAGTAAAACATACACAGGTACGTTCTTAATCAAAGTAGAAATAATACTTTTGACTAAAGTGCTGTTTGATATTTCTACTTTAATATTAAATATATTATACGAGGGCTGTTCAAAAAATACGCGGACTGACGTCATAAAACAAAATGTACTTTATTTAGAAGTTACAGGTCTGGGACCCCTTCAAAGTACTCTCCTCCCCAACGCACACACTTATCCCAACGGTGTTTCCACTTGTTGAAACAGTCCTGGTACGCTTCTTTTGTAATGTCCTCCAGCTCCTTCGTCGCATTTACCTTAATCTCGGGAATCGTCTCAAATCTTCTTCCTTTCAAGGGTCTTTTGAGTTTGGGGAACAAGAAAAAATCGCAAGGAGCAAGGTCAGGTGAGTAGGGGGGGGAAGAACAGTGATCGAGTGTTTGGCCAAAAACTCACGAGTTCTGAGACACAAATTTCGTAGCAACGCGGTGCATCTTCAATTTTTCGGTCAAAATCTCGTAACAAAATCCAACTGATATCCCACACTCTTCAGCAAGCTCCCTGACAGTCAGACGTCGATTTGCCCGCACCAGGGTGTTGATTTTGTCGACTTGTGGGTCGTCAGTTGACGTGGAAGGACGTCCAGGACGCTCATCATCTTCAATGGACTGTCGACCATCCTTAAAACGTTCATGCCACTTGAAACATGCCGTACGCTTCATAGCAACATCACCGTAAGCCGTGTTAAGCATAGCAAAGTTTCAGTCGCAGATTTTCCAAGTTTAACACAAAATTTCACAGCAAGTCGTTGCTCCTTCAGGTCATTCATTCTGAAATCCGCCAAACGAAAAAATCGCACTTCACTTAAAACCGCGTAGCTAATACACAAATGAAGATATCTGCAATCGGGAAATGGCGTCGTATTCAGCTGATCTGTGCGAACCTAGCGACACCAAGCGGATTCCCCTGGAACCAACTGGAGCCGCGCAATTCAAACAGTCCGCGTATTTTTTTAATAGACCTCGTAAAAATCTCAACACAATTTTTATGAATTACGGAATAAAAAGAAGCGAGTCCTCAGTGTATGTTTCTTATATTAAAGTCACATCGGACTAGCTCGCGTATTCTCCGAAGGAATGGAACCTCTGATTTTAGTATTGTAAATCCGTCGACTTATCGCTGTCCAACCTGGGGACCAACAACAATAGGTTAAACGGCAAAACGTCCCGAACTTAAATACATTTATTGTAATTGATTTAAAGATACACAGTAAGTTATTTGTATTCTACTCACGGCGGGTTTTAAAACCCTAGATTGAACATTAAACCGTCAAACTCATTACTGACTGCTAGTAGGCAGTTTTTAATATACTTGAAGTATTAGCTAGAAATTTCAATTTTTGTTTTGTATTTGATAATATCATATGAAATGTTTTTTAATGAATGAAATTTTAATAAGCTGTTGTAATTGGTTTATCCACAATGCATCAGCAAAGTATTGCAATAAATGTGGAATGTTTTCGTCACAAACACAGAAATCCTTTAACCAAGAGTATTTAGTTTAAATCATGAATAATTTTCTGTAGAAAACATTATACTATAACTAAGATAAGTCAATAAATTTAGGTAGTTAGCTGAGTTTCATACCCGTTTTCAGTAGAGCGCGTAAAGTACTACATGTAGAATTCTGCTTGATGAAGAACAAACTGTTAATATTTGCGTTTTTGTCATAATTTATGACCCTTTAACTTAACAGAATTTTTAGCCAAATATACAAAGGTAATAATTTTTGGTATTGTTTATTGGTTTGTAATAAAGCACAAAGCAGCACAGTGGGCTATCTGTGCTCTGCTCACCACAGGTATCGAAACCCGGATTCTAACTTTGTAAGTCTGCAGACATGCCGCTGTGACTGGATGGCTCTATTTTGTATTTGCGTATCAGTTGTGGGTGTTTTCGCAGTTTTCATTAATTTGTTAAGGTAACAATAGATTATATACGAGGGCCAGTTTTGACTTCAAATGAATTATAAAATCGTCTGTTTTTTCATTTTTGCTTCAATTAGTTTTAAAATTTGTTAACTGGTGTTACTTGAAAATAAAGATTTTTGTTTGGTTTGAATTTTGTGCAAAGCTACACGAGGTACATTAGCTTTTCCTAATTTAGCTGTGGAAGACTAGAAGGAAGGCAGCTAGTCATCATCACCCACCGTCAACTGTTGGGCCACTTTTTTACCAAGGAATTGTGGGATTGACCGTGATTATAACGTCCTCGCGGCTAAAAGGAGCGAGCATGCTTGGTGTGACGAGTATTCGAACCTGTAGTCCTCAGATTATGAGTCGCTGGTCTTAACCACCTGGCCATGCCTGGCCTATACAATTTTTACAAGTCCCATGTAACTAACGGTAGGCCTAATTTCACAAATAAATAACGTCTAATGTTGTTGTTGTTTTGAATTAAGCACCAAGCTACACAATGGGCTATCTGTGCTCTGCCCACCACGGGTATTGAAACCCGGTTTTTAGCGTTGTAAGTCCGCAGACATACCGCTAAGCTACTGGGGAAATAATGACGTCTGAATAGAAATTAATTGTAATGTTGTGCATATCGTGTATTTGTGTGTGTATTTTCTTATAGCAAAGCAACATCGGGCTGTCTGCTGAGCCTACCGAGGGGAATCGAACCTCTGATTCTTACGTTTTAAATCCGTAGATTTACCGCTGTGCTAGTGGGGGGGCATTTTGAATATTATAAATATTATATCATTATATGTAATATGTTATATATAATTATTATTAAATATTATGATATTAATTTTATATTTAGTGTAATGTTATAATTGAAATAATAGCACATAAAAAAATTATGTTCTGTATGGTAATAATTAAATGCAACTGTTATGTTAACATCGATTTTTAGGTTCCAGGTTTTAAACTTCGGAAAATTTTGTTGTGTCAACAACGGCAGTGTCAGTGTGGGTTGGCGATATAACAGTCGAGTGTTGCAAGTAATAGGGAAATTCAACAGAATTAACAAGAAAAAAATATGTCCTAAGCCTTTTTCCGTCGTAAGATGCAATATTTCTTTTGTACTTTAATTTTCATTATTTAAATTTGTAATTTATGGCATTTTTTTGTTACTTAAATTTTTGCACGTTTTAAATAGTTAATAATAGTTCTATCAAAATCAAAGTTGAAGAAAGCAATTTGTAATGATTGGAATACTAATAATAGCGTCACGATAGTGAAACTTCATGGCCCTGCAACACTTATAGTACGTAGTAAAGGTAGGGCCCAGCATAGCTAAGTGGATAAGGCACTGGACTTGTGATTTGAGGGTCGTAGGTTTGAATTCCCATCACACCAAACATGTTCGTCCTTTCACCCGTGGGGGTGTATAATGTTACAATCAATCTCACTATTCTTTTGGTAAAAGAGTTGGCGGCGATGACTAGTTGCCTTCCCTCGGGTCTTACGCTGCTAAATTAGGGACGGCTAGCGCAGATATCCTTCGAGTAGCTTTGCGTGAAATTCAAAACAAACCAAACCAAAAAAATATAAAGTTAGGCTTACTGTTGTTTATTGATATAAATGTGTTTGCCAAACTCATTAAATATTTAATGCCTTACCTTAGGCCTTGTTGTGTTTTGTAAAAATACATTTGCTGTTTATTTCTAAGCTTACTTTATTTATTTTTTCTTTTATTAGTATTTTTAGAAATTCGTAAATTGTCATAGTTGTAGTGTAATATCAGTTATCATACATTTTGTATAATTTGCATAAGTGATTTTTAATGAACATTCACATTGTCATTTATGTGCGTGAAATTATTTTATTAAAAAAAACAGTTTGAAATTGTTAATATTAGAAAACAACCAATTTTAAGTCAAAATTATGCCATTCATATTGTTTCTACCAATAAAGTTTACTGTTATTAATCATTTATGCTTAGAAAGTTGGGATTTAAAATATAAGAGTAAGTCAATATATCATTATATTTAACATTTCCCTTGAAAAGTTTTGCCTGATTTTATATCACAAATTATGATTTTGTTGTGTCATAGAGAAAATGCACTGTTCTGATAATCAGATGATATACACACTGTTCAATCTTTGATCAGTTTGTGGCATATGCTATACAATATGTTAAATATCAAAATGTATAGATATTCTTACTTAATGGGAATTATTCATTCAAACTTAATTAGGAAAGTTTTCAGTAAAAATACCTTGTGATTCTTTATGTAGTGAGGGTGGTGCTAAAATTTGTGTTTTTTTTAACCATTTAAATCTTATACACCTTAAATAATTTGATTTTTGTGGAGTTTTTGAAGTCTACAAATTATTTAAAATAATTGCTAAAATATGCCCAAAGTTAAGGGGGGTAAACTTATTTCGTCTGAAATTAATTGTACCAATGAAATTGGAAGGCATTATATGTTTAAATGTTAATTATTTATATTATAATTGTGAATCAAGTTGAATAGTGGATTTATTCTTGTAATAACTTATTTAAATCTTTAATATTTAATTATCTTTTCTGCAGTGATAAGTAAAATATATGATAGTGGATTTACAGTGAAATCAGAGCTCATTCCTTGATTTCAGAAATTAGAGATGTGTCTTTTAGGTTTTTATTATTAAAAGCTTGTCATGATTTTTTATAACCAATATTATACAAACAAGATGATAAAATATGTTTGATTTTCCACAAACTCACTTTTTATTTAGTGAATAAACATGTTTTTGGTGTAACCCTTTTTTCCCTAAACTAATTCATTTTACAAACAACCAACACAGTAGACACTTAGTACTAATAATAGAAACAAACATATTTAGATAATAGTTCTTATATGTCTTAATTGCCTTAATGACCTTATCCTTTTCTTTTTATAAATTTTGGAAGATGTGGAGATGTATTTATTTTAATAGGTGTAATTTCTATATCTAAATACCAGATGTGAGAAAGCTTGTATGAGTTATTTTTTTCATGAGTCAAACTATTAGATGCTGTCAGGCTACTGTCTTAATAAGTTTTTTTTCTTCTTCTGGTTCTTGTGTCAAAAACTTTTGTTTCTTTCATTGTATAACATTAAGTTTTATTGTTAACAAAAACTTCTGTAGCAAAGTACTGTGATTGTAATAGGCACTGTATTAGAACTAAAAAATAGCTTAATTGACCATTGACTGTTTTCATTTAGTAGCATAAGCTGTGAAATAGAACAAAATAAACATTTTGAGTGATGACTTATTACTGACAAAAAGTAGGTCTGAAATACTGTTTTTAGATGTTTCTATTTGGAAACCTGGTATAGACATACTAAGAAAAATTAAAACATCTGAAGTGAAAAGTAATTTGTGTGGTGAATATTAAGCCCATTAATTACTTCTGCTTTGCTGAATTTTGTCATTCAGAACCACAATATTAAAGATTATATGATGTGGAATCCACCTGCTATAATAGGTGGTATCTTCTATGATGTGGCTCTTTTAGCATCATGTTTCCTGTTTCTTAAGCTCAAGAAGGGTTGTGCTTTGTGTAACCATGGTCTTGCTTCAGGTTAGTAAGTAACTTGTTAATTTAATAGGTCTTCAAATGTTTTTCACAATGCAGTGAAAATCAGTTGTTTTCTAACTACTGTACGAATGAGTGCTCCTATCAGTGTTAGCACTTAAATTTTTTCTTTCTGTTATTTCTAATCAAAATTGTCTAATATTTTTGAAGTAATGTGTCAGGTTAACAGTTGTAACTTTATTGAGCGAGACAATAACAATAGTGATGAATTACAGCACATTGGACGCAACTCATGCCGTAGTTTTTAAGAAACATCTTTTACTAAATACACAGATATAAAAAATGATCGGTTAACTTGGCTCATAGTAGCACATTTTAATACTAATAATGGATTTACCAGTCTAGTCTAGGATTTTCCTTCATAGAAGCTTTGTTGGTAATTGTTTTTTGGAGTATAAATATCATAATATCATTCACAAGTACTTTCATTCATCTTCCTTAGTTATTATTCTCTTACTATCTACACACACAGAACACTATATTATATAGACGGAGAGGTGAAATAATGACTCCTGTTATTGGCTCAAACTTCTAGTGAATTTCAGTCACTTTTTCTGGTTCATAATCACTTGCTGTTTTCTTTTCTGGACTAATACTTCTAGTTCTCTTCAGTTCGAAACAGAAACCTCCATTTGCAACACCTTCAGGGAGGGGGTGGGGTCAACTTCAAGCCTCAGTCTTTCATTTTGATGGCTCCTAGAAGGTATTGTTTTGATATATATGTAAGCTTTTAGTGCTACTCAGTCTAGTCAGCAGTGGTAAAGTTACCAGCCAAGGTAATCTCTTAGCAGGGGTAATATTAAAGACACTTGTAACCTGTATCATGAATGGTTGTTGAAAGGCAACATCTAAATGGTCTGTTGCTAAGGTTGTGTATTTCATTGTTTTGAATTATTTCATAGCAAATATTTTTATGCTATTCAAGTAAAAAATAAGGATTTTATAAGTCAAAATATCTTTTAAAAACATCAACAAGAAGATAGAATCATAAGTTTCATGTATAACTGGTCATTATTTATTTATTTTTTTAATTCCCTTGACTATCTGGGTAGAGTCAACAGTTTGTGCTATGTTTTTTTTTAACATACTCATCTGTCATTTGGAATTTACTTTAAAATATCTGATGAATGATTTCAAACTTTTCTAAAAAGATGTGATTTATGATTTAAAACCTTCCTTTAAGAATGTGATTTACAATTTCAAACATACTGTAAAAGGGTTAATTCATGATTTTAAATTTACCTTTCAGATGGTTAATTTATGATTTTGAAAATCTCATAAGTAGATTTAATTTATTTTAAACTTGTATCATAAAAATAATTAATACAGTGCAGAATTTCTGTTAAAACTTGTATATAAGGTTGTCACTATATAAAAGTTAAAGAATAGAATATTTGTTGAATGATTTAGTTTAAAAACAAGTTTCATGCAGTAAACTCAACATACACAATATAAAATGAACTGGTCAAATATTTGTTTGGAATTGAAACATATACATTTTTGTAAAATAAATTTGGTTGAGAGAATAATTTATCTTTCATGGTGGAGTTTAGAACTGGCTAGTTCACAGTATCTTTTCTTTAGACAGTATGTTTGTCAGTGTGTAGTCATCACTAATTTTGTACTGTTGACCATGGAGAAGCAACTTGTGCACAATGTCTTACTGTTATTTTATTTATAGAAATTTTCCCAACTATGAAAACTGGTTTTGTTGTAATGTATGTGCATCAATAATGGTGTTAAAAGAACCTGACTTTTTTACTTTTTTCAAGTTTTAAGGTTTTTATACTTTTGTAGCAATAAAGACATTGCAATCTGGGTAATATTAAGCCCATGTTTCATGTTGAATCAGTACCTAAGTTTAACACATTCTGGACACACTGAGAAATGGTGGAGGACTTGTGATAATGATAAGTAGTATATAGTATGATTGGTCAGTATAAAAGCACAAGATGCTTTTAGTTTCTGAACATCAACGATGTATAATTCAATTTGGGAAATATGAAATTTTGATGTATAGGTGTTTTTTGTAAGAGAAATACATTGTTAAAGTTTAACTAAAGTTACTGGTGTCCTAGCTGGAAAAGCTACTAAATTCACTCTGTCATAATTACTGTACATCTTTATTTAGGTATATGGATGTACTTTTTCTAAATTTCCTTGCAACTTCTGTATATATTTATGTCCATATTGGCCACATGTCCAAAGGTTGTAAGCATGTGCTAATACTTATATACTACCATTCTTCAGTCTCAAGCTAATGTGTGTTTCTCCAGGAATGTCTAGAAAGACAGCACATCAGACAAGTAATACAGAAGTCTCACTCTGGATGATTTTGAATTATATAGAAACTTGTGGATTTGTGTAATATCTTACAAAAGCTTTGCTTGTGTGTAAAAATGGGGCATTTCCAAAGTTCTATTTCTTGTTTCTATTGATTCTTACTCTTAATGTTTCTTGCTCATGTCTTTTGGATCTAGTATTCTTGCTGTCAACATTAGCAGTCCAATAAACCATACACATTCAGCAGTTTGGTAATGTTACAGATTTTAATGTGAATACAACTTGTCTACTTGTTCACTTATTTACTGTATATAACTTGTCTTTGACCTAATGACCCTAAACTTGCATTTTTGTGAAAAGTTTTGCATTTCTCACACTTCTATGGACAGGTAGGTCCAGTGTAAGCCTTCCCTCTCCTTTACCAAAAGAAAACAGTAAGTTATCCATGGTCCTGGAGCCAGGGGTATGTGATTATTTTCTATTTGATCTGTTTACCCACTAGGTTACATCTCCCTAAACTTCTGAAAATTCTGAACTACGATGTTCAAATGCTGCATTAGATCAATAGTTTCATATTTATTAATACAGTATTGTGATTTAAAAAATATTTAACTGAAACATAGTATTTTAGAAATAAAATTATTTTAAAGAACAGACAGTTGGAAGATATCTTTTATCAGTATTAAAACTAAATCTTTTCTAAACATACATATATGAACTTACAATTAACACAGGTTTTAAAATGATACATACAAGTGTGTGTGTGTGTGTGTGTGTGCATTGTAAGAATTTTTCAATAAATTAGCCAAGTTTGTATATTTACTCAAGTTCAGATTTTGTTTGGGGTTTTGAGGTTTAAATTATCTGTTGTTATATTATTGTTCATGATACATGATGTATACAAATTTCTGGGGTGGTATTTTTTAACATTTGAAAATGAAATTAAAAAAAAAATACAAATATTAGATAATTAACTTTTATATAGTTATTCTGTTTTATGTAGCACAATACCCTCATATATAATTATATTAGGTTTCTAACAAAATTAAGGTTTGAAGAACTGTTATTTTGTTTTGATGATATTAGCTCATGTCTTAACTGCCCAACTAGTTTTAGGTATAGTTGATAAACTATAGCACTACCATTACCAGTAACACCAGCCCTAAGTTTTATCCACCCTAACTGTATGGGTAATGTTACACTGTATTCTGTATTTGGTGATTAAAACTAACCCTCTTCACTGTTGTTGCATTTTTTTTAGTAGTACGTGACACATGAGTTTGACATTCAATTTGTAATATTTACTTAAACTATTTTCTGTTTACCCAATGAAATTAAATTTAAATTAGCTTTGCATCTTTTTTGTGGCTAATGGAAATTTATGTACTTATATAAAACAACTTATGATGGAGTGATCATAGTGAACATTCTTTGTGATTTTCCATGTTAGATGTTTGTAAGATGAAAAATAGTAACAGTAATACAATGTGTAAGACTTTAGCAGGATGGCCTGTTTAATATGTTTGGTAAAAGTGGCTAGTGTTACTACAACTTCCTTCATTGGAAGGTGAACCCACAATAATTTCCCACTTATTAGCAGACAGATTTGTAATGTTGTGTACAAATAATTTTTTTCTTTAAGTAGATTGGAATGATTAATTGGAGATAAATATCTGTATTTTTAACTTTTCCAATCAAAGCTTTAGGTTTGGAGTAAATCTGTCAGTTCCAGAGTGAAGTTTAGTTTTGATTAACTAATAAAGCTTGAATGAAGATAGACCTGGATAATGTTAGGTTTTGGAGGAAGTTATTATTTTCTTGAGTATCTATAAAATAGTATTATGCAACAACATTTGCCTTATTTTTTAGCATTTTTTGTTAATACTTCAGTGATAATATGAACTAATAATTTGTACTGCAAGTAAGAGTGTTGCCTTACAGTCTTATGTTCATTTAAGTTTTTCATTCAAATGTTTAGAACTTCTACAACTATTTGGTGTGATGATTTGTTTTCATGAGAAAAAGTACAGTTGTAAGGTTGTCCAAAGATTGTTTTCACAGATTACAAACATTTAAACTTATAATATTCAAGAATTATGAAAAATGTAGGGTTTAAATATTGGTGCAGGCTTTAACCATTTTGAAAACATAAAAAAAAACATGACTACAAGCAGAATAATGGTGTATAACTAGTCTTTTCTCTGTGCTTGTACACAGACACATAATAATGAAGTCAGAAAAGTCAGTAACTGTAAATACTTTAACGTAAGACATTTGTCCAGAACTACTCTTATGAATTGAGTGTCACTACATAAACATTATTTTGTTTAACCATCATGAAAATGTAGTTATCGTTACTTTAACACAAGACATTTGTCCAGAACTACTCTCGTATGAATTATTGAGTGTCACTACATAAACATTGTTTTGTTTAACCATCATGAAAATGTAGTTATCGTTACTTTAACACAAGACATTTGTCCAGAACTACTCTCATATGAATTATTGAGTGTCACTACATAAACATTGTTTTGTTTAACCATCATGAAAATGTAGTTATTGTTATTTTAACATAAGACATTTGTCCAGAACTACTCTCGTATGAATTATTGAGTGTCACTACATAAACATTGTTTTGTTTAACCATCATGAAAATGTAGTTATTGTTATTTTAACATAAGACATTTGTCCAGGACTACTCTCGTATGAATTATTGAGTGTCATTACATAAACATTGTTTTCTTTAACCATTATGAAAATGTAGTTATCATTACTTTAACTACTCTCGTATGAATTATTGAGAGTCACTACATAAACATTGTTTAGTTTAACCATCATGAAAATGTAGTTATTGTCTAAAGTTCCTTGTTTACTCTGTTCTTTTTTCTTTTTCTGATATTTTATCATTTTTCATTGTTACGTACAGTTTATATATATATGTGTGTGTGTGTGTGTGTGTGTATGTGAACAGTTACGTGTAGTTTAGTTATACATTATGATGTGATACATAGTTAATACAAATTCGACTCATCATATATACAGTTTTTATCTACAGTGTACATAATTACCGAGTTCCTGTTGTATTTCAAACATGCTTGCCCTTCTAGCTGTGGGGGTGTTGTAATGTTACAGTCAATTCCACTATCTGTTGGTGAAAGAGTAGTCTAAGAGTTGGTAGTGGGTGATTACTGGTTGCCTTCCCTCTAGTCTTTCACTGCTAAATTTGGAATGGATAGCACAGATAGCCCTTGTGTAGCTTTGCTCAAAATTCAAAGTAAACTGTTGTATTCCTTGTGTATTAATGTCACTTTTAAAAACAGTTTTAGTGAGAATACTTGAGTAAGTAAACACATTATGTTAAAATAATAATAAGCTGTCAAACAATGATTTATAAGCATAACAAATTGGTTTAATTTTTTGAGGAAGAATGCACTAATGCCACCTTAAGAATAATTACAGATATTTCTTTCAAGAAAGTTAACACTCTAAAGGTTAAAAAATTAGTGGAGAAATTAGTGTTAAAAAACAGGATGGAAGAATTGTTCTTGGTAGATTTTATTTAGTTCTCAAATAATATCGTTATAACAAAACTGTCCATGAAAGTATCTTTCATTTAGCTGATACAACAGTTTAACTATAGGCTTTCCTGTTGATACTTAGAGCTCTGCACAGGAGACTGTTTGCCATGAATATTTTTCCAAGTTGTACAGCATTTCCTTCTATTATCATTCACAGTTAAAATAGCTTGTGTTTGATTTAACATTGAATGTTGTTTTTCTCTGTATGTGTTTCAAGTAGTATATGGTGTGTGTGTGTGTCTATATATATATATATATATATATATCACATATCTTTAATATATGTAGGCATATTTTCCCTTGTATTTAGTAAATACTGAGGAGTTAGGTAATATTTAAAACATTTATTGGGTTGTTTGTCGTTAAGCACAAAACTACACAATGGGCTATCTGTGCTCTGTCTGCCATGGGTATTGAAACCTTGTTTTCAGTTCTGTGCTAACAAGTTTGTTATCAGAGCTGGTTACCAAGTATCACTATTTTGATGTTTGTTTTCAGTTCCGTGCTAACAAGTTTGTTATTGGAGCTGGTTACCAAGTATCACTATTTTGATGTTTGTTTTCAGTTCTATACTAACAAGTTTGTTATTGGTGCTGGTTACCAAGTATCACTGTTTTGATGTTTGTTTTCAGTTCCGTGCTAACAAGTTTGTTATTGGTGCTGGTTACCAAGTATCACTGTTTTGATGTTTGTTTTCAGTTCTGTGCTAACACGTTTGTTATTGGTGCTGGTTATCAACACCAAGAGTCAGGACGCTGTTAAGTCTGGGAAGTTGCGAAAGTTGATTAAGTTAAGGTTATAGGCAATTGCAAGTGTAAATATTTCTTCCTCAGTATATTAAACAATTTATTACAATGGTACCTTATCACCGAGACCTGTAAATATGAAGATATTTGTATTTAAAAGGGTGAGAGTGACGTGGAAGCTGTGGCTCCTCCTTCCCGCTCCTCCAATGGATATGTCATGTTCTGCTGTATGCGAGAGCAGTTTAACCTTTGGTATTTAAAGTCTCTGTTGTTGTTGTTGTTGTTTTTTTACCAATGAACGATCACCAAGTGTTCAGGAAGTCTTGTACGTGACCTTGTTTCGACAGCGCACCTGTGACGTGAAACAAGGGAGGAAGCTTACTAATGCATGCACTAGTGAGAAATGACACCGAAGTTTGCACGTGATAACAGCGTAAAGATATACAAGTATGCGTGAGAAATGCTCAACAGATTCGCCCTGAAAAATATTTCAGAGTGTAGTTATTCTACCTAAATATAAATGTTAATTTTGTTTGTGCTCTGAAATCAGTTTTATTATATTGAAATGTCAACTGCAACGAATCTTTGTCGTCAATTACTCTGTGATGTCGTATGTCGTATTTTCTTTTTAACCTATGAATTGTGATCTCTGATCAAGAAAGTACGTACAGTCAGAGTTAGTTAGGAAAAGGGCGTACAGTTACAGAATTGTGCAGTTATATTTATCAGTCGGTTGTGTGTTTCAACGTGTATTATTGAGTAATACGTAATATGTTTATAATAACATGTAATGTCAGTAATATAATACACTGCACTACATCCGGGTATTTGGTAAGTTGATTGTTTTAGTAAAAGCCGCCTTTTTTTTCACCTCCTAGAAGTGTACGTCGTGTGTATGATATAAGGAGGTTCGGCACACAAGCTGAGGGTCGCAAGTTCGAACCCCATCACGGAACATGTTCCCCTTTCAGCCTTTGTGGCGGTATAAAGTTACGATCAATTCCACTATTCGTTTTTAAACAAGTAGCCCAAGATTTGGAGGTAGATGGATTTGGCGAACTGTCTTCGCTATTTTCTTTTACTTCTAAATGAGAGAGAGCTGGAGCACACAGCTTTGTGGTTACACGAAATAAAAAGTAATGTTTTATCTTTTTGTTTTGTGAAAACTCAGAAAATTTAATTGTGAAAAATCTTACAAAAAATATAATTTTAATGATGTAAAAATCTGTATTCAGTTTTATGGTGCTGTAGTTCAGAGTTTACATAATATTTGTAACAGGAGTATAGAGTAGCCACTAGTATTATATTACAGATTAAACCGGACTGAACTCTGAGTTACACAAGATCTGTGTGGTTGTTGTCTTCAAACTGTGATACAAGTAACTGTTACACTGAGTTACACAAGATCTGTGTAATTGTTGTCTTCAGACTGTGGTACAAGTAACTATTACACTGAGTTACACAAGATTTGTGTAGTTGTTGTCTTCAGACTGTGATACAAGTAACTGTTACACTGAGTTACACAAGATCTGTGTAATTGTTGTCTTCAGACTGTGGTACAAGTAACTATTACACTGAGTTACACAAGATTTGTGTAGTTGTTGTCTTCAGACTGTGATACAAGTAACTGTTACACTGAGTTACACAAGATCTGTGTAATTGTTGACTGTGTACAAGTAACTATTACACTGAGTTACACAAGATCTGTGTAGTTGTTGTCTTCAGACTGTGATAGAAGTAACTATTACACTGAGTTACACAAGATTTGTGTAGTTGTTGTCTTCAGACTGTGGTACAAGTAACTATTACACTGAGTTACACAAGATTTGTGTAGTTGTTGTCTTCAGACTGTGATACAAGTAACTATTACACTGAGTTACACAAGATCTGTGTAGTTGTTGTCTTCAGAATTGTGATACAAGTAACTGTTACACTGAGTTACACAAGATTTGTGTAGTTGTTGTCTTCAAACAGTTGTATAAGTAGCTGTTACACTGACTTATAAGAGAAACAAGAAATAAGCCCTGATTAACTTTTCTGCTCATTATATTTTAAAACGGCTGGTATGGATAGAGAAAGCACTGGTAGAGGAGCGAACAACGTTTCGACTTTCTACAAGTGGGTTTTCTTGTCATCACGGACTTTTCTGCTCAAGTTAATTTTTTACCACTGAAATACTAACTGCATGTTTATGAAGTTGTTTGTTCCTGGAAGCTCGAAAGAATTACTTTATTTAGTTAAATGCTGACGTTCTTTTTTTTTTTTTTGCATATGGTGTATGTGTATTTGATTAATTTATTAGGCCGAGCATGATTTAATTATTAAGTGTGCCATTTGACGGGTCGAGAGGCCCAAGGCTCGTGGTGTCATTCCGTTAGTTCCATTTTTCGATTTAGAACCGCTTCACCTGCATGCTAGAGTTCTCTGACCTGGTCTTTTCAGTCCACGTGTCTTTCAGGTTCATACACCAAATAACAAATTAATCTAACCTATCCGTTGTACAACACTATTTAGTAGTCGGCGCTTGCGCAACAACAGTTGATTGTAAAACAGTTTAAAATGTGATAAAAAAATTAAAGAACAGATAAAACTTCCAGGTTTGTTTTGGCCATGAGACTGTTGTCTTGGCTCAAAGCTACACAGCGGGGTATCGGATGGCAATGGGAATATAACCCGAAATTTTACTGTTTTAAGTCCTTAAAATTACAGCTGACCCACAGGGACACGACTACTAGGAACGCACAAAGTTTCGTATCCGTAATTTTCGTTGCGCTTAAAATGCGTGTAAAGATTAAAATCAACAATTTCTGTGTTGAATTTATTTTGTCACACCAAACCCATTCAGCCTTGGGGGCGTTATAATGTTATGATCAATCTCACTGTTCGTTGGTACAAGAATAGTCCAACAGTTGGTATTTGATGATGTTGCGTAATTGTCTTCCCTCTGGTTTATCACTGCTAAATTAGGGACGGCTAGCGCAGATAGCCCTCATGTAGCTTTGTGCGAAATTCAAAAAAATAAATGCATTTTGTTTTCTTAAGATCGTTTTAGTGTTACGACCCTGAATATTTGACGCATAGGAAAATCTATATCAGGTTTAAGCAGTCAGTAATATACATTATAGCTGAAAACTGAAAGACTTGTAAATTGATTGGGCGAAGCAGTACAATTTTTTTTTTTTTTAAAGTGATAATCAATGTAAAATTCAATATATAATCACACCGCGGCGCTTTTACCACTGAATTATTTATACTGAACAAGTAACAATTTTTTTTGATAGGTGGCATGTTGGAGATTAAGAATAAAAGTGACCAGTGCTAAATTTGCAGAACCTTCGGCACCATTAGAAGGTTTATTTATTTTAGCGCAAAGTTACACAATGAGATATCTGTGCTTTGTTCACCGAATGAAATAGTTGTTTGCTATTAAGCACATAGAGTTATCTTGCTCTGCTCACCACTGGTATCGAAACCCGGTTTATAGTAGTACAAGTCCGCAGACATACCACTGGAATGGGTGGGGGAATAGAAATCCGAATTTTAAGTGCTTTAATATCCATGGTTTTGCCGCTGACCCTTCGTAGGACAAGGAAGGAAATACGATTCATATATTGCATTGGCTATGTAAAAACTTAGTAGAATTCTTGTTCTTTCTGAAAATTTTTATTATGGTACCACTGTAGGTTGTTTTTCATTGGTTAATACAGCTAAGAGAAAGGCAGAAAGCTCTTGATTGGACAAGTTTTTTTGTTTTGTTTTTGTTGTTTTTCTCTCTCTCTCTCTCTGTAGTTTGAACAGCAGTCTGGTACGCTAACTGCAAAGCGACGTCCGAACCCTTCAATTTGGAGATTATTTTTAATATACACTGCTGGTATTTTGTTGTGGAGCCACTTCTGTGTATATCACATCGCGATATAAATCTAAACTCCTGAGAAAAATGAGTTCCGAATCTTTTGATAATAGCAAAGTTTTCCAGAGTTCTGAAAGTAGGTCTTCTCTAAACAGGAATGTCTCATTTGTTGGTCTATTTTAAACGGATAAAATCCGAACTATTTTCTGGATTAGCTACAAACATAAGAAGGTTGAATCGTTGTTTGGTTGTGAAAGGGTTAAAGTTTGATTGTTGGTTACGTGTTGTAAACAGAAATGTTCAATTTGTTTTAAGTCTGTTATAAATGGTCTTGTTTGTCAGGTGAATTTGTCTCAAAATTATTTGATCCCTTAAAAATTAGAGATGCGCAGAAAGAGATCAAGCAACACTACTTATCGCCAACTCTTGAGCTACTCTTATCAAAGACTGTGGAATTAACTGTCATTTTATAACGCTCATGGCCGAAAGAACGAACGTGATCGGTAACGGATTTCGATCCCGCGACCTGCAAATTGTAAGCCCAGTACTCAAAATATTGTCATTGTCTTTTGTAACTACAGTAAGCTGGGAAAGATTTAACTGTTGTCATACTGTAAACGTAAAAACTAGTTAGAAACCTGAGAACAATGTTTATGTTCCAACAGAAAGGTGTTTGGTAACAGACAAGTACTGTTTAAATGTTTAAACAGCAGAATACTATCCATGAATCACACTGTTAGTCTTATAGAACCTTGTATAATATATGAGATTGTCGTATTTTATACACACCAGAGCTGTGGTTTAGGTTTACATGAGTTTTAAACGAGAGGTATGATAGAGTTATTCAAAAAAGTACCCTGCATTCTCTCATGTATGTGACTTAGTGCCCTCGCCTACATAGTGAGTAACATACACTTAACGTTTATAAATCATTATATATGATGATATAACAGTTCTTGTATTGCGCATTAAACAAAGTGTGGAATATTTGGTTGTACGTTTGATATTCGGTGTTACACTTTAGGCTTAACTTATAACTTTAGAAAATGATTGAGTGATGTTGCTCCTTTAGAAATCCAAACAATTTGGAAAACAGTTGAAGGAGCTAGGATCTAAAGGGAGTAAGTAGGTAGATAAAATATTTACAGTTATGCAAACAATCGAGTAAACATAAGTGTATGAAGTCGTGTGTGTATAAGTTTCTTTATATGTATGTATTTAGTTAAACTAGTTACTTCGAAAGACGTAATATTAATTAGTTTTTCCCCTATACCATACACAATATGAATTTGAGCACGTGCAGAGTATATACTACCTGTATTTACAACGTCTGTTTGAAATTAATTTAAGCTTCCCCAGGGTACCATAATGAACCCGTAAATGAATATATAGACCCGTATGTAGAGTTTCTTATTTCTCCGAGGTTAACCATAATGAGCACTGGACTTGACGCGGTGTAGTAATATGATAACGTCCAAGCAGTGGAACCAAAAGGGGAATGCGTCAGTTTTTTTCTAACTTCCTGGTTTAACAGTAACATTATGGTAATCAGTTAGTAAGTGGAGACTTCTGTTACTGTTAATGTTCGGGGACTGAAACATTTGGGCAGTGAAACCATTTAACATTTGGTAAGTAACTTAGTACTTCTGACGAAGGACAATTTTTCTTTTAACAAGTCAATCACAGCTCTTTACTCAACGACTTGTTTGTGGGTCCAGAACTTTGTTTCTCATGGTTATAAGACAAGTGATGCCATAGAAGTCACGAAAAGTTGATTAAAGAAATAATTTTTATAGTGGGTAACTTCTTATTCTAGGAATTAAAGACGTTTTGGCCCATAGTATTGAATCATCATAAGGTAAGAGTTAAATCTGGGTAATCTCATCTGATAATGATGACCTAGTAATATTTATTAATACGTCGTAATTACTTAAAGTCATAATTCCCTGCTGTACAAATCGGTGTAACTAAACCGAGTTTAATTTACAATAAAGCCACTAAATGATAAATAAATAACAAGAGATGCAAGAGAGTTCAGAACTTTGTGTCCTACTGTGATCAACAGGTCTAGGGTTCGAGACGTAAGGACGAAAGAGCGAACAATGACATTGCAACGGTTGGTACCACTACTAATTGGTTGTCTTTTTTTCTGTGATCAGCATTTAACAACTAAGGACGGCTACACCTGTTAAAGCCAGCCGAATGTCTTGCTTAGTCACTTGAGCATAAGTTGTCTTTCAAGATGAAACTTTCAATCTGACATTTTCATATACAAATATCCTTCTGGTTTCTTAAAGTGGCCCCGAGTTTTGTGTTAAGTCACTGTTAAGAGTACTGAAGGTGCCGTATGTTTGTCCAGGAGTTACCTTGAAAACACCGCTTAAAATACACGTACAAAGATGTTCGTGAGCTATTCAGGACTTCTAGGTTGGACATTTGAACACTTGTTTTGTTATATGAGCCTGTTATTCAGCGATAACATTTGATGACAATGTAGCCACTGTTTTTCCGTGTTTTGTATGTGTGTATACTTTTTCGTCAATAATTGTGACTCGTTTGATGGACGCGTGGAAATAAATTATTCAAAGTTTTACTTAGTAATTGTGTAAATGTTTTATAAAGGATTTTGTTTCTGTTTTCCATTGTTTGTGTGTTTGTTTTGAATTTCGCGCAAGGCTACACAAGGGCTATCTGCGCTAGCTGTCACTAATTTAGCAATGTAAGACTAGAGGGAAGGCAACTAGTCATCACCACCCACCGCCAACTCTTGGGCTACTCTTTTAACAACGAGTAGTGTGATTGACCGATACATTATAACGTCCCCACTGCTGAAAGGGCGAGCATATTTGGTGTGACGGGGATTCGAACCCTGAGATTACGAGTCGAGTGCCTTATCCACCTGGCCATGCCAGGACTCTGTTTTTCCATCGATAGCCTTGGCGGTTTGTCTGCGGACTTATAACGCTAGAGAACAGATAGCCAATTGTATAGTTTTGTACATAACTTCAAACAACAACAGCAGTAAGTCTACGTTCTTACGCTAAAATTGGGAGTTCGATACCTCGCGGTGTAGTTAGCTCTATGAGTCCTTGCCTTAAAACAAGTAAACAAACCTCTGCGTTTAGTCTGCATTAACGACTTTTTAAGTAGAAAAGTCAACAACAGGTTTCGATCGAGTGGTTGGTTTATTTTAAAAAATTCCTTTCAGCGAAGACGAACCAGTCCTTTAGTCAGTTGGCAAGGTGCTCCAGAATGTTTAATTAGGACTTATAACCCAGAAACTATACGTATCGATACATTAAGACATTCACTGCTTTTGTGTAGCAGGTAACAGATTAAGTGGGTAAAATTAATGTTACCAAGGGGATCTTTCCTGCCCGAATATGATTGACATACACTTTAGTTGCTCGGAGACCGCCAGTGTTGCTCTACATGGTCGAATATTACCTGTTATTACAGACTTGGATAATCCTAATAATAAAAAGAGTGTTTCTAAAGCTGGTGATTGGATTAGTATATAATCAGGTGCATGGAGCGTTACAACCATTAGCTATTGCACATCCTACACATGAAATCAGTATAAATATGATACGATTGATAATACTCGATATGATTAGTTATAATGTATTAGCTCTGCAGTTGTTTTTCTTATCACTGCTAAGCTCAGAGTTATACAATGAAGTACATTCACCGAAAGGATCAAAATGCGAATTTAACTTTGTAAACTCTCGAGCTTACCACTTAGCCATTGGAGAAGAGGCACTATAATTAGTATCAGCAGAATGTTTAACAAGATATTCTAAACGAAAGTTATGCTCGTAATAAGTACCTTTGAACCCAAATTCATTATTGGCAGTTTATTTTCGTTGTTCAGATAAGCCAATGTGCCTGGTGATTGTAGCGAATCATGGGTTCGTATCTCTGTCACATTGAACACGCTCTCCCATTCAGCTTTTGGGGCGTTATAATGTGACAGTCAATCCCACAACTTGTTTGTAAAAGAGTAATCTAAGAGTTGGCGGGGGGGATGATTAGATGTCTCCCCTCTAGTGTATCACTGCTAAATTAGGGACGACTAGCGCATATTGCCTCTCTCCCGAAGTTTTGCGCGAAATTCCAACCAACCAAAGTGTATATATACCTATGGAAAAAATAGAAATAGTAATCAAATCCACCTGTTATTTAAACGATTCCCTTCTTTTACATTGAAGGTTTCGGTCCACAATGCTGCTAAGGTAATCATTAATTACCATGTCGAAAAAATCTTTACTAACTGGAGCCAAACATTTCCCTTCCAAATATTAAACTTGGTTTGGGCGTGACCTATAGTTATCAAGCTTGGACTATGAACTTGAGTTTCCATGGTTCGCGTCACGTTGATTTAAAAAACAAAAACTCGCTGCGAATTTCTATGCGTGGGTGGTGATTAAATTCCACTATTCAGTCAGATAGTAATCCAAAACTTGATAATAGGAATTGTTAACTACCATGTTGACCCGATTTTCGGGCGATCTCGAATATAAGGCGACCCACATTTTGAGAAATGACGTGAAGGAAAAAAGTGTAATAACATGTTTTCTTAGGTCTGCAAAATTTGCATTATAACTGAACAGCCTGCATGTGGATTAGTTGCAAGAATTAGCGATGACTTGAGTGAACATCTGGTGCGCATGACATCTGTTCATTCCAGAATATGACAGGCTAGAACAGGATAAGGGGACCAATGGTCGGCTGCGATTATAAGCTATGAATTTTACAGTCAAATAATCGGTCCAACACGGTGAATGCCTTCCCTGTAATCTATATTTTCAAAATTAAGGACTGTTATGCGCAAATTTACCTTGTGAATATTTGCATGAAAATACTAAATAAGCAATAAATCTTTATTTCCTCGTTCTACTGTCCCCAGAATGTAGCATAAAGAAACTTAAGGTATATGTTTTTTATTTAATCTAATCCAGTAAACTTCAGTACGATTTCCTCCTGCTTTTCCTTTCCCAAAAGAAAATAGGTTATGAACATATCCAGTAACATTCTTCCAGCCCTGGAATTATCCTAGTTTAACCTTCCGCTGAACCGTTTGAGAAATATTGATTATACAAAAAACAGCCAGCAAAGACGTTTTAAAATAAAAAATAACTGAAATAGGTCTATGATCGAGATACATGAAGTGAGTCAGTGATAAAAATGTTTTAAAATCGGATTGACTTGTGCTCGAAACGTATTTGAATCAGCTTCCTGAAGGGTGAGTCTGTGTTCGATAATTGCTTTTTGTTAGTTTGTTTTTCAGAAATTAACAGAACTCCGTAAAGGCTATATGCGCTACCATCTCTGATTCTGAACAAATGGACTTTTCTTGTCGTCTCTATTTCTAAGTTGATGGACCTGCAGGGAGATCGGCTGAGCAAAAACACACGCTGTCACCAGCTACCGTAATCGAATATGCTGGATTTGACTGCCATTCTTATAACGCATGCATGACTTCAATGTGCGAAGCGAATTTTTTTTTATAACGAAATCTGAACCTTGGACCTCAATGTTCACGGTCCAGCACGTTAACCACTAATAGGCCACGCCCGACCAGGTATGCTCGAAATGATGTGCATATAGTGATGTGGTACAAGAAGTGAATTCATGCTATGGAAACCTGCTGAATTTTAATTAAAGTTCGTAGGGAAAACAATAAAAAATATACCTAACATAAAGTTTTGTTTGTTTTTGGAATTTCGCACAAAGCTACTCGAGGGCTATCTGTGCCCTCCCTAATTTAGCAGTGTAAGACTAGAGGGAAGGCAGCTAGTCATCACCACCCACCGCCAACTCTTGGACTACTCTTGTACCAACGAATAGTGGGATTGAGCGTCACATTATAACGCCCCCACGGCTGGGAGGGCAAGCATGTTTAGCGCGACGCGGGTGCGAACCCGCGACCCTCGGTTTACGAGTCGCACGCCTTACGCGCTCGGCCATGCCAGGCCTACCTAACATAAAGATAGTAGCTTGTTTGTTGTTTAGGTAGATCTAAATATTTCAGGCTAAATTAAGAAAGTGGCTGTTAAAACTTGGTATTTGTGAGTTATGTTAATTGTTATGGGACTTGAAAAGCGTTTGAATTTGTATTCTTTTTAACTGTATATTTATATACGTCTTTAAATATCACGTATACGCATAGACGCAGTAGGTTATAAAATTATCGATAACGTAGATGTGCTATAGGAATCGCTGGCACCCGCAGCGCAGACTCGCGGTGCGCGAGGAGGGTGCGCGCTCGTCAGGCTTGTGCGAGATGAAATAGATTTAAGATGGAGAAACAAACGAGGCTTCAAGTGCTTATTCAACATGGCTTCGTGGTAGCGATCTTGTATGTTCATCAGATCATAATATCCAGCATTCTGGATAAATAACGAATGAAGGTAGATCTGGTTGTTGCAAGTAGCAACGGTCAGTTCATAGAAACTACTGGAAACACCTTCGTAAAGGCCCTGAGACGGTAAGCACTTGTAGTGGTGTGTTATGTGTCGTATACCTTACTCAAAGCATAAAAAAAGTCTGCCGTATACTGTATTATAGTGCTGAAGATAAAAAAAGGCATTTTAAGTTTAGGATATTTTAGAATGTGTACAACTGGATAAAAACAACTTTCTAATGGTTTTGATGCCGTAAGAACATTGACAACGATACATACTTGTTTATATAGATAACTTAGTATTATACGTAAAGGTTTAGAATGAGATGGAACAACGTTGCTACATTAATATGGATCACAGAGGGAGGGGAATATGGCTGATGCCAGCTGACTTAAACGACGAGCTACTAAACAAGTTCGGTGTGAAAATGTCCATTCACATGTGCGTGGAATGGATTACGTGAAGTGTTTAAAATGTTACTTCACTGCGGAAGTCCCCAACCGCAAGGTGGTGGAAAAAGAAAATAAAGGTCGTATTTCGTACGTACGAGATGATAACTCATACATGTAAGTGCGTAAAACGTGAGGTAATTATTCATATCCTTTATACTGTTTTAGTCGGGTGTTTGTTAGTAATGAAATAACAGCGGCACCAATAACGTAATTTAAAATTACTGCAAAAAAAGGAAAAGAAAAATTACGTCTGAACTAGAGATTTTAATTTCTTTAAACATGCACCTGGGATTACAATAAAGATAAATTTTGGGACTTTTTAGTAAGTATGAATGTATATTTTTAAATCTCAGGACACTACAGAAATCTCTGAGCAAACAAAAGTTGGGCTGTTAGAAACACTGTTCTGATTATATCGGCGAAATTTTCACTAGCACGATTGATAGGTGCCACACACTGTCGAGTTGTAACACCAACAGTGTACGGTATCAGTGTTTTATTCCTTCGTACGTGTGAAATAAGACCTTCAAGTTTGTTTTTCACCTTGCGGTTCACACCTTACGTACCTAACAGATGTGTGTGTTGCGTTAATCTTTTTGGTTGCCGTGGAAACTACAGTTGTGTGCTATTACCCTTCGCAACAAACTTCCAAAGTAAAAATTAACAATTTGGTTACTTTATGTTTCACAAAATCACTTCATGATGTAGTATTTAGTGTGGGGGGACCAAACTGTCAAAAAGAATTTATACCACATACATATCATTCAATAAAGGAGAAGAAAAAAACTTTTTTTAGCTATGTTTTAATTACAAAAAAGTGAAAAGTAAAACGTTTCTTAAAACGAAGTGAATTTGGTTTGTGCTAAAGAAATTCATACAAAGACAATTGAAACCAATTAAATGATTATCTGTTTCATAATAACAGTTAGGCAGTAAACTACTTTGTAAATAAAATAACTGTGTAACCACTATCACTTCATCCTTTACAGGGGATATGTTCGAATTTGCAATTGCTAATCGATAAACTTGAAGGTTTATAACGCTAAAATTCAGATTGAGATACCCACAATAGTCACGGTGCAAATACTCCATTATATATATATAGCCTTGCACTCAGCAACGACAACAACAAAATTTAATACTGGATCTCACAAAAAAAAACAGTAATTCTTCGTGTTATATCAAGACCTTAGTCTGCTATGTGATCATTAGCCGGATTAAGTGATATGTTCGCTTCCATCCTTTTAAACTTGCTTGGTTCCATTTTTATCGAGTCCAGTAACCAGCCCTATATAGCTCTTGTATTCAGCGATAAATTTTTCCTAATACTTGTTTGACTCCTGTTTTTTATAAGATAGGCTTACGTCGATTACCAGGTTATCAGGTGTATTCTAAAGTTTTATAAATTTTACACAGAATAATAATTTAAAAAAAAGTAGTCAGATATTGTGAAGAATATTTTGCTTTACAAATGATAATAAAAGTTGTAGTTATTGCTAAAACAAGGTAGGCGCTAGGCCTGTTGAAGAATGATGATGAACGAAAATAAAAAATCTATTCGCCGGTTTTCAACTTTGGGACGCTCTGGATAACTGAAAAGCGGCACTTACATTGGATATAGACCGACTGTGCCAAGTAGGTCAACTGATGACTCATGGAGAAGGAGATGCAGATGACTTTTGTATCGCTTTAATAAGGGCGTCCTTGTTTTTCCCACTCAGGATAATGTCAGTACACTATCCGTTAGTTAGTGGCTCGATAGATTCGCGATGTTCCGCGTTGTACTCTTATGTCCTTGAGCAAAATTCTTTATCCCATGTATTCCAGTCTACGCAGTTGTATAATGGGTATCTGGATATTAAATGAAAGGTTAATATGCGATGGATTGAAATCCTGTCCAGGTGCATTGTGCCATTATTCTTACCCGCTTGTTTTATTTGAAACCATAGACCGAAACTAGCGACCCCATGTGCATTGTAAAGGCACGACAGTGATTTAACTTTTTTATAAATAATTCAACTTTGTGCGCATATCTGTTAAGAGAGATACATGACATGGACGAAAATTGTTTGAAACTTAGAAAACTAGGAATTCCTTGTGTGCTTATATAACACAACCTTCATAAGTATAGGATTAACTGATAATAAATTATACATTTTAAGCGTAAAATTAGTCACTTGTTTTTAACAAAAAACAGATGTGTTCAACTGATATATGGCTTGATGTTACGAAAGTGTTCTTAGCTTATTTATGTTGTAATAACTGTGCAATAACTGTGTAATCCAGTGCACGAGCATACGAGCAACTTATATCGTATTCAGAAATTACTTTTACAACTACAGAATAAGGACGATATAGAAACGTTGCTTTAGGCTTAACTATACTGCTAAATCGGAAATACTGTAGTATCGTTACTAAATTATACATCCGTGTACAGTCGTTAGTTGATGCTGTTTTCTTACTTGAAGTTGCTTAACTGAAGTCGTTGCAACTTACTAGTTGGTGCCCTCGTCCTTGAAGTTGCTTAATTAAAACCTTTATAACTTACTAATTGGGGTTCTCGTTCATGAAGTTACTTAACACATTTCTAATTGGTGTCCTTGTCCTTGAAACTGCTCAACTAAAACCTTTACAAGTTACCAGTTGATGGTGTCTTCGCCCTTGAAGTTGTTTAACTAAAGCTGTTTCAAGTTACTAGTTGGTGTCCTCGTTCTTGAAGTTGCTTAACTAAAGCCGTTATATAAAAACCTTGACATCATAGTTTATCTCACCGTACTTAATGACTCAGTGTGTAACACATCACAGACTTTCGTGAATACTGAATCATTTTAATATTTCCAGTGACCCAAACGAAGCAAATAAATTTTCAACATCTCAGTTTCCACTAACGGCGTTTGACCTTTGGGAAGGATGAGTGTGCGAATAATGCTCTTTTAACGTTTTGTTTGTTACTGTCTGACGGTATGTTTCTGTCTAATTATTTCTCATCCCAAAAATTGATGAAGGATGTATGAAACTTTATTTCAGTCTGAGTTTAATGTTCTGTACATATACCTACATACCGCTTGATTATACAAATATTAAAATTGTAAACGTGTTGATGTCATGGATTGTTTTTTTCGAGTAGTTTTCTCTAGTCTGTGTAACTCCAGCTCGGTTTAATCTAACACGGGTAAGTAACGTTATATAATTTATTCAGGAAACGAAACGAACTTAGCAGGGGTTCAGTTTAGAGAGAGAGGAATCTGATGAATTTTCTTCCCATCCCAGCAGGGGTGATCAAAAACGTTGGAGTTCCTCTTCGTCCCTGCTCATGGAGGATTATTTACTTTTACGTGGGAGTCTTCCTGTATTTTGTATTTGACTTGTTTAAGGTAATGAAGTGAGGTGGGACAGTATGAAAATTATGGGTGAGAAAGGAGAGCGAGACAAAGGCGGCACATGAGAAGTAGGCCAGACCTTAATTTATGAATACGTGAAATTTGACACTTTTAAATAACGTTATACAGTTAAACCTAAGTCGGAAACCTGTACAAGCTGGAAATATCAAAATTTTGCAGCATTATCATAAGATTTTTCTTATAAACGGCCCTCTATATGGTGGAACCTGCGTAACGCGGACGGAAAACTATCTTTCACGTACTTGTTGATATCAAGTGGGATTAGAACCTGAGTAACGCAAAAAAAATGTTTTTGATTAAATATTAATTTCTTATTTAATTAATAATTTCTTTAAATATTAATAAATTCTTTTTAATTAATAATTTGTTTAAACATTAATAAATTCTCGGTCATTTTGTTGCAGTAAGTATTTGTTCTTTTTTCTGCCGTCATTATTCTGAAGGTCGCTATTCGAAAAAACGATTGACTACTTTTGGTCGCATTTGCTGATGGAAATAAGGGTAATAAGTAAAAGTGAAAATCCGCGGTGTTTCAAAAATTTCATAAAGAATAAACTTCCTGTGGAATGGAAAGTTAATAATAAAGTGTGGATGACAAGTGTTATATTAAACTAAAGAATGGAACAATAAAATAGGAATATTCTACTTTTCCTAGATAATACAACTTGTCACCCAAAAGTTCAACTTTCAAACGTTTGTTTAGTCTTTCTACCTCCATGTACAACATCAGTTCTACAGCCACCAGATAATGGAATTATACAGTGTATAAAATTGAAATACAGATTATTGATGCTTCAGCATATTATTACAAACATGGACGATTGTGAGAGAACATCTGAAATGATCATGAAAATTGACGTGTTAGATGCAATTGCATTTTTAAGTCATTCAATCAAATGCGTAAAAGATGAATACGTAATAAACTACTTTCGAAACTGTGGATTTATTCTTGATAATGGCAAAGATTGTGGAGAAGTTGTTTGTTATGACGATTCTAGTGAAATCCAAACTCTGATTGAGAAAATTGATGCAGATGATTCTGTGAACGTGGAAAGTTTTGTGAACGTTGACAAGAATGTTTTAACAGAAACTGATTTAAAATCTGTAGTAGAATCGCAAGATAGTAACAGTATGAGAGGTTCAGAAGATGAACAGAATGGAAAAGATAGTGAGGAAATAGAAATTCGTACTTCATCGTAAGAGTTAAGATATATTAACACTATCAAATTGTATGCCAAAATGAAGGGGGAAAATGAACTTCCTGGAAAGGTCGTAGAATTAGCGTTCTCTTTTAACCGCACGAGAAAGACCATTGAAAAAAACGAAACAGTTGAAATTGGACACTTTCTTCAAATAAATGTAATTAAAATTTTGTGTACTTATGTATATTTTGAATGTCTATTTTTGTTCTTATTCTAATAAATATAGCATAAACAGTATAATAACTTTATTCACAAACGTCTTACTTCCCTTGAGTCAAGCAAGTGTAACGTTCTGATCAAAAATTATATATAATTAAGGAAATCCATGTTCACTGTCTAAGCCGGAAATTTTACTCGATTCCGTGCGATTTCGCCCTAGACAGGTTTTACTGTTTAATTAATCTAAGAATACGTGAAATCTGACATGGCTAAATAACGTTATATAATTCATTTAGGAATACGTGAAATCTGACGTGGTTAAATGACGTTATATAATTAGTCTAGGAATACGGGAAATTGCGTGTTAAATGACGTTTTTGTTAATTTAGGAAAACGTGAAATCTGACGTGTTAAAATGACGTTATATAATTAATGTAAAAATACGTGGAATCTGACATGGCGAAATAACGTTATATAATTAATTTAGGAATACGGGAAATCTGACATGGCTAAATAACGTTGTATAATTAATTTAGGAATACGTGAAATCTGACGTGGTTAAATAAAGTTATATAATTAATTTAGGAATACGGGAAATCTGACGTGGTTAAATAAAGTTATATAATTAATTTATGAAAACGGGAAATCTGATGTGGTTACATAAAGTTCTATAATTAATTTAGAACAGGAACGTTTCGAGATTGCTGATGTCAACATTTAAAAATCGTTTGATTTGACGCGAACTACAGGCTTTCCTAATAGCTTTACAAATCCTCTTAAACAGAGAGATTCCCTAAACTGACGTCCGGTTCAGAAGCCAGTTAAGTTCACACCATTTTGGTTACCTACTGCTATTCCTACATGAGAGCTTCTCTGTCTGACTCGACGCTAATCTTGTTTAGGAAGGGCTGCTTTTACTGAGCCGTTCAAAGAAGTTTGGAACATGAATTATGTATGCACAAGTAAACGCAAGTCAATAAATACCATAGAAACGTTCTGTAAAATTAATAGTTCTATCTTGTAATGACGAACATTTTGTCGTAAACATCATGTTACTTTTTCTGTAAGTACTTTCACTGTTTAAAGTTAACCAGTTTCTCATACCATTCTTGTATTATTAAACATAAACTTTAAGACCTAAATTACTACAGACTGTCATTAGCAAAAACATAACTTTGGGACCTAAGTTACTGTAAACTGTCATTGGACAAAAGCGTAATTTAGGATCTAAGTTACTCTGGACTGTCTTTACTGTTTATACAAAATCACAGACATCTGTATGAGTGCCTGTTTTGTCGGGCGTGACATATTGGTTAGCTTGCCCAGAAATGTGTGCCCTATAATTTCTGGTTCACGTCCCGTTGCAGCAAAAACACACTCGATACTTTGAGGCCGTGGTTGTGCTACAATAGTTGTAGTGAAAAATCTCGCTGTTCGATCAGACACGAGTGAGTCTCAGATGTGATGATAGCAGTTGCTGTTGACTGATGTCTTGTGTCTCATCTGTCGTTTCAATATTAGGGACGAGTATGCGCAGATAGCTCTTTGTGTAGCTTTTGCGCACATATCCCAGACAAGCACCTATCATGTGTGATGGCAGAAGAAGAATGTATGATATACAAGACTGTTTAACATAGGTGTTATTATTTAGTTTATTTTGTTACTTAATATTTAATGGGTTATTTTTTTTTAGTTTTTAAGCAGAAGTATTGAAGATGGACTGTTTTAAAAGTGTTAGGTGTGACAAGTTTCCTTACGTAACTGTACGAGTCGTACGTTGTGTTTGCAATTATATTGCTGTTTGGGCTTTACTAATATCGTGGATGTCACGTTACTCTAATCTTTGGTAATTTTCTCGTTACGTCAACTGTGTGTTATTGGCATGTTATATCGCCGCTCGTCTTGTTTAAGAAAGTTCGAGGCCTCAATGAACAATTTACAAATATAGGCGACCAGGTGACGTAAAGAAGAAGTGAAAGTGCTGTTCAGTTAGAAAGTTAGCGAAAGAAAACGTGAAATTATTCGCCGTGTGCGTGATTAGCCATAACAGGCGATATATTAAAGTAAGTTTCATAGTTTAATAGAGGTAAGGGGAATAATTTGTTTTGTCTAAAGTAACTGTACACGTCTGTGGGGATTCTGACGAAATGGTTACAATTATTTGTACTTCGAAATTTAACTGTGGTAACTCACTGTGCAACGTAAGTGAATTATTCACTGTTAAGAGTAGAGAAAAACAATTTATCTTGTCAGTGAATTCTAAAGTAACTCAATTGGCTCATGTGGATTTTGACAAGAAAGAGGATGATTTAGTTTTATCTAAAACTCTGATTTCCTATGGTGTAAAGAATTTTTGTACATACGTTGACTTGTTTTGAATATGTTTATTTTAAAATAAGTAGATTGTGTGCTGTCTATATATTGTACGAATTTATCTTCAATAAATCATAGATACACGCAAACACACTAGATAGCTTCTTTGTCAAGAATTCATGTATGTGGGCTTGGATTCTTTACAGTAGGTATCCGAAAGGTCTAGAAGTAATGTTGGACCTCAGAAGTTTATCTCTAAAGAAACAAAATTAAAGCATTATAGAAATACCAGAAAACATTACTGCATAAGTGATGATAAACAACAACAGAAAAAGCACCTGATTAAGCACAGTTGTTCTTTTTCCATTTTTTACGATACACCAGTTTTACGTTTAACAAAACAGCTGTTTACAAAGAAATTCAGTTAGTAAATTAATAACACATCTATAAGAGAAGTGAAGCCTTAACGGACAATAAGCATATTATCGTATATGGAGTACATCCTATCATCAAATGAAAAAGTATCGGTCGCACCCCTCCAGTCCGGATAGGGGTAATTCGAAAGTGTTACATCGTGCGTCTAGGATATATATTTATATATATGTGTATATTGTATTTATGTATGCTCATGTATAGACACGCATATATATATATATATATATATATATATAATAATAATTCTATAACCCGACCACTTTCGAAAGGTCCACGTTTTGGAGGTGCTCGGGTTATACGGTTTAATATCATTTTACATCAAGAGTTCTTGAACCTATATGTTTTTCTGATATATATAATGTTTATATATATAATATATATACCAGTTTTATTGGAACTGCTACTATGATAATCAAATCGTTTTTTTGAGTTGGAGAAGCCCCCGTGTCCTGGACTTGGATTTATTGTATATCTTTAATACGTTTCTTTTATGCGTGTTCTTTAGATAGTGCATTCCAAATACAGACTGATCTTTAGACAGTGTTTTACCGATACATGTACTACGTCTGAAGTGTTATGCCAGAAAACGTATTTCTCTGTCATTACACGAAGCAGGTGGCCCCTGCGTCACTCCATACGTATGAATACTGTGCCAGTTACGGTTGTAAATTTCACATGGTAACAATCAGTTAATTCGATAAAGAGTACGTGGGGACAGTACTGCCTACCGTCAGGTGTTACTTTTATGACATTTACCACATACTTGAGTAATCGTCTATTGTTTTATAGTCAAAAATGTAAACGTTTTTAACAACAGGGCTGTGCATGGTTCTCTTTATAACACCTGATCTCCTGGTGGCTGAGTAACGAGCTTTATTGCTTATAACACTAAAATGTGGGGATCGATCCTTGAGTAGACAACTGTATAGGTTTGAGATAAAACAGAGGTGAAATATTTTACTTTGTGAACTGTGTAACACGATTGTCTACCCTTTTAACTGTTCACAAGTGATACAAATCTTCAGTTTAACTTGGACGTTAGAGTAAGAAATTGACTTTACAATCAGCAGAAACAGTTACGTTTAGTGCATTTCAACAAGTAATTATGAAAGTTATATATGCATTTCAATAAGTATCTATTAAATAGTTACAATCTAATTAAACAACTGTGTAATTACGGAAGTTACTTGTTAGCTAGCTAAATAATTGCGTACTAGTGGAAGTTTCATGTTGTACATTTGTCCTGTGTTCTGTTAGGACTAGTTTTTGTGAACAAGCTTGTTGTGGTTCTGTTAGGCTTACTTTCTTCTTATGAGCAAGATTGCTGTGGTTCTTTTAGGCCTCCTTCTGGTGAGTAAACTTACTGTGGTACTATTAGGAATACTTTTTCTCTTTTTTTTGTGAGCAAGCTTGATGTGGTTCTTTTAGGCCTCTTTCTGGTGAATAAACGTACTGTGGTACTGTTAGGAATACTTTTTTCTCTTTTTTTTTGTGAAGAAGCTTTCTGTGGTTCTTTTAGGCCTCTTTCTGGTGAGAAAACTTACTGTAGTTCTGTTAGGCCTACTTCTGCCATGGTATGTTATATTAATTAAGAGAGTGGGCGTACTTATAAGTAGCTCTGCATAAACATCAAAAACTGCTTAATCAAATGCTTGCCTCATTGCAACACTCCAAAGGTCGCCGTAAACTGAACAGCCTTTTGACCTCATGTGTCCTTAAGGGGTATTCGGAGTTTTTGGATCAAGCAGGCATTGTTAACCAGATTTCCTGACAGAAAAAAACGTAGACAGAAGACACACAGTTGTGTCAAAACTAGTGTAACAGCCTTTTGACCTCGTGTACCCTTAAGGGGGATTCGTAGTTCCAGGATCAAGCACGCATTGTTTAAAAGATTTCCTTCCAGAAGACAACGTGAGACAGAAGAAGACAAACAGTTATGTCGAAACTAGTGTTTGTAATATTTGGGCTTCTGACAGTTTGTTCAATTTATTGAACGTTTTCGCTAACTCTGCTGTCATTCGAATTTACATTCACGTTACATAAGTTATGGTCTCTCGGTTGTACAACAGTAAGGCTTACGAACCTTCAGCGCTAAGCTACGGGGTTTGATTCCTTCCAGTTGACACGGCAGATAACCTTCGTGTAGCCTTGCTCTGAAACTAACAAACAGGTTATTACGCCAATTTGTTTGTTTTTGAATTTCGGGCAAAGCTACATGAGGGCTATCTGCGCTAGCCGTCCCTAATTTAGCAGTGTGAAACTGGAGGGAAGGCAGCTAGTCATCACCCCCACCACCACCACCAATTTTTGGGCTACTCTTTTTACCAACGAATAGTGGGCTTGACCGTCACATCATAACGGCTGAAAGGGCGAACATGTTTGGTGCGATGGCGATTCGAACCCGCACCATTCAGATTACGAGTCGAGCGCTCTAACCACCTGGCCATGCCGGGCCTCATTACGCTATTTATCGTAAGTTGTTTAGATCGCGATTATACAAAAGCTGTTTGATAATTAGAATCATACTATATGCAAATATTGTAGTGTTCGTTTGGGGACACTATGCTTCTTAAAATAATATTTCCCCTTGTTTCTTCTAAGTCTGTGTTTATGTTCATTTTTTAAACATACATCTGAAATCAAAGTAATTAGAAAAAATTCCGTATTGACAATTGATTTTTATGAGTGGAAAGGTCATATCCACGGTTCGTGAGCTCGCGCACTCTTAAAAATAATCATCTTCAATAAATGATCCTACAACTGAATTTATTAAAACCATAACTGATAAACTTAAATAACTCCTCAAAGACGATAAAATTAAAATTGTTGAAACCTTTCAGTATTTGATACCCAGACAAACTTCTCCAGGTAAATTTTATCTCTTACCAGGATTATAAGGGTTTCTATTTCAGTTTTAGAACTGTTGAGGTAGTTGCGTTAGAACAATGTATACCGACCCTGATTTTATACAATCCCAGGTTTTCAGCTTCGCATATAGGTGCAAGAAAACGAAACAGCTTAGTTTCATTTAGATATATAACCGCAGTAATGCATTGGAAACATTTCTAGTTCTACGAATGATGCCTGAAAGATATATTATCGAAAGTAAGGGGTTATTGGAGGGGTAAAATTATCTATAATGCTGGAAGTCGATTTGTTGTACAGACTTCTTGGTATGTTGAAGGACATATTTCACTCTGTAGGTGGGATTCTCACGTGTTCCTGTGTATTATAGAACGACGTATAAGGACTAGAGTTTAGTTTCTGAGAAGACCGGATGAGGGATTTTAAGGGCCCGAATTTTGTTTTCACGTTAGTTAATCGTTAGATGTGTTTGTTTCTGTGTGTTACTTGCAGATGACAGTTACCTATAACGTGTAACTGGTGGTGTTTCGGGTTAGTTGTTCAAAGGTAGGTAATCCTATTGTCACAGAAATTTACAGTAACTGTTGAAATAGTTTGTATATTAGTTTTTCGTGAATATATTTAGGCATTTCGTCTTTGTCGAAAAACACAAGAAAAAGTCGTATCGATTCACACATTAAGAAGCTATATGCACTGACAGTAACGAGATGAGAATAGCTGGTAGTAGGTATTAATGAGTAATCCTATACCTTCTAGTCTGTCAGCTCAACTCCTCAGTGGCTCGTCAATAAGTTTGAGGACTTATAACTCTAAAAACTGGGTTTAGATATTTATTGTGGGCACAACTCAGATAGCCCATTGCATAGCTCTGCGTTTAACCACAAACCAACAAAACTGTCAGTTTAAAATTAGGTATAACCACGCATGCATAGCTATTTGTTTGCTTAATTTCGTGAAGAAACTATATAATATACATTTTGCTACGTGCTATGTTTCGGTACTCGGGTGTAGACGTGCGGGTTTCAAGTGAGAAAGGATAATAGTAGTGGTATTAGTTGAACAAAAAAGAGGAAATCAAACCATCGTGATCCAGGAATTTTCACCATATTGAAAAATTAAAATGTTCTTATTAAACCTTGTGGTTATGGTTAATGTTTTATCTATTGTTTGTAGTCTTAACTTGAGCTAAGTCATTTATTAGCAGACTATTCCCTATACGATCTGTGTTGATGACAACGTTGTTATGTTACTGTTATTCTTTTAGAAGGTTATGTTTATATTGATGTAATAATTACTTGACAAACAATGTTAAAATTTCTATTTCTGTATATGTTGCTGCCCAGCATGGTCAGGTGGTTAGAGTACTCGACTCGTAATCTGAGGGTCGCGGGTTCGAATTCCCGTTGCAAGAAACATGATCCCCCCTTTCAGCCATGGGGGCGCTATGAAGTTACGGTAAATTCCACAGTTTGTTGGTAATAGAGTAGCCCAAGTGTTGGCGGTGGATGGTGGTGCTTAGACGCTTTCCCTCTAGTCTTACATCCCTAAATTAAGGACGGCTAGCGTGATAGCCCTCGTGTAACTTTGCGCGAAATACAAAACAAACTGTATTTTTTTGTTCCAGTAAAATTTAGTTTCCATAAACTATACCATAACAAGACAAGGTAATATTTACACGGCTGTTTGAACTTTTCTTTACCAGCCTGTTTTTGTTTTGTCTATCGACGTTGGCTACTTGTAACCCTAAACAAAGTACAGTTTTAGAAAATGAAGATACGAGGAACAGAACGGCCCAATATTAGTTTTGAAGCAATTGTTTTAGTAAGTGTTTATGTGCACACCAGCTGCTGTATTATTACTTCTATCAAATGTCTGTTATTATACTGATTTTCTTGTCTCTGTGGTTTATTGATGTTGTGTTGATACGTTGCAGGTTCTTAAGTCGACCAGTCGACACGAAAATTCCTTCCTGTGGTTTCTCGTTACGATTCCTGGAGTTGTATCACCTTGTTTGATGGATAGACACACAGGACTTTGTGCAGAAAGTATAGTATCATGGCAGATTTTCACATATTAATCCATTAGTTGACTTTTATTTTAATATGAGAGGGAACAACAAGCCACAAATCAAAGTAAGTGTTCGTGTTTGGTGGTTATAAAACTATTTTCATTCTAAAAAATGGGCAACTTCCGAGGGAGATTTTTACAGTGAAGGTGCTAGAACATTTATAGTTCCATTTTTAGTGGCAGCTGTCAGACAGCTCTCGCGTAAAGACATCTAGAAATATAGTGGAGTTTAATCCCTGCTCTGATCATGCTGGTGAAGGAATATCGGATACTTCTTCCACTCACTGTGAGCGAGTACCGTGTAGCACAGTTGTATATGATCGCTGTAAGTTGTGTGTCCCTGATATTTAGTGTTATTTATTGTGTGTCCCTGATATTTAGTGTTACTTAGTTCGTTAGCAAAGTTACATTTAAGATTTACTTAGTTTGTTAACAAGTGTTTTCGAAAAAATTTACTATTTCAAATCTTATCTTTTTTTCTGAAACATATTTACGTTTTATTCATAACTAAAATCATAACAAAAACAACGAAGAATAAAACAGTAGTTGATTTTTCAATTTATGAGTAAAATATTTTGTTTGGTACTTGTTTAAAAATTAATTATGGTACATTGTTTTATAACGGGTGTTTCACGCATACGAAGGAAGACTCGTAAACTGTTAGAAAATGATTGGTTTGGTTTGTTTTGAATTTTGCGCAGAGCTTACTCGAGAGTTATCTGCGCTGTTAGAAAATGAGAGATCTGGTGTCGGTAGAACCAGTGCCCTGTTGCATATGAAGAATAGATAGATGTTCATTTACCGTTTATGGTTTTTAGGAGTTTCACCTTTGTTGAAGAACAGTGTTTACACTTTAACTTGGCAAATAAAGTTGCATCTAAGCCTCATAATTGGCGTCAGTTTGACGAGCGGTAACGAATATTTTATTTGTATTTGAAAGTTCACAAAAAATTATAACCAAAATGACAATTTTTCGAGGTCAAAAACTGAATTAACGTACACATTAGAAAAGCTCTAAAAATTTGCATATAATCAAGTCTGAGTCTTTTTATCACAGTTTGATTACATAGAAGAAAAACGTCCAAAAATGGCAGTTTGAAATATTTTAAATTTAACAACGTGTTTAATGTTGATATGTTATTTATTGGGAGACGTGAGAGTTGACTTGTTTTAAAATGTTAATAAAAGCGGACTAGTTATTGACGTTACAGGTCAACACTTCAGTTTTTAATTAAACACTTGAGAACTATTTATGCACTAAGTTTCTTGTGGGTTTCCTTTTTTTGGTTGGGTCAGAGAGTAAGTGAGGTTATATTAGTATCATATGACCGAAATACTTACTGATAAGGACCCGGGCGTGACTTATGAGTTAATGTGCCAAAGATTCCGGATTCGCGTCCCGCTGCCGCAAGAAACTGGGTTCTGCACATTGTGGCCATAGGTGGACTTATAGGAATGATGGTTAAATCCTATTATTCGGTCAGGCAAAACAGTCCTACGAATTTGGAAGTTTTGTAGATGGCTAGTGTTTTCCCTCTATTCTGTCAGGTCAAAATTAGCTATGACTATGCTCAGTTAGCCCTCTGTGTAACTTCACGTGAAGGGTGTGAAAAGTCACTGCTTGGAGACTGAAACGTTATGGTAATGCCCCTCCCAATGTCTCAGCGGCAAGTCTGAAGGTTTACAACTCTAAAATATTGGGTTTTGATACCTCGTAGTAGTCAGAACACTGTTAGTCCATTCTGTAGTTTTGTGCCTAACAAAAACCAAACAAACACATTTGGTGAGTCGTCAATAAGATCCAGGGTTAGATTCTTCGCAGGTGGCAGAGGGCTGACAGCCAGTCGTGTTGCTTTGCACTTAAATAAACCAGATCTTATAGTAAATGACCCAGTATTTTGTTTCGGTACATTCCAAGCTTTATTATTCACCAGGATCTCAGTCGTGCGAATTTAACCTGTGTGATTTTCCTTGAAAATCACGTGCACTAAAAAACTAGCATTACCAATTCAATAGTAATAACACCAGAAACTCAGCACAAGATAATAGTATTTAATTATTAATTACGTGAGTGTATTGATATAATGTGTTGTTTTCAAATTTAAGTTTATCGAATAACTTTAAGTCATCGATAGTGATGTCGCTGTTGCTAACAGTTACAACATACGCACATGTGTATTCTATAGCACGTGGTTAGCCAACTTTTCAACTAACTTTCGCAATCATTTACATTTTCGTGTAAAATTATCACGTTACGTACTTGGGCGTTGTTGTTTCTTGCCGTTATTGTGACAAAAGGAAAACAAAAACACCGAAACTGATCAAACTCATGCTGAGTTTCCTGCATGTTGGAGGAAGCACGTGGTTACGTCATGTCGTCGGTACTGGATACAAAGAGATACAAAAAGATAGCGCCCCCAGTGAATCGGTGATAAGTTTGGAAGCTTATAACGAAAAAATGTGGTTTCGACTCTTAAAGTGGGTACAATACAGCAAAATCCACTATCGTGCAGCTTTGCGCTTAACAACAAACAGGAAAAAAGAATACTATCATGTGTAGCAGCTTGTGAAAAAAAGTACAGTAGTCTGAACCATCAATAGTCTGATATTAGGGAAACTAGTGACACATTCCTTCATCCCTTCCTGATATTAGGGAAACTAGTGACACATTCCTTCATCCCTTCCAGTCTCACATTTATAACTGGCAGGAAAAACTGATAAATAAAAGCCTGCCTAATTTTAATACCTTCCAAGGTCACTAAATTTAACAACTTCCTTACTTCACGTGCCCTTAAGGAAATCCCAAGGCTAAGAGTCACGCAGACGTCTGTTAACCAGAATTTTCCTGCCAGAAGAAAACATGAGACTGAAGGGGACACACAAATGTGTCGAAACTAGTTTTTCTAGTTTCACACTTCTGACAGTTTGTTGTGTTTACTGTAGTTTTTCACTGAACAAGAGAAAGTCTCATACTACTAAGATACCTCTAACATACCTCTTAAACTATAATTTTCTAAGTCCTTTTTAACGTTACACAAAATATTTATATCTTGTTCCAGTAATTGGTTAGAAGAGAGTACTTCCTTTAATTGTATAATACAAATTACGATATCTCTCAAAGCAGGTCTGGTGTTTGAGCATGACCGTTGTGTAAACGTATATAATACACTGTTTGCAGCGTTCCGCGTTTTCTGTTTACTGTAAACAACTGTCGTTACTTTTTATTACAAATTCCATTCGTGACGGCCGTGACTGCGTGCATTATGGGAGGTGGGAGAGGTTAATTTTGGAAAAAGTAGCCGAAATCAGGTATCTCTTATTCGTTACTAATAAACCTACTTGTACATTAATTAATAAGTCACATGAAAATGTATTGTTACGAAACATTCTCACGAATGTAGTTTTCCTGGATTTTTAGCACTGTTATTATTTTCAGCTTTAATCCTTTGTTATTTTACTTTCTAATTTGTCACAGACTTTGTATATTAATTTGTGACCTGAAAATTGAAAGGGGGCGCAGAATCTAAATTGGACAATGCACTAAAATTTTCATGATGCGAATATTATTTCCAATGACGAAATTGTGTCTGTTACTTGTCTTGACCATGTAGGTGATCGTGGCACTGGAGTCGCAGTCTGAGGATCGCGGGTTCGAATCTCTCCACCACCAACTATACTCGCCCTTTCAGCGTAACAAAGTGACAGTCAATCCCACTATTCGTTGGTAAAAGAGTAGCCCAAGAGTTGGCGGTGGGTGGTTATGACACGCTGCCTTCCCTCTTGTCTTACACTGCTAAATTAGTGATAACTAGCGCAGATAACCCTCGTGTAGCTTTGCGCGAAATTCAAAACAAGCCAGTTACTTGTCTTGAGAACGAACGTCTGCTCACGCGAGGCTTGTTTCAAAATAATCAATTCGGTTGTCAGTAATCGGCTTGGTAAGCCAACAAAGATTTAATTAAACTGCCATAAAGAGATAAAGAAAATAGTAATATAGGATATAATTTACGATAACAAACGTACCCTTAAAACATAGAGAATCAAGAGGGATCGTGACACATACATTGAAGCCCTACATAAACAGGTTCATTACTTTAAACGTTTTGAACTAATTATTAAAGGGGTTCAGTTGATTGTAGTTAGGAGGAGTTGGTTCGTGCTTCAAATACACCATAGGTTAATTAAATCTGTGGCTTCTCGTGTTTATTTGGCAATACGCCAAGATCTCGGAGCAGTGATATTCAAGGTGTAATGAAGTTGTAATAATATGTATCTATGAAAATATTCCTTACGAGGAAGTATCAAACACGTGCAAAAGCATCGCTTTTCTAAAACCACAATAATGAAAACAAAATGCTCTTTTTCAGAATATACACAGACGTATATAATTAAAGACGAGGTTCATTTCGCAGCGTAATTTGTTATGCTTAGGGTGAAACCACAGAGAAGCACTGTAATAATTTAGAAGCTGGGCGACGGGAGGCGTTAACGTGTCCATATCGCTAATCCGAGCAGTAATTCATCGTGGTCGCAACCCGTTGTTGTTAGAAACACGGGTACACTGTGACGGTCGAATCTAACTGTTCAATCAGACAAGAACTTCGATGAGTACAACTAACTACCCTTCCGCCAGTCTATCGTTTCTAAATTAGGGACGGCTCTGGGCGAACTGCCCTTGTATCATCCCAATATACACACACACACCTGCACATTAATTCATAAATTATCTTCAAAGAATAAGGGTTACCGTGGGTCATCTTCCATCGTACTGATACATTCACTGATGTCTAATTTGTGGATGCAGAACATTTAGAGAAATAGCCTTCAGATGATTAAATTTACAGATGAGAGGGAGTGAGGAACAATCGAACCATCTTGCAGGTACACATACTGTAGTGTTTATAAAGTGAACCAGACTTAATAACATAAAGCACATTTTGGGGTAGTTTCAGCCCAAGCTTGCTGCTCTCCTAACTGCCGCCCCTGTAAAAGACTGGTGAAATTGTTCTACGGTTTTGGTTAAGGGTATCATGTGAACAGGAAGTACGAAGAATCACCCACAACATATTATACTTAGAAATAATTTATACACAGCGGATGTTTTGGATGGAAAATTAACGTAAATAATACATACAATGAAGGAAGTGTTATTATTAACATAAGGTTAATTAGTTAGGCCTAACCTTAGTGTAAATAACCAGGAGTTACGAAATAAACTCATTAGTCATGTTAGAAACTGCAGGTCTTGATATCTAAAGACTTACTAACTCTGTTTTGTATAAAATCATTAAAGGTTTAAAGCTTGAGTCTTTAAGAATGCGAAGTAATGAAAACATATCTTGTTATTGGAATTATACGTGGAGTCATTTCTATGGTAAAATACAGTAGCTTCGTAAGAAGTGTTAAATATACAGCTCTTTAGTAATCGTTCTAGATTATTTCTGTAGACTGCTTGAGAAATGAAACATTGCATGTATTTATTGGTATAATCCCGATAAATACAATTATTTGATTATCACGAATATTTAACAATTAATTTAAGCGACATAATTTAAATGCTACTAATAACAACTACAAACAATAGTTTGTTTGTTTGTTTTTGAATCTCGCACAAAGCTACTCAAGGGCTATCTGCGCTACCCGCCCCTATTTTAGCAGTGCAAGACTAGAGGGAAGGAAGCTAGTCATCACCACCCACCGCTAACTCTTGAGCTACTCTTTTACGAATAGTGGGATTGACCGTCACTTATAACGTCCTCACGGCTGAAAGGGCGAGCATGTTTGGTGCGGCGAGGATTCGAACCCGCGACCCTCAGATTACGAGTGGAACGCCATACCCCACCTGGCCATGCCGGGCCATAACAATAATGTATCGATGGGTTGCTCATGTTTCGTAATGGTATTGGTACGCTTAAAGCAATTTCAATTATATTTTTTTATAAATATTTATGGGTTACATCTCGTTGGCTAAGTGGCAAGCTTGTGCTTATAACACTTACAGTTCGCCCGTTACACCAAACATGATCGCCATTTCAGCCTTGGTGGCGTTATAATGTGATGGGTCAATCTCACTATTCGTTGGTAAAAGAGTATCGCAAGTGTTGGCGGCGGGTAGTGATGAGTAGTTTCCTTTCCCCGTGTCTTATACTGCTAAATTAAGGACAGCTAGTGCAGATAACCCTCGTGTACCTTAGAGCGAAATTTAAAACAAACCAACCCAATCAACTTTTATCTGCACATTCTGTTGCCATCTAGTGGCGTAAATTATATTTATTGAAATGATTATATTTCATTTTTAATTATCTTAGCATTTGAGCATAATTTTAAACGTTTTTTTAATCTTGTAATGTATATTTTACCCTACTGTATATTTTTTGTGGAAATTTGCTTTTCTGCATTTTTAATTAATACAAGTCTTGTATTTTTGTGGTAGCTTTCATGTAAAAGCAAATAACAGGTCTTAGCCAATCAGCTTTTTTTATGAAAAGTAAATATTAATTCTTTTGAGATACACTTTCGTTTTTTTTGCTACATATTTTCGTTTAAAGTTTAGTTACTGATAAAGTACATTTTATTACAACTTACACTCTCAATTGTAAAAGAAATGTGTGTTAGGTATTGTTTTAAAAAGAATATAAAGGCTTACACAGTTAATAGTATGTATGTTTTAATTTTAATAATATCCAGTTCTTTGTTAGTGGTCGTAATAGAGTTTCATGGTATACTACATTTTTCTCTATATTCTTTATCAGCTGATAAATCAATTGCTATTTAGGAATCTTCACCTGAATGAGTACTGTATCAACTCACATTAGATAGAGTTTTAAACATGGTCTAGTGGCTAGCATGTTGGGCTGTGAATCTGAGTGTCTGGGGCCATGGATGCATTACAATGTTGACAATAAGACCCAACTATTCAGTTAGAGTAGACCAAGAGTTGGTGGTTTGTGCAATAGATTAGCTGCTGTTCTTTTAGTCTTTGAGTTCAAAAGTAGGGGGTCCTGCATAGGTAGGTGGTTAAGGCATTTGACTCATAAATTGAGGATTGCAGTTTCAAATCCCTGTCACACCAAACATGTTTGCCCTTTCAGCCATGGGGGCTTTATAATGTGATGGTTAGTTCCACTATTCATTGTTAAAAGAATAGCCCAAGAGTTGGTGGTGGGTGTTGATAACTAGCTGCCTTCTCTCTAGTCTTACACTGCTAAATTAGGGACGTTTAACACAGATAGCTTTCATGTAGCTCGGCGTGAAATTCAAAACAAACCAAACATATCAAAAGTAGGGGCAGTTAGGGTTAGTGGCTCTCATGAAACATTTGAAAAATGTCCAAAACAAACCCATCAGGAAATGTTCATACCTTAACTAAGGAAGTCACTAACATGTGCAACAGCATCATTATTCAAATTCACAATAACTAAAAAAAATCCTCTTGTGTAGGACCTCCTACATATAAATTTATGTAATTCAACAAAATGCGTTTTGTTCAAAACGTACATGCAGATATATGTAAATGAAACAAAATACCCCTTCTTCAAAACATACATATAGGGGTGTATCATTAAGTTCAAAACATATGTATTATGAACCTATATTAAAACAAAATGTCCTTGTTGAAAACCTATGTATAGGTATGTATAATTAAAGCAAAGTGCCCTTGTTCAAAACCTACACATTGGTGTGTATAATTAAATATCAGAACATACATGTGGACCTATATTATTAAAACAAAATGCCCTTGTTTAAAACATACATATTTATGTGTATAATTAAAACAAAATGCCCTTGTTAAAACATACACCCTTGTGCAACTTAATTGAAACGACGAAAAATAACGATTTTTTTTCAATTTTTTGTGTTTTATTCCTGAGAATCCTAAAATTACTCATGATATGATTGCCTTTATTTTTCAGAAGATCATTAATCCACTTTGGCATTGAGTTCACGAGTTGACTGCAATCTTTACTAATTTTTGGACGTGGTACCACACCTCAATTATGGCCTCAATTAGCTTATCTTTTATAGTACAGTCTTTTCCTCAAAGTCTTTCTTTACAAATCGTCCAAAGATTTTCAATAGGATTTAAGTCGGGAGAATTTCCAGGCCAGTCCAGCACCTTTATTCCCTTGTTTAAAACATACATATTGGTGTTTGTACAATATAAAAAGATGTTTTTGTTTTTTCAGAAAAAAAGCAGAGAGGAAAGTCAGGGAGCTGGGAGTGGTGTGGAGTTCCTGGTGAACAAACCTTATACAGATGGCAATGGTGGAAGTGGACAGTACACCCACAAAGTTTATCACATTGGTAGCCATTTACCTGGTGAGCTCAGCTTTTCACACCATTTCGTATATACATCTAAACTATTGAAAGCTCAGCCATTACAGGAAAACCTGCAAAATGTTTAGTAGAATTGTATCAAATTATACACAAGTATAAAACAGAAATACTCTTTCCCATTTCATCCAACCTTTAATATAGCCTTCCTTACTTTGATTAAGCCATTTGTTTCTATCGTAGTTTTCACATTTCTGTTGTAATTTATTTAATGAAATTAGAAGTCTTACTTGTGTTTTAATTTTATCAGTTTATCATATTTTCTTCAGCCAATTATCATACTCCTGAAAGAAGGTCTATTTAACATTTTCTTAACCCTAAAGAAAGTACCAAATTTCTCAACCTGCTTACCTCAACCTTAAATAAGTATGAGTAATGTTTTTATCACTCCTCAGAGAAGAAAAAACCCATTTAATATTTTTCCATCCTTTTTAATTCATCCCTAAAAGAGGTCTATTTATCATTTTTTCAACCCATTCAATTCATCCTCATGAAGGAAGACTGTCTACATTTCATTTTCTCAACCTACTTATCCCCCAGTTGATCAGAATTATGTTTATGGTCTTACTATGCTAAATTTTGGTATTCAATTCCCCATAGTAAACAGAGTGCAAGATAATCTGTTACATAGCTTTACACAAGAAAAACAGCAGCATTTCAGTCTGCTTAAGTCACCCCTAAAAGAACCCCTGCTTACCATTTTCTGAACCTCAGTCAGTCATTGTAGAAGGGTCTCAATTTTAAAATTACTTGTGTATAGATGTTGTAAAAATAAACAGCTTTCTAAGCACAAACGAATTAACGAAAAATAAACTCATATTTACAAAGATATGTAGATGGTTATCCTGACATACCGTGTGTGTCATTTTCAAGGGTACAGTGAATCTAGTCAGGGTAATAAACTATGTATTTTGTAAATTTGTGCTTGTAGAGCTATGGATCCTTTACAGCACTTGTCAGTAACATAAAACACTACCAAACTTGATCACTTGGTTATATGTTTTAAATTGTGCTTAAATAGTTTATAGTTGTTTTGTTGCTTACCAACTGATTTCATAATATTTTTAGTGGGATGATTACATTTTAAAATCACACACACACATTTCTTATAAGTTTATCATAATTGTAATTTCTCTTGCATTTTAATTTATATTTTTAAGTAGATAAATGCCTAATTTAGTATATTTAAAAAAAATAGTGACATAAACAGTACTTCCAAATTTCTGTAAACTTTACATCCCCAGAAGCAACAGAAGGTTTAGTACACTTCTTGTTAATTTTCTTAGTTTTTTAAGAAAGTTTTATTGTATGTTTTTCAAAACAGTTTATTACAGATGGTTACCAGTGGTACATATATGATTTTCTGAAGAGTTTTGCTTCGTAAGTTTTTCTAACTAGTTACCTTCCTCACATTCATCAGGGAAGTACCCAGATATGATCTTTGAATTCCAAACTTTTTAAGTGAACTGGTAACCACTTCGTTTAATTGTGTTCTTTACTATTAATTTTTAAAGACTACCATCAAATGTTTTAATGTTCATAACAGATACAAGGGTGGAGAGTTTTGTGGTCATTAATGTATGTGCTTCTAGATACATGTACATTTATATCTTAAACCAGTTAAATGCCAACTATTTGTAACAAACTTACTACACCAGGTACTATAATGATTCAGGCAACAGTATCATTGGTAGACCTGTTTTGTGTTAACATGCATCTGTGATTTTTATGTAAATACTAGAATATCTTAAAGGCTGAAATTATTTTACTGCTTTCTTATTACTAAGCTTGGGCCCAGTTTATTAATGTATGTAACATCCTCTGTTGCTGTTATTAAACAACTATTTGTTCTTTCATTTTTCATACTTTGCAATCCAGAACATTATCTGTTTTGTCAAAAGAGACTGGCTATACGTGTGCCTGCAGTGTTTGTGCATAAGTGACAACTTTGTACTGTTTTGTTTTGTTTGTGTATAACAGAATTATAGTTCTTTCTTTATCTTTAAAATGGTATTTCTTAAACCATTTTTTGTAGCACTACAGATTAAATTTCTATTTAAACATTTCTCCTGATTAACATTTTTTCAAAGCAGTTTTTCAAAGTTACTGAGAGTATACTTTGTGAGAGAAATTACCAAATTTTTGTTCTGGATATATTCATCTTGAAGGGAAACCTGGAAATATATATTTCTGTGTGTGTGTTTGTAAATAAATAAATAAAAAATATACATCTGTTTCTGTTTTCAAAAGTATCATGGAGTTACAAAAGACATGTCTTTTTTTATATCTTTATACATTAGGTTTCCCACCATTGTCTCGATTAACTGAAAGTGTTTTTGTTTCTTTTGTTACTCTCAGGTTGGCTAAAAGCTTTGCTACCCAAGTCTGCCTTGACGGTCGAGGAAGAGGCGTGGAATGCTTATCCGTACACCAAGACTCGCTACACGTGTCCATTTGTTGAGAAGTTCTATGTGGAGATTGAAACCAAGTACTTCAATGATGCAGGACATCAGGAAAATGTGTTTAATCTCTCCTCTGCTGATGCACGCAGCAGAATTGTTGGTGAGCCTGTTTTATATTATTGCTCGTAGTTGCTTTGATGAAAAGAATGATAAACCTATCATCTGACATTAGGTGTGACATCCTGTGATGTGCACAGCTTCTCAGTAAAGTGTGACTGGCATATAGTAAATTACACTAGGCTTTGTTGATCATTGTTGGAGTACAGGTCACCAACAGTTAGGAAAATTGTTTTCTGAAGTGTGTGATTGAAATCACCAGTAATTTCATAAGTTAGGTTTGTGAATGACATGAATCACAGATACCTTCACCTTGAGCACCATTTTGTAAATTATGCAAAATATTTATTACTTGTTGAAGTATTTTCTTTAAAAAGAAAGTGTAATGAAATTACACCAAAAGACTTACTTGAACAAGTGTGTATTAAATCATTCTGTACCACTCAGATGTGACTGTTATTAATAAATGAGGTACACTAAAGGTAATCTAATGACCCACATCAAATACTGTTACACAAAACTAAATTCTTCGTAAGGTATTAAGCAAAACACCAAGACATAATTTCTAAACTTATTATTTTAGTGAAATGTTAGGTGGTCACAGAAACATGTTTTATTACATAGAAGTTTGTGATTACTTTTCTTCAACTCAACACTCCCATATAGACTCAAGTAATACTTTGGTAATACTTTGGATTATTTTATATGACTATACTACAGTTTCGTAGCCTTGTTTATAGATAGGACCTTGTTTTGTCTACCATTTATGTTTATAGATGGGACCTTGTTTTGTCTACCATTTATGTTTAAAGCTGTATTTTAATTTTTCAGGAATGTTACCAACTGCAGTGTTTGATACAATAACAGTTGTACTCCTTGATATTAATAAAAACAGAACTGATAATAACTAAACTATATAGTTGATAGAGGATATTATTTAAGTTTTTGCATTTGGGCTGTCTGTTTTTTTTTTTAAATAATTTATTCATTCTAATAAAACATATAATTACATTTCAGTATAATTTGAAATTTCACTCAATTATAGTTCTAAATAGTTGTTTGTAGTTAGAAAATTTCCTGTGTGTTTTCAGATTATATTGATATTATGAATGACCAGCTTCAGGGGTTAGACTATAAACGGGAAGAAGACCCGAAACATTATGTTTCCCAGCTTACAGGACGGGGTCCACTTTCAGAAAATTGGGTCAAAGAATACTGGGATGCCTGTAAGGATAAGGAAACTCCTCTTCCAGATAAAAAAGCCATCATGTGTGCATATAAACTGTGTCGAGTTGAGTTCAAGTACTGGGGAATGCAGAGCAAGATAGAAAAGTTTATTCATGATGTAGGCAAGTAGCTGTGAAAAAATGTACTAGTCATCAGTTCATTGTTCATATTAGTCAAAATAAGTAAAATTAATTTTCTTTCTGTACTGTGCATTGCTAACCAAAATAAAAGTTTATTTTTCAAGGCGATTCTGTTATTTATTTTAACAAAATCACAAAAGGAATGAAATTTTGATGGTTAAATTAATTTGCTCTAGCCAATAAAATGTGGTGAAATAAATTATGCAGTGGAAGTGATCTTTGGAAAAAATATTTAAATGTTACTTTTTGTAAAGCAGTGTATGTTTGTTTTATGGTACACACAGAAAAGGAAGTTACAAGTTTAAGCCAACAATGTTGGACTATACTTCTTCTCAAAAAAGTAAGAAAAACTACAACATACCTTAAAAAACAAACTAATACTGGCTCTGATTATAACATTTCTGTTGTCTCTGTCTGAGACTGGTGTTGGTATTTGAAACTTGTTTTACTGTAATATTAAACTATGTTGTTGTTATTAATGTCAGATACAAGTAAAAGGAAATAAAAATTTTCTACCTTTCTACACTACATGTTTCTTCCCATTATGATAAAATCTTTTTTTTTAACTTTTTATCCGACAGAAAAAATTGTGATTGTTGAAACATGGAGCAAGTGACATTCTGCAAAAAACATTTTGTTTAATGTTTTTTAAATCCTAGATATCTGTAGTGCTAGTTTTAAGAATTAACTTGCTTTCTCAATCACTGGATGTTATGTTTACCGTGGGATGACAGATTCTTTTAATTACATTTGAATTGTGTGAAAAGTTAATAGGAAATGCTGTCAAAGTTGATTATTGTTTAATTTGAATTTCAGAGTTTTAATATTTGTTGCTTTTAATACTTTGAAGATGTTTTTAGAGCATATACTTTTCATCTTATAAATTGAGATATTTTGACTATTTCTATAGGATTTTCATAGATTTTCTTTGGGATGTTTATAAGACTTCCACACTTACTTCTGTTTTACATTTAAAGTCGTGGTATATCTCTTCTAGCTCTGAGAAAAACTATGTTGAGGGCACACAAACAGGCCTGGGTGTGGCAGGATGAGTGGGTAGGTCTTACAATGGAAGATATTCGTCAGATGGAGAGAGAAACACAAGAAATCTTGGCTAAAACTATGTCAAGCGAACTTGGACAGGAGGATGGTTCAGGCTTACTACAGTCAGAGAATCCCCTACATACCAGTCCTTCAAGCTTTTCTGGACAAGAAGTAGATTGGAATGTCATTGACAAGGATAATGATATTACTATGGACCAAAACTTGAAAACCTGCCCTCCAAGAACAAGAAGCCTTTCTCCCCATAAAAGACCCATTTCCCCAAATTCTCAAGAAATAGCTACATCCAAAGAATTAGATAATACAGAACTTGATAGACGTGGAAGAATAAAACAATGGTCAAGGAGCAGTTCAAAGTCAGCTCTTTATTTAACAGGTTAGCATCTGATGTTGTATTGATTTTAAACAAACATTTTTAATTTTGAAACCAAATGATCCATATATTCAGAAGCCAGATTGCATGATCCTTTAATATTTTCTAACCTTGGTTGTAGTGCTTAGAGTCCTAAACATGGAAACTAAGGTTTTCTACTTTCTTAGTTTTAAAACATGATCTTTTCTGTTAATTGTCATAACCTTTACTGAAAAATCTAATTTTGTTTCTTCCTACAGTAGATCAGAAAATTTTAACAGGTTTTGAAGTTAAAAAATAACAAAGCCTAAAAAACTTCACAGTTTTTTATCGATAAGCTAAAGTTTTGAAAACTGTAGTATGTGCCTACTGTCATTTGTTTGTAGTGAATGCCAGAGTTGCATAATTGTGTACAGATGTTTAACATCTTTTAGTGATTTCCTTAAATCAGTCTATTATATATATAGCTCATCAGTGATCCTCCAGATACTTGACAGACAGACTTACTACTTACCAGTAAAAGTATCCAACAGTGATGGGTTTAAAAAATAATCATGAAGTGTCATCTCTTCCAGTAAGTTGTGCCATACCACAAAAACTGTTTGTCCAAAGTAAAGGTACTCTTACTAATTACGGCAATAAAATCCCCTTTTATTTCATATACACTTTGTGTATTTTGTTACATACCTTTCATCGCTCAGATGAGTCTTCATTCACAGTATCAAAACCATAAAAATGAACCATTTATGGGATTACTTGTCCCTTTAATGTCAATCTTTAGAGTGTCTACCCAAGTTCCTTTATGAATGTTTACTTGAAGTAGGTTCAGCTATATTGTCACATTAAGTTGTGACACTAGGCTGACAGAGACAGATAACTCTGCTTTATACGTATATAATAACTTTTTGAATTGGAAAACTTTGATTACGTGATCCTTTACAAGTTGTTTAGTAGATCACTGATCAGAAGAGGTGATGGTGATGCTTGAAGTATAGTTGGGTTGAATGGTAAATGCTTTCTCTAAGTTGCAGGAAATTTGTTCACAGGAAACCGTAAGACATCTAGATCCAAAGAGACATAATCAGCCTTGGATCCTTGATGAATTTCATTTGACCTCTGATAGTTAAATATTAAAATTTTCATTTTACTGACAATGTGTTATAGTAATTATAGTGCAATTCTAGCCATAAAGTCTATTTGACTGATTCACCTGTGTGTTTAAATTGTCTGTATAATTACAGATGACAACTGTAACAAAAGCTTGGATATTCAGATGGCTAACTGGAGGATGGAAAGTATTGGAAGATGTTCAAGTTCTAGTTCTGAGGATGAATTCTTTGATGCTGAAGGTAAGAACTTGATAAACCAAGTGAGCGACCTATTACACTATGTAACACAAATTTTGTTCCTGGATAGTATGTGTTATTTTTTAATTGTTAGTGTTGTAAAAGTACAGAAAGTACCCATTATTCTCTTCAAACTTTGCTTTTGTGGCCTGGATAATGAAATTTAAAAATTAACCTATTTTCTATGTAAAAACAGGCAAATTTGCACATTTTCATTCACATAAGGTCTGAATAAAACAACATATGAATTAAGATGTACATGTATTTATATTAAAGTTATACAAAAATTAACAAAAATAAGTAATTTTTTGAGATTTGCGACTGTAATGTAAATCACTTTCATGTATCAGCCCAGAAATATAGTCTCCCATCATGTTTTTGTTATACGTTCCTTGGTAGTGGCATTCAAAGTCCAGTATATCTTGGTAGAAGTGCTTGCCTTGTTCCTCTGAGTATGCTCCCATGTTCTCCTTGAATTTATCAAGATGAGCATCAAGGATATGGACTTTCAGTGACATCCTGCAGCCCATTTTACCCTAATTCTTCACCAGAGCATCAACCAGTTCCACATAATGTTTGGCCTTGTGATTGCCCAAGAAGCTCTGAACCACGCGACAAAGCTGCCCCACGCTTTTTTTTTCATTCCTGCTGAGCTTCTTGGGGAATTCTGCGCACTCCAGGATCTTCTTTATTTGTGGTGCAACGAAGACACCAGCTTTGATCTTTGCCTCAGATAGCTTAGTGAAGAAGTCTCGAAGGTACTTGAAGGCTGCAGACTCCTTACCAATAGCTGTGACAACTTGTTTTTTAAGACCCAATTTTATGTGTAATGGTGGGAACAACACCTTCTGGAGGTCCACTAGTGGCTCACACTTGACATTTTGCCTCCCCACAGAGAACTTGGTCCATTGTGGCCAATGCTTCCTGTTGTAGTGTGCTACGGTGTCCCTGCTGTCCCAAAGACAAAGATAACAGGGAAACTTGGTGAAGCCTCCTTAGAGACTTGTGAGGAATGCCACCATTTTGAAGTCTCCAATAACCTCTCAGCCATACTCATCATACTTCAAGGCTTCTAGCAAGGTATTGACACTGTTGTATTCCCCTTTGAGGTGCACCAAATGAGCTAGGGGAAGAGATGGATACTTATTCCCATTATGGAGCAGCACAGCTTTGAGGCTTCTGGATGAGCTATCAATGAAGAGGTGCCATGCATTCGGGTTACAGGCAATTCCAGTTGCCTTGCACAGACATGATACATTGTGGCAGAAGCAGAGCCCATCTTGACGAGTGAAGAAGGTTGAGAAATGTTGTTGACACTACCTCTGACTTGCGACTTGCACACTTTCATCCAACAAATCCCACTCCTTGAGTCTAGATGTCAAAAGCTTGGCATTCGAATTTGTTAGACTAAGATCTCTGATCAAGTCATTGAGGTCTCTTTGGTTGGGGTAATATAGATTTCTCTCACTAACTGCACCTCTGAAATTGTAACCTGATCTTTAATGTAAACCTCCTCCTCTGATTTGTTACTCTCTTCTGAGGATGGGTTGAAAATTCTCTATCAGCTATTCAGCACTGAATCTATCTGTAATGTTCGGGAAAATAACACTTTCTGCCCAGGAACAAGAAAAAGTAAAAATTTTGTTACATAGTGTTATTACATTTTGTTGAGAAATTTTCTAGCTTGTGAAAAATTTAAAACAAGACAGGATATGAAAATTAGTGGTATACGTGAGGAATGTTTTCTTTTTTAACCAGCCTGTCTAGTAGCCTGGAAGTTTGTCTGTGTGCTTACTATGCTATAATTATTGTTTTTGTGCCCGTTGTTGGCAGAGCATAGATCGCTCAGTGTAGCTCAGCAACCAAATTTCTTAACCAGTAAATTACCAACTTTGTTTTATTTCATTTATTAACTGGGATCCTCCACTGTGTCATACTGAATAATTATATATTTTCACTTGTCACAATGCACACTGTAAAGAAACAACCAAATGTATTGGATAAAGACACTACATGTCTGAGTAAAATTCAAACAATTTTGTACATAAATAGTGTAGAAAAATACATTTCAGAAGCTGACTTGGATCTATATCGAACCCCATCTGTAATCCTAGAGTCTGTAAAATACATTATGATTTTAGCACTGAACAAACTTTTGTTTAGCTAGTGCACTTATATATTGTATCTCAAGACAATAAATTTTTTATCCTCGTAGTGTATGAAATTTTGCTATGTGACCTTGATGTGATAATAACTTGTCTTCAGAAAAGTTAACTCTGAATTATTCATTAGGCTTTCAGAAATGATAAAGGAATCTTAGTTTATTTAATTTTGAATCTCTTATAACTTTCCTTTTTCTCGTAAGATGAAGCAGAAGTGATGAGTCTGGTAAAATGGAGCTCACTGGATATTCTTCCTATTGAGGAAGATAAAGAAGTTACAGAAAATATCGAAGGAGGTAAGCATATGTTGTCTTTCAAGAAGACAAAGAGTTTAAAAATGTGTTGTAGTAGTCATTAGAAAAATAATAATAACTTACAGAGAAATGTCTGAGAATATTTTTATTCATTGTTTAGTTCTTTGTAGCATTGGTGGTTATTTTTAAAAACAATATTATGAAATTAAATATTTAAAAACAGTTAATTTTAAGGTACATCAGTGTCTCCACCTATATTCAAGTAAAAAAAGTGAGTAAGATGACATGTTCTTAAGAGTGTGTTATCCAAGTTATACCAATTTCACAGTAGTTGTTTAGTGCACAATTTTGAAGTAATAAGATTTAGGCTTAAAGACTTTATTTTATGACAGATTTTTTTTCTCTACTTGCTCATGTCTGTTATAATACTTTTTTATTTTTCCTGCATTAATATTGACTGATATTTCAATCTTCATAACCCAACTTAACCTTTCCTTAGCAGACATCTACATTAAGAAAGTTCAAAATGGGCAGCTTGGTAAAGTCTATTCATCAGTAGATTCAAGTGGAAGTGTGGATGCCTGCTTGCCGCCAAGCCTCTTCACTTCAGCCATCCGTCAAAGTTGCTCTACTACTGTTTTGATAATGGTATTTCATTGTGGTAGTGTTCTAGACACTGGCACTGACCCCAGCTCCAAAAAATCGGACATAAGTACTTTTCGTAGCACTCTTGAGAACCTGGTGCGTCAACACTATCCCATGCTGGTGAATCATATAGCAATTCGCCTGATACCTTGTCCTGCAGTTTGTTCAGAACCCTTAGCAGTTTTATCTAGGTAAGACTATAGCTTTAAATAAATATTCCACTTGGTAAATGCCAAACTAAAATTGGATGAATAGTAATAAGTATTTTCTAACAAGCCCAAAAGAGGTGCATTGAAACTGTTTTGAGGAAATCTGTTTGAAACAAATACTAATAAATCTTTATTGTTTTTTCTATTTGTCTCATTATTCCTTTACTTGTGAGTTGATATAAATAATATTTTTCAGTAAAACCATACAGTATTATATGAAGTAATAAACACAGGATACTTTTTAAAGTGTTATGCTTGTTGACTTTTTTACATTGAAACTCAAGATACTCCTTTATTCTGCTTCTTCATGTTTTTACTAAACTGTAGTTGGATGATTAGTCAAATAGTTTGAAACCCAAGATATTCCTTTATCCTGCTAATGTTATTACTAAACTGTAGTTGGAAGATTAGTCAAATAGTTTGAAAATCAAGATATTCCTTTATCCTGCTTCTTCATGTTATTACTAAACTGTAGTTGGAAGATTAGTCAAATAGTTTGAAAATCAAGATATTCCTTTATCTTAATGTTATTACTAAACTGTAGTTAAAATATTAATTGAATAAATAATAAACTTTTGAATTAATTAGTTTTCCAAATGGCCTTAGTTTAACTTTGAAAGATTCAGGTAAACTTGACACTGTGTGTACTTCTCTTATCCTAATTGTTAATTTTACATTTTTTGTGGTATTTCAGTCTAAGTCCATATAGTTTTCAATCATCTCCATCTGCCATCGATGGTATTTCACGCACTTATGATGCAGTTCCACTTGGCTGTATGCCACTTTTTGCCCTCTCGTCTCCGGAGTACCAAGAGTATGTTTCTAGAGCAGTTGCAGCTGCCAACCAGACTTACCATGAATTTCTTAAGTCTGATGAAGGCCATGGGTTTTCTGGCCAAGTAAGAAATATTACCTACATGTATGTTAGATATCTGCATATCAGTTAGATATTACTATTGAGTATTGATTGGCCTTGGGTAGTTGTTTTGATGTTACTTGTATTCAACTAGTATCATGATGTCTACATTTACCATTGTACAAAATGTAAGTGCTACCATGAAGATCTTCTTCCCTGTAAGTGACAAGACTGAATGTTGTAATTAATGCACTTATTTCAATGAGTAGCTTACGAATGAAAGCAAAGAAGAATATGTAATATGCCAAACATAATATATTAAAGAACAACAAGGTCCATATAGGCTATTGTATCCACTAAATCAAATGCTAGAAAAACAAAAATAGTTCTCACCTTTCAAATATTTATCAACCTTTCCCCTAAACTCCTTTAAATTAATTACATCTACCACATCTAAAGGCAATGTGTTCCCAAGGCTGACCACCCTGTTAGAAAAATAAAACTATCTTATCTGAAGATGTCTCCTAACCTGTCAAAATGTAAAGAGAAGTCAAGCTGAGAGGGCTTAACTTGTTTTTGTATAACCTTTTCATTCCAGGTGTTATCCTATAGCTCTCCTCTGAACTCTTTCCAATAACTCAATGTCCTTTGTAAGGTAAGGAGCCTAAGATGGAACATGTTACTTCAGATGTGACCTAATCAGTGACATTATAACATTTGTTATATCTTGTGCTGATGAGGCCTTTTGCCCAGTAATAAGTTTAATCAGATTAGTTAAGATAAGACAGACATGTTAGTGATCTATGAGCTATTAATATTATCAATTTAATAAATGATTAACCAAGAATAAGATCCCATACAACTATATCTGTGCTTTTTTAGTCTTTCCTTATCAACAAGGATTGAATATGGTTTAGAGAATATTGTAATATAGCTAAACTGATTTATGGTCTGCATCCTGTTGCTACAAAAATGTATTCCACACTTTTGAGTTGTGGGTGCACTATAAGAGTCATGGTCAAATCACTCTGTTTGATGAGACAACCACAGCATTGTGTCTAATCTATCAGTTCATAATGAAGGACTATTAGTACAGATAGGTGGCATACTTTGTCTTAACTTCTAGCCTATTTGTGTGTGTTTATACACACTGCAGTTTCTGTTTACAATTATCTGGGCTCTATTACAATCTCTAATTTCACAATATCTGTTATGATACTTATCAGTTTTGTCACCATATTGCTTAATCCCTCCTAATGATAAGGCAAGTCCCTAACGGCCTGTATTCTAGTTTGTTTTTATGATAATCTGTATGTTGTGTTGTGTAAAAAAACATCTTATTTTCTGTTTATAACTAGAACTTATAAATTGATTTATTTTGTATTTGAGTGTAGTAGTAGACTCATCTAGTAACTTTGGTGTTTATAAAGTAGACAATGGTACTGTTCTCCTTTTATTATTCTATGTTCTCAGTAACTTTAGTGTACAATTAAAGGAAGTTTCCTAACTTATGATGAAGAGAAACCCACTTAAAGTAAAAATTTTATCTCAAGACAGCTGGTATGGGTATTAGCACATTATTTAAAATAAAGTACAGAATAATGTTTCAACCTTCTTAGATCATCTACAGGTTAACAAAGATAGAATTTGCAACTGACTGTTGCTGGGCACGCCTTAGAGATGAGAGTGTAAGACATACCAGCCATCCTAAGAATACAAAATTTCCTAATGTAGTTGTTTTCCACACACATTCTCAGTAAAACAGTTTTTGATATCTTTATTTTTTTAATGATATTAAAGCAATTACTTTGCAATATACTCCTTAAGCAAAGTAGAGTATGAAATATTACTTATATGATACTGATGCATTACTTTGCCACATCAATTCTAACATATACAGGTACTTTGTAAGAGTTGTAATTTAATGAGATACAAAGGTCTTTCACTTTGCAACAAAATTGTTTCTTGTCTGTAGTGACACCTAGTACATAAAAGTACAAGTAACACAAATAAGAAGTGTGTTAAACATTACAATGTATACTCATGTGGAACATTTATCCTAAGAAACTTAGTTCTGTATATATTCTTATGAACATGTATCAGGTTGTTGTCATTGGAGATAGTATGGGAGCAGTTCTGCTCTATGATGCGCTGTGTCGGACATCCCAGTTAAATAGCCGTTATGGAAGTGAAGGCAGCATCACTGAGGTAGAACTCACTAACCAGCAAAGTGCAGACATTAAAAACAGACCCCAGAGCCCTAGTTACATGAGTAGACCAAATCCTTTAATTTCCAGTAGCAATAGAAGTGGAGATGGCAATGGAGAAGACACTAGTGATGTGTCACGAAGTGTGAGACCAGGTATCAGAACTTACAGAAAGTCGTATTCTCACCCAAAGGATGCTGATTTGACCAACTATGACACTGCCTCGTAAGCTGCTTGTTTTTATTCTAATTCCTACATATTTTCATCTACTAAAATATATTTCCACTAATTAACTCAGAAAGTGATTTTACTAGAGGAATTGGTCACTGTACGTTTCTCTCTGTATTTCTACAAAACTAATCTAAGAATGGCAATAATCTGTCAAAAGTTGTAGAACTTTTTGTCATAGAATAGTAATGGATCATTTGATGAACCTACTACTAAACAGTTCATACTTGCATGTATGTTGTTTTATCTATGCTTACATTCCTCAAAATTTAATTCAGAGTTAGCTTAGTGCATATATTTGTGTGTAATGTAAATTCCCTCAGTCAAACCTTGTGAAACAATGTTTGGGTACAGAAGAAAACATTGCTAACAGGAGTACCTAGCTGATGAATCACTATATTCTACTCTCCATAATGTAAGAACAATATATTAAATAACCTGTGTTCCTTACTGATTGATTTTTAGTTTTAATCTATTTTAACAGATTGTTTTGATCAGAAATATTAACTTTTCTTGAAAAGTTTATTTTCTGTTTTGCACTATGAACTACCTGGTTCTAAAGTAAGTAAAAAAAATCTAACAGGACCATGTTCTGCTTCTATTGCTGTTGTACAATAGACCCAGCAGTAAGTTTGTGGGCTTGTAATGATAAAAATCCACTTTTAATACACTAGGTTGGGAGAATGAAGATAGTCTAATGTAATAAACAAATGAATATTTAATATTTAGTGTGTATTTATTTATTTTTACAATACAAGGAAATAAGACATTTAACTGTCGAAGATTTACAAGGTCTTCTGGTGGACTACTGATTTTTTTTATGTTACTTCAAATGTTTTAGAAACAAGGAAGTTTTTTGTGGCTAAAATATTTTGAATTGCAGCTTCTAATGATGCAAGTTAGAACCTTCAACATTTGTCTAAGGTAGCACAGTATTGAAGTATGATTGATTCAGGTTATGTAAATTGATATTATGCTTTAGTCTTACCGTTTAATTGCAATCATTTACTAATACTGTAAAATGTCAAAGCATGAACCATTAGTTCATACTGTATGATGTCAAATCATGTATGACTGGTAATAATTTTAATCACTTTTCATAAACTACCGTAGTAATTACCGTTTCTGCTGAGGCTTAGTATGTTATAGGCTTGAAAAGCTCTGGAAGTGAGCAGTAGGTGTTGTTCAAATGATAGTATACTTTGTTCTGTAACTTGAATAAAGTTCACTTGTGTTCAGTAAGTTAGAATGTCAGTATAACAATATTATACTCTCTATCAGTGAATAATATTAACTATAATATGTGTGCCATTCATCAACGTACCCAGAGTTAATATTGTACTAAGCTCAGACTTTGGTGACAAGTTGTAACTCCTAATTGTATATGTGTGTGTTAGAGAGAGTAGATGAAAGAATTTAAAAACAAAACAAAAACTACAACCAAAGATATGACCTCAGCTAGCTACAATCATGGTTTCTATACTGGGAAGATATGTCACTAAAACTGTTTTCAACCTTTGTTTAGCTATTTTTCTTTAACAATAAATGTTATAAACTGTAATTTGTGATATGTACATATGTGGTGCCTTTAGTGGATAGTTGTTAATGTGAAGACCTTTTCAAAAATAATACTTGGTATAGAACTTGGTGTTTTAACTGTGTACCATATTTTAAACAGATCAGAACTGTTCAATACAGCTATACTCTTCTTGTAGCACATTCTGCCACAAGTCTTAAAATCTGTCATGTTCTTTAGCAATCTTTTTATTTTATTTTGTGTTTAATTTTATCAGTTGTTATTTGAAAATTATTTCGTACTTAGCAATGAAATTCATCACATTAGTAATAAGTACCATATAATGTCAAAAGATGTATTCTATACACATTGCTCATATAATATTTTAATTTTCTTAAATTTTGTCTCACACATAAACATTTAAATTATGTAATTTGTGGTTGTTTCACTTTCTTGATACACTGTACATTTTCAGCTTCTCTTGAACGTAGTAAGAAAATATACAACTTATTTCTATTAAAATCATTTTATTCTGTACTTGTATAGCTACACCAGGCTTCTCTCGGCTCCTATTCCTCGTCGTTCCAGCTCGACTTCTAGCGATCAGAGCAGTCAACACAAGCTTGACTTTGAAGTTAGTGACTTCTTCATGTTTGGCAGTCCTTTGGGTATGATAATGGCCTATAGGAAAATGATGTCATTTGATGAAAAAAATAGTAAGTCCAGAACATCAGATAGTTAGAAAAATGTTTGATTCCAAAGTAATCTTGCAAAAACAGTTTAGATTATTTTCAATGTGTTATGGGGTTTTTGTTTTCCATAATTTCAATACCTGCTTTTCTTTTTATGTTTCTTTTAAAGCCACACTAAGATCTTAGGGGCTAAAGAGCATAGAAAATTTCCTGCTAAGAATAAAAATTTTCTTAATACTAGATGAATTATATAGTATTGACTTCTCCACTACATATTATTACATTTTATTATTTTTAATACAGAAGTTGTATTTAAACATTTCATACATTAATATCTTATGCTTAGCTCTGATTAATTTGATTTTAACAAATGCTTTAATCTTTCATTAAGAACCACTGTCATTTAGACTTAACTTGTGCCAAGATAAACATACGTCTATACACGTGTATTGGTGATTAAACTTGGGTTTTTATTAATGTTGTAGCACCACCTCCTCGCCCATTTTGCAATCAAGTTTACAATTTATTTCATCCTTCCGATCCATCGGCTCTTCGGATTGAGCCTCTTTTGAGTGCAAGGTTTTCTCAGCTCCCCCCAGTTAATGTGCCACGATATCAGAAGTATCCACTTGGAGATGGCCACTCCATCCAACTGTGTAAGTACTTTGTTCTAAATAAATATGATCTATATATAGACAGCCACTGTGGGAACAAATTAATACTACTCAACATAAAATATTATAGCTTGTTTAGCCACCACAGTTAAATCTTGACTACTTGTTCTGTTACACCTATGTAAGTGTTATGATACAATGACTTAATGTATTCTGAGCTAGTGCTAAAGTATTTTTTTGTTAATAATTTAAGGGGTTAGGTAAGGTTGAACCACCAAGAAGAAACTACAGTTTTACACTTTGACCTTGAAAGTTAGTGACCATAATTCTTTATTTCATGTTTTTGCAGCACTGAACTGTAGACAAACGCATGTTCATCATCATAGACGTTTATGTAAAGCAACTTTAGCTAATTTTAAATTATTCTGTTGTAGTTCCTGTATACATTCATTTGATATTTTATTCAGTTAGTCCATCATGTGGCTATAACAGCTTTTTCATTTATGTACATCTGTGTACTATATGATCCTGCTTCAAGGACTTTGTCATCAGTTTATCAGTCCTTTGCTTCAAAGTGATCATCTGTAATTCCCTCATGTAGCCAGTTAGGAAAAGATTTAACACTATATGTGTCTCTTTTCATTTGTTTTAGTTTAAGCCCTATTATTAACTATCTGTACAAAATAATTATAAATTATTTTCTTTATCAATTTCTGAATCCAAATGATACTTGATATATACTGTGTTCCTTAGTTTTCTTTGTGTAACAAATACAAATTTGAATGATACAGTCCAAGACAATTGTAGAGAAAGTGTCATATTTAGTTCTTCTCAACAATTCCTTAACTTTGAATCTCTGTTTTTATTATTCCTATGCAGTAGTAATGCATGTTTAAAAATTCACAGCTTACAATATAATGGGTAAATGTACATCTCAAATATACTTCAATTTTCCCTTAATAACACACAGAGACAACTCCAATGTATAGCTTGATAAAGATCACATAAAACGTCCCTGAACGAGAGGATTCCAGAAATTAACTGTTTTTCCAAGGCTGCATAGTGGGCTGGGGAGGGTGGTTAAAGTTGGCAAGAAATTGCCAACTCAATTGCCATACCACTGTTCGTGGTGAACAGTCATGATGCAATTTCTTTATATATAAAAAATAATGGTTTCTGCACATCCCAAGCACCTAAAACCAACAGAAGTGATATGTGGCATGAGAAGGAATGGAAAGGATAACCCACAGCAACCAACCACTACCATTGTAGGATGGGTGAAAGTATGTTCCAATACCACCAGAAGTTATGGTCTACGATGGCAGAGTAGCTAGATGGAAGTAATTCTTCAATTCATACAGTATTTTACATCAGAAGATGTAGGCATCACAGTTGTCATCACACTCTCCTGTATTGTGGGGTACTGTAAATTTTTCTGAAGAATCTAGATATGCACAGTTAGTTTTTGGACAATGAATATGTTTGGTTACCATTTTCTGAGGAGCTTTAGTTAAACTGTTTTCAAGTCATAAAAAAGTTTAACAGTATTACTGTTATAGTGTGAGATATCAATTATACAGATGGGGGTAACCACAGTTGGTGAATTACAAAGGAAAGGATGCTGCTACTTACTAGATCACATTTGTAAGTAAGGTCTCACACCTGTCTGTTGCCAGTGCTTTGTGCTATCAACCAGTGACCAGTTTACCAGATGAGGCAATTTTACAAACAAGTTGGGCTTTTGCTCATTAAACCAAATTTCTAAAATAATGGCTTGATTTCTCATGTAAAGACAAAGACTTTCTTATGGCTAGATTAACCACCTGTTGGGTATTTGCAGCCCATCAAACAGCTAAATTCTTGGGACACTGACATCCATGTTCATCAGAAGGAGTGTTGTATAATCCTGCAGATCCAAATATCAGATCTACTAAAAACTGCTTGTCATATTGTGCCCTTTGTGTCTTGTTTATTTATATGAAATAGTTTTTGTTCTGGATTGGATGTATGTTTACTTATTGGTAGGCTATTTTACTCTGGGTATACTTGTCAAAGAATATATATACACACATACACTCAGTTTCACAACAAAACACTGTAGTGGCCTTAAAAGGATTATCACTTACAATTACCTGTAATAAAAGACTTTCATCACATTCTTTTACACTGTATCAGTACAACTGTTAAATATTCCACTTTTCTAAATGATTCTGAAATAGTAACTAACACAACTATCCAACTAGTTAAGCCCATTTGTAGAGGCAGTTTTGTTCTGGATTGGATGTATGTTTACTTATTGGTAGGCTATTTTACTCTGGGTATACTTGTCAAAGAATATATATACATACATACACTCAGTTTCACAACAAAACACTGTAGTGGCCTTAAAAGGATTATCACTTACAATTACCTGTAATAAAAGACTTTCATCACATTCTTTTACACTGTATCAGTACAACTGTTAAATATTCCACTTTTCTAAATGATTCTGAAATAGTAACTAACACAACTATCCAACTAGTTAAGCCCATTTGTAGAGGCAGTTTTTGTTCTGGATTGGATGTATGTTTACTTATTGGTAGGCTATTTTACTCTGGGTATACTTGTCAAAGAATATATATACACACATACACTCAGTTTCACAACAAAACACTGTAGTGGCCTTAAAAGGATTATCACTTACAATTACCTGTAATAAAAGACTTTCATCACATTCTTTTACACTGTATCAGTACAACTGTTAAATATTCCACTTTTCTAAATGATTCTGAAATAGTAACTAACACAACTATCCAACTAGTTAAGCCCATTTGTAGAGGCATTATGTGCTTTGGCCTGGCATGACCAGGTGGTTAAGGCACTCAATTCACAATCTGAGGGTTGTGTGTTCGAATCCCCGTAACATCAAACATGCTTGCCCTTTCAGCCATGAGGCTGTTATAATGTGATGGCCAATCCCACTGCTCATTGGTAAAAGACTAGCCCAAGACTTGGTGGTGGGTGGTGATGACTAGATGCCTTCCCTCTAGTCTTACAGTGCTAAATTAGGGAAGGCTAACACAGATAGCCCTTGTGTAGCTTTACACGAAATTTAAAACAAACCAATTATGTGCTATGTGAAATGGTTCATTAATGGATATGTGTTCATAAGTGAAGAATTTTTCTGCTTAATTGTGGGTAATTAAATAAAGCCCTATTACTAATACATTTCAGTAGTGGTATAAAGAATATCACAAGTTTTTCCAGGAGTACTTATGATAGTTGCACATTACAACTAAGATAGCAGATTAACCTGTTCAGTGCCATAGACGAGATAACTCATCCAAGCTGATCGGTAACACAGTGCCACAGACGAGTTAAATCATTGTCAATAATATCTAACTTCAACGCTAGATGTCAGTACCATACATACATTTGACCTACTTACAAATTGTTTCACTTTCGATTCAAAATGGCATCACAAAAAAAGTTACAAAATGAAGAAGTATTAGAGTTGTATTTTGAACTTGGTTCAGAGTTTGAAGATAGCAGTGGTGATTCAGAAGATTCAGATTTTGAAGATTCTTTGAAAAATACGGAAATACAAGGCTCAAATGTTAGTGGAGATGATGATAACTGGCCATCAACCAGCACTGGTAAATGGGCGATAACAGCAGGGAGTAAACGTAAAATTGCAAGTCATGGTAAGAACAATTCCAAGAAAAAGTGCCCTAATGACAATGATTGGAATGCTGAATCCTTTGCTGTTCCAGTTATAAACCCCTTCTCAAGAAATCATGGTGTCTAGTATGATGATTTGAGCTAAGACTCAAACCCCTTTCATTGTTTTCAAAAGTTTTTCCCTCCCACAATTGTCAACCATATTGTAACAGAGACCAATAAATATGCAGAAACTATGATGGTCCGCACTGATTTGAAGGAAAATTCTAGAGTAAAATCATGGAAGCCAACTAATGAGAAGGAAATTTATGAATTTATGGGTCTGATAATGCTAATGGGCATAGAAAGAAAACCAACTATTTCCATTTACTTCAGTACTGACCCTTTGCTTGCCACACCCATTTTTGGTCAGTGCATGCCAAAAATCTGGTTTCTTTTGCTGCTATCAATGCTACACTTTGCTGACAATACCCAGGAAAATATTGTTGACCAATGACAACATAAGATACAGCCCATTATTGACCATTTACGGGAAAAATATAGAACCTCATATGTACCAAATGAACATGTTTGTATTGACAAATCTTTTATACTATGGAAGGGTCGAGTGGGATTTTGACAGTACATTCCATCTAAAAGGGCTAGGTTTGGAGTCAAAAGTTATGAGCTATGTGAAAGTGTAACAGGCTATGTTTGGGACTTTTTCATCTACACTGGTGCTACTACACAGTACAGCACTAAAGAGGGCAGACAGGGCAAAAGTGTTGTATGCACATTGATGGAACCATTTTTTGGACAAAATTATAAGCTCTATTTAGATTGTTTTTTACAAGTCCCACTTTAGCAAAGTCATTGCTTGATCGTGACACCTATTTGTGTGGGACAGTAATGAATACTCGAATTGGGATGCCAAAATGTTTCACAAATATCCAAAGGGGAGAAATAGAAGTGGCACAAAAAGACAGTATTGGTGTTTTTCACCTGAAGGATAAGAGAGACATTTTCATGTTGAGTACAATACATGACAATACCATGCAAACCACTGGAAAGATCAATCGTGCTATTGGTGCAGCTATTGTAAAATCAAAATGTGTCATTGATTACATTTGTTATATGGGAGGGGTTGACTTATATGACAGTGTGTTGCATACTTATCTGAGTATGTGCAAGACTGTCAAGTGGTACAAAAAAGTATTTTTTCACATGATGGATATAGCAGTGTACAATGCTTTGGTAGTTTACAAATCACTGGGAAACAACCAGTCTCTCCTGTAGTTTAGACTCAGTGTCATCCGTACCCTGATTGAAGATTACCACACCCGGCACCCAAAATCCACCGGAGGCCGGCCTTCCTTGGAAAACCCCTTTGCCTCACAGAACGTTACTTCCCAACACTTATTCCCCAAACGGATAAGAAAAAGTACCCCACTAGAAAGTGTAAAGTGTGATCTAACAAATCCACGAGGAGGGAAAGCAGATATGAATGTACCGATTGCAAAGTGGCTCTTTGTGTTGACCCCTGCTTCAAAAGATTTCACACAAAAGTGAATTATTAAATGTGTCATGTATTTCAATACCCAAAAATGACATTTTGTGCATTATTGTTTCATGTTTTGTATATATTTCTTCATTTTGTGTACTACTATAAGTTTGGCATAGAGAAAAAATAGTATTTGTTGCTTATTTCCTTTGTTTTAAAAATTACTCAATTTTGCTGAAAAAAAAAACCAGCATAGGAGCTGCCATAGCAACTGAATTACTTGGCAGTCAACAGGTTAAACATCCAGATAGTCCAAAAAATTGCCAAGATGATAACTGCACATTGTCCGATTCACACGGTAAAATTAATACACTGTTAGGAAATACTGTCTTTATATGTCAGTAAGTTACAATTCTATTAAGACAAAGCACCCAGCCACATATGCATTCAAAACCTCCAGTTCCTTGAGAAGATACAATGTAAACCAATCCTTTGCCATTTGCAGACATCAGGTGATGTCATCCACACAACGATGATGGGCTCTAGAAGAGATGTAAATAGAAGGGGAAAAAATACTTGTCTCATTGTATGGTATAAAAAATCCTACTGAAGTAGAATAGTGACAGATAATCATCAGTAGTATAAGACACTTTAAGGCCTAGACACTGAGCCTTAGGAGAGAAAAAGCAAAACCATTATTATAATAATAATAAATATATATCAATTTTACTGTTTACTTAATGAGTTTCTTGGAAAGTAAATTACAACTTTTGATGTCTGAACCATAGTGAGCTTCCTTGTGACTAGGAAATACAAACTTAATATTGATAAATGTTACAGTATGCCAGTGTATCTAATGTACTTGGAAGTACTTAATGAATGTAATATTAATTAAGAAATACAAGTATTACAGATTAGTTAAATTAATATCATCAGACCCTTTAATCTTATTGGTAGCCGAAACCTTGCATTCACAAATGTAGCAGTGCACCAAGGTCTAAGATGATTTGTCTAAGATAAGAGGAACTAAATTCTGAATCAAAATTAGAGGCATTTTTATTTTATTTTTTTTCCCTTCACAAACTTCTAGTTCTACGTATGGTATATAGATTCTAGGAAAGTATATATTTCTTTTATATAACCTTGCATATAGAAATGCACACTAATAAGGTGGTTTGTTGAATATATGGACCTTTGTAAGTGAATGTTTGTGGTATGTGTCACTAATAACGCTCTTTCTTTCTGTCTCCTCTGCCTTTGTATTTCTACTTTAGTGGAGTGCATTCAGAGTTATGCTTACTTATTTACTGATGGTGGAATCACTTCTTCCCAGTGTGTGTATAGTACAATGGGCAGGAGAATTAGTGAAGCTAGTGTCACCAGCACAATGTCTGGCATTACTGAAATGGTACCCTTGACAACCATATCTACATGTGAGCATATCTATATTTATCTAATGCTTGATAAATAAAGTTTACATATAGCTTTGCTCCTTTCAGTAAATCAGTCTATTTCTCTTGCATGCCCATAATGCTAGTATCTGTAACTGTGAGAAAAGGTAAAATGAGTTATGGCAATCTGTTTCCTTGTTCCAGTGACACAGAAGTGGTGGGGATGTAAGAGACTGGATTATGCACTGTACTGTCCAGAAGGGCTTGCAAACTTCCCCACAAGTGTTTTACCTCATCTCTTTCATGCTAGTTACTGGGAATCAACTGATGTTATTGCTTTTATACTAAGGCAGGTACGTACAGATAATTTATCTTCACATTTCTGAGATTGAAGAATAGAGTATGGTACTGTGTTAACCTGTTCAATAAACAGATACCTTGTGGAAAACTTGTACTGTAACTGTAGTAAGTGAAAATGGTGTCTCCATAAGATTATTAAATTACCACACTTTTTGAGATTAGAATTTCTTGACATGTATTTTGGGTTAGATATATGTGCATATTAGGACTGATTGAAACACAAAGGCAGGGTTTAAAGTGTTCAACTGTTGCAGTTGTTAATGAGTCAACTTGTTTGTGCTTCCATTTTTAAAGCCTTTAGTCACATGACACATCTTACAATTGTGGCTGGCTATACTCATTCAAAATGTATAAACTTGTTTTCCTAATAATTGTGTTAAATGAAATATTTACTAACCATGTTTAGAGAAGTATCATGTTATAAAGATGTTACTATTATGATTTATTTAATACAGAAGTGTTTTAATCTGCAACAATTGGTTTCTTTTATAAAAATGTTTTGTGGTAGAACTCAACAGAATCATTGTCATTATGAATAAAAATATTAACTCACTCTATGAAACACATGAAGGTTGTGTATTGAAACTTTTATTAAAATAAAGTAGGGAATAACGTTTTGACCTTCAGGTTTGAAGATGACCTAAGAAGGTCGTAACATTGTTCTGTACTTTATTTTAATAAAAGTTTTAATACCAATACCAGCTGTCTTAAGATACATTTTGTACTTCAAGTGGGTTTCTCATTATCACAGACATGAATGTTTTTGCTCTTTGAAAGGTTGCAAGATTAGAAACATTATCCCAAGGAGAAAAAGGGAAGGAAGCTTCTCTGTTTATTCCTTCTCAGCCTCGTGAGAAATGGCTGAGAAAGAGAACTTCCATGAAAATTAAGGTAATCTGCTATCCAATCATTGGATTTCTTAAGATTTTATGGAAATTAGAAGAATGAGTGTATTAACAACATAATATGTAAATGTGTTTCAGTGTAAGATAGTAGTTCCCAAACTTTTTTATGCCCTGCACCCCTAAAAAAATTTTAATATGTTCTTGCACCCCTCACAGTAATTATTTATTTAAGAATAAAGGTGAAGGTGGCCAAAACAAATGTTATCCTGCACCCCTTGGAATGCTATCTCACACCCCTGTTTGGGAACCACTGGTGTAAGAGATTAGCCTGGTAGTTGATTCACAATCTAAATTAGGTTACTAGCACAAAATTCCATGAACAAAGATTGTCATACAATTCAAGTAACTTTCATTTTGAAAGCTAGAGAATTTAATGAGGGTATCTTCCTCACTAAAATCAGAAACATTATGAGCATCACTAGTTTCCTATATAGTTACAAAAATGTCTCTTAATGATTAGTTATAGCTTGGAAGATCAAAATTTCAGAGACACTTTTACTTCATAAAAAAAGTGTTTGAATCTGTATTTATTAGTCTTAGCTGTAAATAATTTAGTTTCAGTCTTCACTCTTAAAACAAAATAACTTGTTATGTAATCCAAGAGCTTGTTGTAAGTTTATGAATCACCAAAAATATGATATATTTACTTCTGGAAAATAGCTTCTGAGCTAATGCATTTCATCAGATTGTAAAGCTTTGCAATTTGGTAGAGTGCAAAGATTCATCTTTTAGAAATAAATGTACATAAAAGTTTTTCCTTACTTGTAACTTATTTATTTCTTGTGTTTTTGTTACCAGCTACAGTTTCTGGTTGTTGCAAGTTTACTTTGATTTACAGCATCTATCAGTGAAACATTTTTCCTGAATTCTATGTTAAAAATCTTTTGCTGGAATCTGAACCTTTTCTTGAATGCATTTCATATTCTAGTTGTCTGTTTTGACCTTTTATCTTTTTAATTTCCAGAATGTGACTGCTAATCACAGGGCTAATGATGTCATTGTTAAAGAAGGTCACCCCCAGACTTTAAGTGCAAAGTTCCTCTATGGTCCTTTGGACATGGTTACATTGACAGGAGAAAAGGTTATTCTGTTTTAAATGTATTGTTTCTACCTTTCAAGTTAACTAACTGTTCACACCTAGAAAATAAAAACTTTTATTAGAATTGAAGTAATGTGGTAATCAAAATGTTAAATAATTAGTACACATCTGATAATGATCATAGCACATTACTAAATTCAGTTTGTATTTATTATATTATATCAATGGTTTCCAAACTTTTTATTGACAACACCTAACCTATATATCTATTTATACTACATCCCTGTTGTCAGATGTTTTTTTCTCATAAGAATTTATCAAGTTATTGATAGGAACATCCATCTTTGGTTTGAATTTTGTGCAAAGCTACTCGAGAGCTATCTGTGCTAACTGTCCCTCATTTAACAGTGCAAGACTAGAGGGAAGGCAGCTAGTCATCACCACTCCTACTAACTCTTTTACCAACAAACAGCACAATTGGCCGTCACATTATAACGCATCTATGGCTGAAAGGGTGAGCATATTTGGTGTGACGAGGATTCAAACCTGCAACCCTTGGATTATGAGTCGAGCACCTTAACCACCTGGACATGCCGTGCCAAACATTTGTGTGTCTAAGTTTTACCATGTGTAATTCTATTGTCTACTTCTTTTTATCGTATAATTTGAATTTTAAAAATAACAATAACATAAGAAACAAATATTGACAAAATAACTGATAGTGTGTTCTATATGGTTTTATAAAACAGTTTCAGTTTCCTCGGAGAAACAAAAAGGCCTATGATAGATTTTTTTACATTCAGTCGTGTAAGGAGAATTTATTCACGTTTTCTTCAAGTGGTAATTTTTTTAACCAAGACATATTTGTATGTTATCACATACCTTAGGGATTAATTAAGGGTCTTAAAATTATTTCAAACATCTAAATTACGTGTGATGTATGAACATTCCACTTAAACAGCACCTTTGTTTTGAAAATAATTCATATTAGTTTTTCTCATGTTAAAAACCACATAATTTCCTTCATAGAGGAACCCTGTCCTGAATTATTTAATTATAATTTCTTAGCTGGTAGTCACACAGCATATACTATATCCCTCTTGTACGTAGGTGAGTTGTAGTAAATTTTCAACTTTGAATTGTTTTAAAATTTTCCCAATAGGTTGATATCTACATGATGAAAGATTCACCTTCAAGTGAGTGGACCTTCCTTACGACAGAGTCGTCAGATAAAAATGGTAGAGTCTGCTACACCCTTCCAAAGGAGAAAGCTTTAGGTTATGGAATGTTTCCTGTGAAAATGATTGTTAGGTGTGTCTTGTCAAATAAGTTCAACTCGTTTATTGTTATGAAAGGTTTATAGATGTGTCATTAAATATTGATTTCACTCCAGTCAGAATAAGTCAAACAAAAACAAAACTGGCCATAAGTATAACTAGGCTGTTTCACCAGCTAGATACCTTCACTGTGAATGATGTTTTCAGGTGTAAACCCAGTAACATCTCACAAAGTTCAGCCATCTTAGATTTATACTAGTTCCAAGTACACATATTAAGCTAACAATGCACTACCAACCTTTATAATAATATTGTAATAATGAATGACAAATTAAAATAAAGTTTGATATGGTAACTCTATAACCATTTTAAAGAAAGGAACACTAAACACATGAAGAGCATGCCTTTTTTACACAACTCACAAACTCTGGTCTCCATTTTAGGACAACATCCACACTGACATTCCAGATAGTCACAAGACGTGTACATGTTTACCGTAAAATGTTGAATATGTTATTAATTCTTGTCGAATAATTACAAGAAAACCATTTTCTACATTATATATCAACTTCTAACTGTTACTAGAACAGATGTCATAGTATAGTAAAAATTAACTTGTTAGAACAATACCTTCACTTGATGAAGTAGTATAGGTTTCTCTAACTTGTTGGAAACTTATCTATATAACGTATTTTAATTGTTTTAAGAAATTTCACAACTTTGAAAAAAACGTTTATTAACTTTCTAGAGGTGACCACACTTGCATAGACTTTTTCTTGGCAGTTGTTCCACCAAAAACCGAGTGTGTCGTCTTTAGTATTGATGGTTCCTTTACGGCCAGTGTGTCTGTCACTGGAAGAGATCCAAAGGTCCGAGCTGGTGCTGTGGATGTGGTCAGGTAGTTTAGCTGTCTGTGGACTTTATTTAATAATCTGATCATCTCTTTTTAAAGTAAACTGGTGAAGTCGAACAAGGTTTGAAATGTATTTCACTTAATTATTCAGTTTACAACCTTTAAAGCAACACGTTGTGTTATATTAAACATTTAGAATGGACGTAAAACTTTGTACATTTTTCAATGACAAAAAATTTAGCTATGATGTTTGTTTCTAGCCTTTTAACTTTCCTTAAGCCTCAAACGTTTGTTAAAATGTATTGAGCTTCGCTGTTTTTGTTCTTTATAAAGATTAAAATTCCAAATAATTTGTACTCTTGATTAGCTTTGTCATAAAGGTTATTATGGTAGATAAAGTGTAATGTTATCTAGTTTGTTTGTTTTTTAACAGTAGTTCAAATTCCAAATAATTATCTCATTGTAAAAACAGTCTCAATAGAAAGGTTTACCAGAATTTCAATTTAATTAATAATTGGAAAATGTGTACAGCCCAAAGAGGTAACATCCTTTCTACTTTGTTTCGTTAATGAAACTTGCATTTAGTTTAATATTTGTAACAAAGTTTGTAAACATTGAACAGTTAAAACAATGGAAATACAGAAAAAAAACAACACTTGAAGCTCTGTAAATTTGCTGTCATTAGTCATGTTTATCGTCCTATTCAGACACTGGCAGGAGCTAGGTTATCTGATAATCTACATAACGGGTCGTCCTGACATGCAACAACAGAGGGTGGTGTCTTGGCTGTCCCAACACAACTTTCCACATGGGTTAATTTCTTTTGCCGAGGGACTTTCCACCGATCCTTTGCGTCACAAGGCAGGACATCTCCGTCACTTGAAGGAAGATGTAAGTGTAACCATGCATTTAGATGAACCAGTAAATATGTAATCCAGAAGTTATCCTACTATGTTTAACATGAAGGCCACAGGATTCCTGTCTTGTTGCTTAACCTTTAAACATTCTCCATGGTTATACTACACTAATAATTACTTCACATTTAGAGAGAAATGCAGTTTGTTTTGTTTACAAATAATGATGTTAGTGTTAGAGCTTTTTCTTTTCCTCTGACGGCCTCCAACCTTATAAAGGCTGAAATAGTTTGTTTTTTTATTTGGATCATGTTAACTAGTTGTAATGATTGTACAAAATTAATTCTATAAATGACCTGATTAAAACTTATCAAAACTCTTTAGTTATCTTGTACTTAAGATTTAGAATGAACATTAATTGTCTTTCTATAATACTTTATGATCTCAGACCTTATTTACTATTACTATTACCACTAGGAATATACTCTCAGGTTAACTGATGAATAGTGATTTATTCCATGACAGTGACATTAGATGTTGAAGAGCCATTATTTGTACTGATGGCTTTTCAAACAAGAACTTGAAAAAAAGGTTTTTACATTTAGTCTCACATGCATTGTATTGTACAGTGCGAATAAACTGACTGGACTTGGCTGGTAAAAAAGTAGTGTGTGATTACACACTAAGCTTTACCTTTAAAGCTGTTGTTATAACATTCTGAACCTCATGTGGTCATTAGGATAGTAAAGTTTATAATAAGATAATTAGTTTTAGAAGTGAATAGTAGTGTGTTATTAATCTGAGAGTCTGCTTTGAAAATGACTTAAATAAAATTGTCACCCACTTACTTTAGTTGATGGCATACATAGTACCAAACCCAATCAGCCCTGGTAATGGGTAAAAAGGCCTCATATACACTGAATGTGCAGATGTAGTGTGGATCAAAACTAACATTCTCCTTTTTGCATTCACTCAAGTTTTTATACTGGACCACTGTTTTGGGTAGTGACAGGTTTTGCTAGACCTTCATAAATACAAAACAACCTCATATATTCAACTTCCTCTCAACAAAGAACAAGAAATGAAATAACCTTATTTAATACCACCAGAACATCTTTTAAAGGTGGACATCATAATCCACGTGGCCTATGGCTCAAGTAAAGACATCTGGGTGTATTCCTCTGTGGGGTTACAGCGAGAACAAATCTTCATCGTGGGAAAAGCATCAAAGAAACAGCATTCCATGGCTATGGTGAGTTCTATGGATCTTTACACACAATTAGTTGAAAAGTTGTAGACTTTCCTAAAATTAGAAGTGTGTGGTTATTTGTACAAGTTCAAAGACAGTAGAACTTATGGAATAAAAAGTATGAAAAACGACAATATCCTGATTGTTCATGGAGGAAACAGTGAATTAAGTTTCATCCTGTTTCAGTGATTGAACAGGATATATTGTTATGGTATTAACTTACAACTTGTTTTTGTTGAATTTTGGTGATTTAAATTACACACAGTATGGATGGAATGGCTCAGATGGATCAAGAGATTCCTTGTTGTCTTTAAATTATGTGTATATTTGTTTGTCTGTAGGTGATAACACATTACATCTTATTCTGCCTTTTTTACTTCCAGATGTCCCCTGCTAGGGAAATATAGTTGTAGCCTCATAACTTGTTTACGTATATTCTAGCTACTGTATGTTGTGGACACTTCAAGATGTTTACAGCCAACTAACTTTCTGTTATTATCTGACTATAGGTTAATTTATGTTTAGTTTTCACAAACTGTCTTCTAATTTGAACTCTAGTCATAATTAATGTTTCCTGTCTGGCTACATATATGGAAGTTACATAGTAGAATGTCACTGGCCATGTCATGCTACCAATACAGGATGAGTTACAGAGATATGGATGTTCAGAGTTTTATAAGTCACATAATCTGCTGGCTGATTGGCTAATTTAGTCAAAAGTGTATGTTTATCTTACTGGTATAAAAAACATTTAAGTTTGCCACAGTGTAGAAGTGGTCATCATACCAAATGCAAGTTTTAGTCTATATACGTACATTGCTATTAATATTAAATTTACTGCAATTTCTATATAAAGGTAAGTTTTTAAAGGAATTTCATTTTCTATGGCAGCTTGATTTCAGATGATTATGTTGGCACCTGCACAAGTTATATTACAAATCTAGAGGCAGTGTTTCTAATTCCCGCCATCTTAATAATTTTTTTTAAATGAAACTTTTGAAATAATATGCATTTCAGGTCCTCACTGATGGCTATGCTGCACATCTTAGCAATCTCAAGGCCCATGGTGGTTCCCGCCCTGCCCAAGGTAATGCCCGTATGATTCTCCCAAGAGGTGTGTTTGGTTTGCCATGTCAAGGGGTTGGTAGTCTACGTCAGCGTCACTCTGCAAAACGGACAACTTCTTATCCTTCGTCTGCCCAAATTATAGATTCTAAAACAAGGGCAATTTCATGTAAACCAACCTCCATTAACGTGTAATCTGAAGAAACTTAACCATTTCACAATGAGAAACTATATTACAGTACGTTTTAAAAGTGAGGTGCCACGGAACAGTTCCTTCTCATTACTTGGCCTCCTATCTGACAGTGTATTATGATTTCTTAAGGTGGCATTTGCTCCTTACTTAGAACCCTTAACTGTTATCAGAACTTTTCACTTGGTTGGAAAGTATTTATTCAGTCACATTGTAAAAACTAATACAAGCTTTGTTTTAGGTGGAATCACTTTCACCTCACCAACTAACTTTGAGATCCTACCAAACATTGTCACAAAGTAGGAATCCATTGTTCTGCTACTTAAAAAAAACATCTTGAGAATTGTTTTGTTATGGGTGAATTATTTACTTGCCATTGTCTTTCATAAGCCATTTTTGTCCATTTCTTTATCAGATACATTTCTAATCACACAAAGACTTGCAAGTTTGTTCACAAGAAAACTTCAACAACCATAACTGTTAAGTTCACTGAGACATGTTATTTGATGTCAACTAGCTGTTAACCCTGTATATGTCATCATTACTATATTTTAGTGTTTGAGACTGCTGTAGTAAACTTGTCAGTAGGTTTATTGCATATGGTTCACATCACTTAGGTCAAGCAGATTCTGATGTAAAGGCCAGCAAGAGTTCTAGTATTTATGACAAATAGATATTAAAGTTTGTAAAATTGTTGTATAAACATGTTTTTTGGTACTTCAATAGAAACCAGTAAGGAACAGTTCCTTCTTTACCAAGTAAGTCATGATTAGACTTCTTTCTCCTATTGACTGTTCACATTCCTTAGACCTACTGCTACATTCATTCTATATACAAGAAACAGAAATTTTATTTTGATACAAATTATTCTTTATAACAGCCTTATGATTTTAATATTTGTATCTTAGTATTTCTATTCTCACGGTCTTTTTTTTTTAATAAAAGTTTGTAAAAGTTTCTCTTATTTTAAGTCCAATTTTGGGATTGATAACTGAATTAAGATTTAAATAGTGCAAGAAATTTCTTTTCTGTTCTCAAGTTGTTTAACCTACAGGATACATGTATTTTTATTATAATATTCAGGAGGTTTGAAATTATTTGATCAGCCAACACTTATATATGAGAACAGTCCACTTTGGAAGGCTAAAAATTGCTTGCTCATCAGAACAGAGAAATCTGGTTGTTAATATTGATTGAAATAGTACCAGTTCACAGTAGATATACATAAAACGAATCACAATTTTTATATCTACTTCCAAAAATTATTATTCTAGTCTCAAAGCTATGAAGAAGAGGCAACAACACTATTAACATTATCGAAATATGCTATACACGTTTTTTTTCTGTAAATATGCTTATTGCTTATGAATCACGGACACTTTACTGTTGAAATACCACATAACAATATTCATTGCAACTTTCTGAATTTTATCTTTGATGACTGGATGTAGATCAAAGTTTTGGTTAATGTTCATCCATAAAGTGTAGGATGACTTGGTAAACAGTATCTCAGTCAGCATGACATGAACATGCAGCTTTAATGTTAAGGTTGTCACACAGAAGATTGAAAGATACATTGCCAGCTATGACTTCAAGCAAATCACTCTTCTGCTAAGCTTGTGGTTACCAAAATATCCAGAGGATATATTTTTAACAAGAACAATCACTAGCTACCACTTCTCTTTTTTAACCTAAACTGGGGACAAAAAAGAAAATTCCTTCATGTTATGGTTAGATCTAATAATTATACATTCCTGCATGCATCCTTGTAATTAGAGATTGGTGGTACAGTGTTAGTGCTTTAAAAATCTACTATTACACAGACGTTCTTAAGAAATTTAATTTTAAACTGTTTTTGTCCAAGATTGGTATTAGTGTTCATAGTTTTAGTTCTTTTATATGGTATTTTCAACATATGAGAAACTAAAATCGCTTAGATTTAGAAAAGTTATTTTAGTCGAATGTACGAACAAAACTTAAGTTTAATAAATGAAGTGAAATTAGAGTTGATTGCCACCCACTCAGTCTCTAAGCTAAAACTTTAAAATCAATTGTTTTTTGTTATCATTTTTCTTCATTTTTATAACAAGTTTCAAAAATATGAGAAATATTTATTATGATACGTTTGTAAAGTTTTATGTTGAAAGTACTGGGTTTGTCTTCTCAGTTAAAATAAAAGTTATGGCTGTGTACGTTGTTGACTTTAATAAAAAGTTTAAATTCGGATCAATTAAACTATTTTTACATGTACAATTGAACGAAATATTTTTAATGTGTCTAACTACATAAAAAGGTTTTTCTTTGGTAAAAATTTTAGCCACTGCTTAGTATTTACCCGAGGGCCTGGCATGGCCTAGCGCGTTAAGGCGTGCGACTCGTAATCTGAGGGTCGCGGGTTCGCGCCCGAGTCGCGCCAAACATGCTCGCCCTCCCAGCCGTGAGGGCGTTATAATGTTTCGCTCAGTCCCACTTTTCGTTGGTAAAAGAGTAGCCTAAGAGTTGGCGGTGGGTGGTGATGACTAGCTGCCTTCCCTCTAGTCTTACACTGCTAAATTAGGGACGGCTAGCACAGATAGCCCTCGAGTAGCTTTGTGCGAAATTCCAAAACAAACAAGTATTTACCCTGGTGGAAATATCCCTTCCCCACAAACCATAGGTACTTATGTATAGTCTATAATAATGTTCCCATGCTGAAATAATTTGTAACCACCACTATATTAACACCTACAGTTACAACAGAAAGTGTTCTTACCCCTGCGTTCCGAGTAGTTGTTTGCTCATAACTTAAAAAGTATGACGATTAGACAAATAGACGTATAATATATTATAAATATTATACTAACACACATCTACATAAATTTTTATGTAAATTAAACGACAAATAACCAAAAATAGGAGGAGCAGAAAGTGTTCGTACATTTCAGAACGTGTGAAAAAACTGATGTTCCCGTAAAAATTTTGTTTAGTTTGGCGAATAAACTAGACACTGGGTTCATAGTTATTGGAATTTAGCCAGCAAAAAATGTACATCCGGCAATTTAGCGCCATCTCCGTCATTATCTGCTTGGTCATCATGGCGAACAGAAAACAACTGTCCGGTGATTTAAAAAAACCGAATTATTGTAAACTACAGGTCTCCTGTGTCTCTTTCCGGTATTGCTACACAACTTAATGTGGCGAAATCTACTGTTCAAAGCATAATTGTCAAGTTTAAGCTTACAAGATCAACTACTAACCTCCCTCGTTCCGGACGCCCCACCAAAATTCCAGAGAGAACCAAGAGGAAGGTTCTCAGAAAAGTTAGTAGGAACCCTCGTTTAACACGTAATGACATACAGAAACTGGTAAAGGAAACTGGGGTTAAAGTAAGCACCTCTACAGTTACGAACATGTTACGCTCTTCTGGGTTCAAAGCATGCCGTCCTCGTAGAACTCCATATTTAAAGCCTGTTCATTTAGAAGCACGATTGAGGTATGCAAGAAAGCATGTAGATAAACCCTTTACCTATTGGAAGAGTATTCTTTGGTCAGACGAGACTAAAATCGAGCTTTTCGGCCACAATGATGTTCGCAATATTTTCCGTAAGAAGGGGGAAGGAAATATTCCAAAGAACAACGACCCTACAGTTAAACATGGAGGTGGCTCGATCATGCTATGGGGTTCTTTCAGCTCTTCTGGTGTAGGCAGCCTTCACCGCGTCAACGGAATCATGAAAAAAAAGAAGAGTTCGTTGATATATTATGTACTTATATCAAGAATGATACTCGGAACTTGCGGCTTGGGCGTCGTTGGATCTTCCAGCACGACAATGACCCTAAGCACACATCGAAATATGTGCAATCCTGATTGCAGAGGAACCATATAAGCGTTCTGGAGTGGCCATCGCAGTCACCCGATCTCAACCCAATTGAAAACGTTTCGCATGAGTTGAAGACCAGGGTTCATCAGCATCATCCGAAAAACTTGCAAGAGTTAGAGGCCTTCTGTAAAGAAGAATGGAAGAAAATACCAGTCGAGTACTGTCAAACGATCATGCAGGCCTATGAGGAAAGATTGCGCCAAGTAATTCACCTGAAAGGCTACACAACTGACCATTAAAGTAGACGCACGAACACTTTCTACCCCTCCTATGTTTGGTTATTTGTTTATAAACAGTTTATTTGTCGTTCAATTTACATAAACATTTATGTAGATGTGTGTTAGTATAATATTTATAATATATTATACTTTCATTATCCTAATCGTGATACTTTTTAAGTTATGAGGAAACACTATTCACGACGCAGGGGTACAAACACTTTCTGTCGTAACTGTAGATAAACACATCAGCCTTTTAAGTATGGTTTTTAAGGTTTCTCAATTTCATATTTTATCTCATTGTGTATTGTTACTGGAAGTTTTCAGAGAAAAGAAATAAATGAACACAAGCAGGTTAATACGTGATGATATAAGCTATTGGATATATTAATCTTTATACGTGATTTGGGAATAGCAAGGTCCTTTGACTTTTTTAAATATAGTTTAAATATTACCCCAGTCGAAAAATAAAGTTAATTTAAAATTAAGACAGATGTCACTACTTGTTAAACATCGCCTTTTGAATGAGATTTTAAAACGATCATTCACTGACGTAGAGCCACGATGCGCTTACACTAACCTAGAAAAAGCAGATATATTTGAAGACCTCCTACAAAACACACCATGAACCAGACATGAACACACACTTCTATAATAAAGTCAATAACTTCACTGAACAGAACAAAACCATATACATGCCAAAAACCCAGTAAACACATTAATAAAACCAGAGAAACAAACAGACTGGAGCATTCATCAACTGATAAAAGATACAACAGTAACCGAAGTACTAACAGCTATCAAACACACAAAAACAAAGCTCCTGGAGAAAATGGTGTACAAGCTAAAACATGGTACTCAGAAGTTATATGAACACCTAACAGCTCTATTTAACTTATCATTATAAGCCGGATATATCCCTGTTTCTTGGAAGGAAGCAGTAATATTAATGTTCCAGAAAGAAGGAAAGCCAGCATATAAATCAAACAATTACCGCCCAATAAGTCTAACCAGTTGTATCTGAACAATTTTAGAAAGAATAATTAGTAACCGACTGTTAACATACTTGGAAGTAAATTCAAAATTACCCGAAATTCAAAATGGATTTGGAAAATACAGACCACCTACTCAGATTAACAGAAACAATTACAGACAGTTTTAACAAAAATGAATGCACTGTAACTTACTTTCTTGACATTGAGAAAGCATTTGACACGGTCTGGCATAACGGATTACGCCACAGGTTATCGGATATGGATTTATCCCAGGGAATTATTCGCTGGCTGACTTTCTGGACAATAGAAAGTGTAAATTAGATGTGAATGGAGCCCACTCAAGGTCCTTTTCACCTGGGGCAGGAGTCCCACAGGGAAGGTTAGTTAGCCCTATATTATTTATCATGTATGTGACCAATATGTCACTGTCGGACCTACATTTAGGTTTAACATCACAATTTGCTGACGATGTAGCAGTCTGGAAACGTGCCCCCACTCCTTCAATAGCAGCAACAAACCTCCAACCAGTCCTGAATACTGCCAGAAATATAGAATAAAAATAAATAATCCGAAAACCCAACTAATATTATTCATCAGAGTAAATAAACTGAAAAAAACATCCACCAAAGTTATACATGAACGGATCACTTTTGCAGACTTCTACTTTGGCTAAATTTTTAGGATTAACTTACGATACCAAATTAACGTAGATACAACATATTAACAATATCCTGACTGGAATCTGGAAAAGAGCAAATTATATAAGAAGTTTGCCAGGTAAAAATCAAAGTACATCACCTGATAATATAATAAAAATCTGCAAAACATACATTAGACCTATAATAGAATACCTATGTCCAGCCTTTATAAACATAACACAAAAACAATTACAGAAACTACAAAAATTCAATCCTAACCTCAGCCTATAAAGTACCACGTAGTACTTCATCCACATTCGTGCAAAAGTATGCAAACATAGAGACAGTATCTGTAAGATTCTTGTATAATGCACTAAACTATTTTAATAAAAATTGGCATAAAATGATTTATTATGTGATCTACATACATGATGAACATAGTTCTAAGTACCCCTCTCCTATGAATATATATTTAATAAATATAAATCAAGCTGGCCACCATGCACTAGACACTTGAAACTAGTATAATATTCTTTTTGTTTTTATAAATATATAGAAGAAAATTAAAAAGGGAATAAAAGAGGAAGAATGGAAAAAGGGGGGGAAATCAAGACAATACATGGACGTTGCCTTGAAAAGGGATGGAGTACTGTGGGATACTCTGGCCCAAAAGCACTACAACAACAACATAATAGTAGCCGACATGAAAGCTAAGGATGGAGGAAGAGGTCTTGTGCACCTGACCCTTTTGGGTATTTAAAAATTCAACATACCCAAATACCCACAAAGAAGAAGACACGATGCTCATTCGTGTGATTCAATAACTAAGACAACCATGGACTCATGCTAAGTAACAAGCACGAACATTAACTAAACATCAAGAGGATCTACTTTTGTAATACTTGATTAACTTCGCCCATTAAAAGGAAGAGTCACAGTGATAAATGGATTACTTAAGAAGCAGCCTTCTAACAGTGATGCCAGTCAAGGTTATGTACGACTATGGAAGCCGTAAACCACTTCAAATTTCGGTACAACGGTGAGGGGTAAGACATAAGTAAATGGGGAATCAGCCTGACTCATACCGTGAAGGTGACCCTTATTAATATACACGAATATATAAGGAACTTATATGCAGTCCTAACTCTCGCTTTACATAATTAAAAAGCTACAAGGAGCTGTGAGAAGTGGGTGAACATGACAGTGGCGAATATTTCACACAAGATAACGTGTGCAGCTGAGAGAAAGCGGCCTTCCACGTGTGTAAATACAAATTAAGTACCGAAATTCTTGTCTACTTGGATCAAAACTAATAAACCAACCAAAACAGCTGATTACATTTTTTTATTGTTACTACTGTAAATTATAAAGATTCAAATTCATTGTTTCTTTAGTTCAATACCCTTCTGGTTTACGAAAGCTTCAGCCGTAAGCCTAATGATATTTTACAAGGATTTAGCCACCTGAGGAAGGTTTTGTTTTCTAAGCTACCGATGATAGTTACAACTAATACAGTTAATGTAACTTATAAATTATGAACTACATAAAATTACGCGAGATTTTACTGCCAGTATATATATTTGGTCAGCTCGGTTGTAATGGTTATTTGTTTACCCCAACAGTTTTATAAAAAAAATGATAAACAACCCAATCAGGAACCTTTCTGGTACAAATATAGCCACCACTAATTTTTGGCAGCATCGCCGACTGCAGCGAATCAAACTAATTTCAAACAGTAGGATTGACTGTCACTCTTCTAACTCACTCGCAGCTGAAAGTTCCGAGCTTGTTTGATGGTGTCAGTGTTCGAGTCTAGGACCCTCGAGGTCGATACGCTAACTATCCAACTCTCGCTCGATCTTTGTTCCAAAGTAATAGTTTCACGTCTACTAAACGATGAATAAACATAAAAAGAATCAACGTTCCTATTGTTAAGCTAAAGTATTGGTTTCTTACTTCTCGTCGTATTGCTCCGATCTCGGAGCATGCAAACGTTAAGGGTGTTCAACTAATCAGATAAAATAAATATTACAAGAAATCAGATGAACATCACAACCTTAAAATTAACTTAATTTTAATGGTGTTTTTAAAACGAAAAGCTAAAAGTTAAAACCATTGTCAAACAGAATAATTAGTTTTTATCCCTTCCAAATGTGAAATGTGATTTTACACAACTGTTACTTTACCATAAGTGGAAAAGTAGTACCTGTGAAAATGCAAAGTGAGAACTATAGATAAAAGCCACAATTTTATGGTTTCGCCTTTCCCTTTAAGGAGTTATGGTACTATTTTTGTTATTATTACTGTGTTTGTTAAATTTCATGTACGATTATCATGTATTACACCTGGCTTCATTGTTAGGGCGCTCGACTCGCAATCTACGGGTCGCGGGCTCCAATTCCCGTCATCAAACATACTAGTCTTTTTGGCCGAAGGGGCGTTATAACCTTACAGTCAAGTCCATTATTCGTTGGTAAAGAGTTGACAGTGAGCGATGTTGATTAACTGCCTTCTATTTAGTCTATGTCACTTTAAAATTAGGGACGGCTAGCGAAGATAACCCTCGAATACCTTTATGCACAATTCAAACAAACCGTATATAGTGATTAGAGTTGGAATAGAACGTTTCATTCTTCAGATGATTTAAAAAGATGTAAACTAAGATCGAACTGGGTTCGAACCCATATCGGATAATCTAATCAATAGAATCATCGGTACAAGCTTGTCACAGCATCGATGATCGGTTAACAGTTTTACTAAGATGACAGATAAAACGTTGTCGTTACTTGCCATTTTCCATGATTGAAAACGAAAACTATAAATGTGTTAGCACTATTTTATGTGGTTAAATACTCAGACTTTGTACATGCATACATATAAGCAACAGAAAACACGAGTGTCACAGTCGCTATCCATTGCAATGTAAATGCTCGAGACATGTAGGCTCGCATTTGATTTACCTGCTTTTTTTTAAACTTGTTTTGTTTTTAAGATCATTTCCAATTAAGCTTGTGACCTCATATTCTACTTTATGCAAATACACTGTCGAAGAATCAGTAATGGTCGCCCCGATTTTATTTATAACGTCATTACTCTATAGTGGTACTCTCAATAATTACTTACGTGGGAACCTCGACGTTTCCATGAAGGTCCAGGAACTCATGTCCCGACACCTGGTGAGCGTAAATTATTACCTTCCTTCAACTTCCGTGTATGTATTTATATCTGTAGCTTTAATAAATATTACAGCGTGCATACAAACATATTCGTCACACGAGTGAAAATGGCGGTCGTCCTCTAGCGAAGGTTAAGTGAAACGCAATTTAGAGTAACAGCATTCAACAAATAACAGTTATTTTGAATATTCTTTCACAGCTGCAGAAGGGTTTGTTTGTTTGTTTGTTTTGAATTTCGCGCAAAGCTACACGAAAGCTATCTGCGTTAGCCATCCCTACTTTAGCAGTCAGTTTAAGATTAGAAAGAAAGCAGCTAGTCATCACTCTTGGGCTACCCTTTTACCCACGAACAGTGGGATTGACCATCACATTATGACGCCGCCACGACTGAAAGTGCGAGTATGTTTGGTGTGACGGGGATTCGAACACGCGACCCTCAGATTATGAGTCGCGCGCCCTCACCACCTGGCCATGCCGGACTCTGCACAAGGGCCATCAGACCTAACCGTCCTTAATGTTGAGCTGTTAAAGTAAATTAAAAGACACTCACCGTTAATTATTGGGACCTTCTAATTGAATAGTGGTGTATAACACACCCAAGGTCCACCAGAAGGCGGAGAGCAATTCTGTAGCAACATGATGCGAACCATGAATCCTCGGATTCACCGTTCGGGCATGAAAAACATTAAACTATGCCCCCTTCCCCCCAATATACGTGGATAACAAAGATTAGTAATTTCAAATTGTAAGTTGTTCCAGGGTTTTTGCTACGACAGTGTTTAATATGGATTTAGAGATCCGTCTTGTGTAATTCATGAGATAGTATGAAGAGATTGGGTCGTATTATATACGAAATAATACAGAACCATGCTGCTGTTGTTAGAAAGCAAGCTGACCTATGACAACAAATAAAGATTATTGTTAAAAATGAGTTTAATTCTAGGAATAAACGACCTTATAACACCAAAATGTTTTTATTTAATTAGACAATCAATGCTTCGCTTTACATCTTCGTGAAAAGCATTTTACTGAAACATAAATCAAATGGTTTATTCCTATAATTGAACTGTTGGGTTTTAGAAGTACAAAACACTTGTACATAAACACAACTATAATTTGACTACTGGGCTCTAAAAAACAAAACATTTAAGCCATTTGAAGCTTTGTAGTGTCAGTTTCAGTTTGTGTTTTAGTGAAACGCTCTCAAAGAAATTGTAAAGCGAAACGCTGGGTGTCTAATTAAATAAAAATAACATTTTGGTGTTATATAAGGTCGTTTATTGCGAGTAGTAATGTGTATACTATACACCAATATGCACTAACGAAAGTAAATAAAAAAATGACTGTTTCTGTTAAAAGTAATCTTTCTTAGAAAATGACCATTTTGTACCCGTTTATAAATTGTTCGTTAGAACTCTACACAATGGCACTGCTTCGATACGCGCCAACGACGTTTATCGAAACCTGAATTCGAGTGTTATAAGCCTTCAAACTTAACGCTAAGTCGCTTAGCGTTAAGTCAACCACTTTGTTGTTCTTCAAATATCGCTAACTTATTTTTCTTCCTTTCTTTTAGTCTACTGTGCAGCATTGCGCTCAAACAAACTGTTGCCAAATATAAGTTGTTGTTAAAAGTTAAAATTCTTTTAAAGCTTTGGCAACAAATGAAAACCACTGTTAGAAAACAGTGGCCGAGCTCCACTGACAAATAGAAATCATTGTAAGAAATAAAGAAACCCGAGCACTGACGACAAATAAAAACCTTTAGAAAATAGATTACCGAATCTTTTTCGACAAATGAAAATCATTGTAGCAACAAAAAAGACATTTGATTTCTATGTTTAAAAAATTGTTGTAATGGTTGTGTTCTTAAACTTGGAACATTGTATAAAACATGAGATATCCAAGGTTAAAGTATTCCTGCCGGGTATACACAAGACTTATAGAAATTTTAGCATTACAAGGTCGAGTTTATTTTGTATCACAAAGAAATGTCATGACAAAATATCATTGACTGTAAAAATAAAATCATATAGCTAGTGGTTGCACGTATATGGATCAATTATTTCAAACGTTCGTTCGTTGGGCCTCCAGTAGGCTAGAACCTTGAAGAATATCAAGGTAGTTGTGATTTGCGAGTAAAGATACCTTATTTCTAAAAAAAATGTTTGTTCTCGGATTACAAACACTAACAATGCTGGAATAGTGTTAATATATTAGTGAAAAATCAACATTCATCACAAGGTGAAAAAAAAGACTGAAACTGATTATAGCGCGAGTATTTTTAACTGATATTCATATTTGGGCAAGCAGGACTCAACCTGAGGGTTGTAAGTTCGAATCCCTGTTACACCAAACATGCTCGCCCTTTCAGCTGTGTTGGGCGTTATTATACGACAATCAATCCCATTATTCGTTGGTAAAATAGTAGTCTAAGAGTTGGCGGTGGGTGGTGAGGACTAGCTGGCTTTCTCTTGTCTTCTGCTAAATTAGGGATGACTAGGACAGATAGCCCTCGTGTAGCTTTTCGCGAAATTCAAAAGAAACAAACTGTTCGTATTTAGCAAGGGACAAACTACACCAACTAAACTAATTAATTTAAACACACTAACAGTAACTTAGTTGTAAGTACAATGATTACAACGTTTTAACCCATTTTGTTGTGTGACAAATCACCTTACCTCATGAAGACTCGATACGATGGATCGAAACCTTAAAATTATTAACATCATAATTTAAATTCTCTAAATGCTACTGTTATGGTTTGTTTAGAGTTAAGCACAAAACTACATAATGGGCTATCTGTGCTCTGTCCACCACGGGTATCGAAACCCGGTTTTTAGCGGTGCGGATACGCAGACATGCCGCTGTGCCACCGGGGGACTACTGATAGTGTTTTCGAATTACTTACCATTCTCTGTAAAAGAAGTGTATTGTTTTTGTTGTTTTTTTAATTTTGCGCAAAAGCTACTAGAGGACTATCTGCGCTAGAAGTGTCTATACGAAACGGAACTGAATTTCATAAAGCTGCGTGAAAATACCTAATTTCAAAGAGCATTTGCGTGCTCGTCTATTGATAATTTATGTTCAATGGATAAAGCGCAAAATGGGGATTGTTCTTAAGAAATATATCGAGATACACGTTTGTGTGTTGTGGGGATATTTCTTCTCTCGATGACGAAAATTGCTAAAAACTGAAAATAATTCGACGTAAAGATCAAATAAGTTGCCCCCCGCTAGTACAGCGGTATGTCTACGGATTTACAACGCTAAAATCAGGGGTTCGATTCCCCTCGGTGGGATCAGCAGATAGCCCAATGTGGCTTTGCTATAAGAAAACACACAAACACACATCAAATAAGTTCTACACACATTTGAGAAATTATCAAAGTTTGTTACTAAAACTACTTTTATTATTAATAAAAAAATACAACTGTTAAATGTTAAAATAATAGACCTACAACAAGATCATAAATCATTACATCGATTGTGCTTAAATAACAAACTTTAACATGGTTTTATTAATAAACATTTAAAAAACCTAAGAAATCGGTTGGACTATAAAAAATTATTCAAACCAAGTGTATTTCAGTCAGTTCACTTTTTATCCTTTGTATGAATTTAGGTAATAAATAACATAACCTAATATTTGCACCACAAAAAAAAAAACAAATTAAACGTTACACAATAACCATCTTCAGTTAAGGCTTACATAACAAGCTTGACTTGCACTATACGTAACAACGAACTCAGTTTTAAGCCTTACTTAACAACAGCTACATGTACGAAAGCCAAATACAAGGTTTCAATGCAGATTTTGACTTGTTTCTAAATACATTTGGTTACAAGATGAAACTTTTAGTTGTTAAGTGAAAATACACACACGTGCCTTGTGCTGTTACAGATTTTGACTCAAAATCTGATCCAAATCATAACATCCACTGGATAAACTAGCAACAGGTTTATTAATATTTATATAAACACAAAACGTTTCTTGATAAATTATGTCCATATTTAAAGGTTTGGCATGGCCTAGCGCGTTAAGGCGTAATCTGAGGGTCGCGGGTTCGCGCCAAACATGCTAGCCCTTTCAGCCGTGGGGACGTTATAATGTGACGGTCAATCCTACTATTCGTTGGTAAAAGAGTAGCGCAAGAGTTGGCGGTGGGTGGTGATGACTAGCTGCCTTCCCTCTAGTCTTACACTGCTAAATTAGGGACGGCTATCACAGATAGCCCTCGAGTTGCTTTGTGCGAAATTCCAAAACAAACAAACCATATTTAAAATTAGTGAGAAACTTTGAAAAAGAAAATATGTTTTTTATGTCGGGTTTTGTTTCATACAATCAAAAAGATAAATGTATTACAATTGATTCTATAAGATACATATATATATATAAGCCGTAAAGGTGATACGTTGGTTTAAATAAGAATATTTTTATTTGTTGTGTAAAAATCGTTTATTTCTTAACTTATATCAAAATGATCGTATAAACTGTTACGTCGGTGAGAATATTATATCCCACTATATTTCGAGACACTTCTGTTGTTTTTTAAGAAGTCAGAATAATTACGAAAGCAAACAAGTTAACTCTTTCTATTTTTTCTAAAGAACAAATAAAACCTTTTTAGACCGCCATGTCTCCAACAGTTTCACCATTTGCTTTTCTTACGGACCGAAGTCAACGTACATTGTAATTATGGTACCCATCAAGCCGCAGATAAGTCGAGAACTTCAGATAGTCGCTATGGTAAGCCATATATTACTCACTGTTAAATTATACAGCCCTCTAGATAAACTAGGTATGATTTACCTGAGGGAAACCTATTTTTAAGAAACATGCGTGTTTTTATAGTGAAAAATACTAGTTCCTTCTTATACTTTCAAAACAAATAAAACAGAAATAATGGATTGTTTTGAAAACCATATAAGCAAACTGACAAAGTTAATTACATGTTGACGATGAAGATTTAACATTGGTCTTTTATTTACAAAGTTTGGTTAGGCGTATGATTCGCACTGCACATTCGTCACTGTCAGTCATTTTGAAAAATGAGTATCTGATTGCCCTTCCTGGAGCTTACCCGATTTGGTTCCCATCTTACTCCGTCTAACAACGTAAGAAGAAAAAAAAAAGGATATTTTAGTCTATTGTTTTTTGTTTCTCTGAAACTTGAATTCTGGCTTAAATTTCAAATGTGTTTGTTTGCTTAGAAGTTGTAAGGAAGAAGAGGACGTATTTATTTGGTGAAAAATATATCAAATTCAAAATATGTAGAAAATTGAGTAATTCCATTATGTAGAATTTTCTTAATATAAAACAAGTTTTGAATCCCGTGTATACCAGTTAATAACTACTTCTCTTATACATTTCTTTTTTAACTTAACACAAATTCACTCGAGAACTATGGGTTAGCTAGCCCTCAATTACCGACAGAATAGAGAGACAGTCAACTTTCGCTACTGCCTTGGGCCCGAGTTGGACCTTTTGAAGCCCTCCATGCCATTGCGTGGGTTGCACATCCTCTAAACCCAACATAAACAGCAGCCAATATTTTGGTTATTCTTTTACCAACGAATAATGGGATTAACCGTAACATTATAACGCCCCACGATTGAAAAAGCGAGTTTATTAAAAATATTCATTGGAAAAAATTAAAAATCGGCGTTTAATTTTACGTTACTTATACTAAATATTTAGTAATTGAAGTTTAACCTTATATTTATCGGTGATGACCGTGTGAAATTGATCTGTTTTTAAAACAAGTAACTTTATTATTTTGTTCAAAACTGTTGATTTTTCGCTTATGTTAAAGGATCCATAACAACATATATTACACACACACAATGTAAACAAAAAATACCATAGGTTTTCCATTATTATTATTATTATTATAAGTCCTCCAGTTCCCTTTCTATTTTACGTAAAAAAATGAACAGTTTCATTCAGTTTTGGGGTAGTTTTTATATCAGTGTTGTAACATGTAAATACACAAAATACTAAATATGATGTAATATTAATATGGACCCGATCGGTAGTGTAAGATATAAAAACGAGTGCGTAATTTGAGGGTTAAGCAAACTTCAATACACCGTGTAACGAATTTTGTTATACATTTTAGTATCTACGTTTGTTTCAGTTTGATGCATGTGACATATACTGTTGGATGTGTATTGCGCAACTCCCATTTGTTGTCAAAATTTGTAGATTTTCAAGAGTAAGAATCAACAAAATATGTTTTACGAAAACACTAGCGTATCTTTGAATGTTGTTGAACGCTCGAAAATCTCGCCTAGCCGAGAAACAGCAATATAATATTGTTGGTCAGCTACAGTCAATATATTACAAGCCTCGGAGGCTATAACTGATTAATGCTTATTAATAGGAAAACTAAATTTGACCAGGAACGTTTATAGATTTTGAACATTATAAACCGTTTAACTTTAGTGACTTAACTTCGGAAGTTAGTATTTCTACGAGGGCATTAAATATCTTAAACGGTAAAAAGTCAGCTTATAAGCGGCGTGAAGCCAGCCAAGCTAGATAACGTAAGCGAGATGCAACAACATCAACCTCGAATTAATTTGCTCGTCGTGGACTCGGACCGTTAATAAAACATTCAGTTCTAGACCAGATAGAAGACTCAGTATAGTTTGCAAGATTGTAAAACTCGTGTATATAAACCAATATTTTTAATAACTATTTGTAATAACAATTATTAAAAATTTATTGTTTGTATATTGTGCGTATCAATCTTATAGACAAATATAAATTTGATACGTATTAACATTAACTTCCAAATTAAAATTTCTGGCTTTTTGAAATCTTAATACGTAGCATAATAAATCAAGAGACTCATCCGACATAAATTATTATAATACATAACAGCCATGGCGATTACATTCGGGTAAAGAGGCTGTCAGCAACCTCACAGAACACCCATACTAACATTTGTACAAGTCTGCGCATAGGAAATTCTGATCGTAGAGATGGTTAAGGGGCGTTAGTAGTGGGCAAGTAAAAAAGCTCACTGGACCTCGAGAGCCTGCGGCTAGGTAATTGTTGTTTTTTTCGTGTTATTTCAGTCAGTCCACTTTTGTCATCGTTTTCTGTAAAATACTAATATTAGTCCCAGTGCAGTCAGCCTGCTTTCACTGTTGTCAAGGTAACTATAAACCGCGAGTTCATTAGAGATCAAAGGTGAGCAGGATTTTGGTGAAATCTTACACCTGTTTCTGGAAGAACCTGTAATGACCACAAATGGACGTTGGTCATCGAGCAGGAACGAGTGTTCAAGGTTTTTTTGCATCAAAAATTGACCTTATAATCCGGAACATCCTGATCAGCCGGATGCGAGTGTGGTAGAGTATGAAACACTTTCATGTCCGCCGAGTACGAGATACTGTATGCTGCACACGATTAAAACCTCAAGAAATTCCTGCACAACTTTGGCTTGAGGATGTGATGACTTAGTTTTTTTACTTTGGAATCTATCGACTTGGTTTCAGTTTGTGACACATCAGCCTTGATGTGGGAGTGGAAGTACATTAATTCCACCTTTTAATTTCATTCTAGCTGAAAAGTTGTTGTTTTTTTGAGGAGTTGGAAAGACTCTCGACCGAAAGTCTAATCCCCTAAATGATCAAAAGATTAAAAATCCAGCAAGAAAGTTTGAATCTCCGAAGTTCTAAATAAAATAATTTACAGCGTTGGCAGAAATCATAGTATCTCGATTCTATTGTTTATTAGATAACAGTTTATCTCCACAAAACAAATCTAGTCGGTCATATAGATAAGACCCGGGCATGGCCAGATGGTTAGGGCACTTGACTCGTAATCTGAGGGTCGCGGGTTCAAATCCCTATCACATCAAACATGCTCGCCCTTTCAGTCGTGGGGGCGTTATAATGTCACGGTCAATCCAACTATTAGTTGGTAAAAGAGTAGCCCAAGTGTTGATGGTGGGTGGTGATGACTATAGCTGCATTTCCTCTAGCCTTGCAGTGTTAAGGGATGGCTAGCGCAGATAGCCCTCGTGTAGCTTTGGGAGAAATAAAAAAACAAACAGAATTTATTTTGACAGCTGTGAAGAACGGTAAAGATAAGTTATTCAATATCACTTGTTATACTGCTAAGAAAGAGGTCAAAGTTCGTTACGTCTTACTTGTGATATTTGTGCAAGAATCGTATACAAAACTGGGCAACTACGTTAATAAATATTACTAAAAGTTAGATGTCAAAAAGGCTGCACAGTTTTACTTGTTTTCTCAAATATAAAGTTTCAGATATTAAAACAAAGACTTCATAACTTAAAAGAATATATAGTTTTTCATGAAAATGAAGTAAGCGAGATGAAATAATTAATTACTGAACTCCAAATACGTTTTATAAAACATCCAGAAACAATTTCTTAAATAAGTAAAATAACTACCAAGTTTTTTTAAATTTTGGGTACGAATTTACAGCTCAAAATGATGACTACCAAATCAAAGTTAATTACATATTTTATCCAAACAGTTGACAGAATCTACAAGCTTCCTCAGCCTTTTCATACTAGCAATGTTTGTTTTTAAAACAAAATTACATAACAGGCACACAACGAAAATTCAAGCCCCGGATTTTAGCCCTGTAAATGTATCGATGATAGACAGGGGACAGGGACTGTAAATGTCCAGTTTTCATAAAAAATAATTATTTTCAATAAAAGTGTTATATTTGACAATATTTCTCATTGAATTTTCCAAACTTCAACCGAGAATCAATTGCAAACATTAAAAAGACAGTCAAGTGTTTGATCTGACGGGAGAATGGTTTATTTCAATTGGTACCAGAATAAAAATACCAATCGCCCAAGTAATAGCAATAAATTTATGGTCTAACTCCTATGTTGTTCCGTGTAAAAACTGTGTACTTATGGAATTTATTTGTTACTGTTAAATTATGCATGTTTATAGAAAATCTAAGAAGTTTTCAAAAACGTGAGAGAAAAAGGTTCGAGGAATGAGCTTTCGAAGTCTAGACTTTTTGAAACCTAGTTTTTTGTTATTCTGGAGATGGAATTTATCAGCTATATGGCACGTGGACTAAACGATCAGGTTAAACCCCACGGATTCCAGTACCTAGTTTTGAACTATTAATCAGAGAGGAAACAATCAATCCACTTGGATTGATTCGTTTTTTGTTTTGCAAGTTATAGACGTTTGTAACGTGTGAAATAAGGGCTAATAACACAACTGCGCTTCTCTAACGATTTCCGAATTCGAATAACAATTATTATAGTGTGAAAGACTTTTGATGGTTAAGTACGATATAATTAATTATATTTGTTATAAGACAATTAGTATTAGAATATCAATGTATTCCAAACATTACACTGTTTAATCGGTTCCTTAAGGTTTTTCTTAAAAGAAGAGTGTGGAACAACATCTCTACCAAACATCGACATCATTAACGATTGGTTTCGTTCAATTTAGAGCACGCGAAGCCAAATGATGGTCAGAACACTATTTATTAACCACTTCTCAGAATAACAATTATAGTGTGAAAGCCTATTACTGAAAGAGCTAGTCTATATTAATATTTGTTACAAAACAATGCTGTTACGTTTACCATGCTTTTTAAAAAGTGTAACAAAATGCGTAGTTGATTGTAGATACGGCGGATGTGTCATATGGTATGGTAGAAATATTTAGTATTAATATTATCGGACGTTCTCAAAAAATGTCCCAAGTGACAGAATAAAGAATGTAGTGTTTCAAATAAATAAACCTTGCGACAAGAATAATAAAAAAAAAGTTTAGAATCTCGCCAGAAGACGGAAAAACGTTTCTAGTAATTTATTTACTCATGATGTATTTTCACATCTAATAGTGTATGAAAATTGTTACGAAACAAAAAAGAAGTGTTTTAAGACCTCACATTTTTATTACTCAAAATAAAAAAGAAATCTTATTTTCATTCTAACCACTATATTTGAAACTGTGAAAAATTCGTTAATATTGTTGTCTTGCTTTCCCGTGTTTTGTTGAACTTCATCCATTCCTGTTACCTCCATCATTACTTCCACCACGCCCATCTATTCCTATCAACCTTGACAAAATAATCTTAAGCCTAGTTAGTGCAAAAACAAATTCTATACTTCTATGGCTTCCAACACCCTCTCTTTAGTACTTATTCCAGAATGACGACAATTAGAGCTACAAATACTTACCTTGATAGTTCAGTAATAATTAATTAAATACGTAAATTCCTATGTCGACCAAACTTATTAGCATATATTCTGTGTAAACACTACTACTCACACAATCCCACTCCAACAGATTTACTAAACATATCACTTTCAAAGCCGTCTGGTTATTTACAAAATTTTGAAAGACCTAGCGTCCTCTATATGATTTCAGAAAGGTAATAATTTTATTTATCAAAACGTATTATTAACGTGTTGCAACATTGTTATAAACAAACTTGTAAAATATGATATCCCAATCCTTATATCCATTATTCTAAAATTTATTTTCCAGTAATTGAACATTACCTATAAAAATTTATATTATTACATATAATCGAATATATGTTTAATTGTATGTATTCTCTTTGATGTACATACGGGACTACACTGCTTTAGGTTGGTAGAACAAATGTGAGTTTGATTTGAAGTTCGCAAAGTTACGTAAGGACTATCTGCGCTAGTCGTCTCTAATTTAGCAGTGAAAAACAGAGGGAAGGCAGCTAGTCATCACAAACCACAATCATATCTTGGGTTAATTTTTTACTAACCAAGAGGGGATTGAATGTTACATTTCAACGCCCTACTGGCTGAAAGAGCATATTTAGCAAGAATTAAAGCCCGCGACCCACAGATTGCGAGTCAACCACCCTAATCACATGGCCACACCAGACCATCAAATATGAGAAAGCTTTTTAAACATTTTTTTTTAAGAAAGACTAACTGCATATTATAATCACGGGAATTTGTAGTTCCAATTACTATAATTTTAAGATAATGGTTTAAATGGCGTAGGTTAGAAATCAAACAAATGTAAAAATATAGGGTGGTTTATTTCTGTTAATAAGTTATTGTAACAAATGCCTCTTATGTCAAAATGTTAGAGTGGCTGCCTTCCTACAACTGGCTACAGACAGATAGTGAAAGTCAATAAGTAGCAGTAGAGACTTTGTAGGTTAAAGCTGTCAACTACTAACCCCTCTTTTTGACCTTCCGTAGAGGCTACCTAGTTTAACGTTTGAGTCTGAATTATGTCTGATGGATGGAATGTTCCAAACGCTTTTAAGTGCTATTACTACAGACATTTTCGGTTATGGATTAATAAATAATGAAAAGTACTGACAGTAGACGGAATATTAAACTTTTTTAAGGTTAGAATCTTATAATAGGCATTTCGGTTTTAGTTATTATACTAATGTCCATCATTGGTATATATTAGTGCTGACTTGATGGCTTATAAACAGTTATATAATTTGTAGTATTAGAACTGCTTACTTTATACACGTGATTCACATTGTAGCAGCAGTTTGAGTCTTTTGTACACTCAGTCTTTCATTTATTCAAAAAACAATTTGGATCATACAAAATTTTTAGGCATTGGAATCACAAGATTAGCATACGACTTTTCACTGTCTTGCGATAAGAAGTTGTCACAAACAGAGATTGATTAAATCATCAAATGATTGGAGTGACGCAAAGCCATTAGAGTACTTTACAATACAACACTTCCAAACAACATTTTTCTTTCGTCCCCTACAAAGATAGCGCATTTATTCACATTATTAAACAAAGTTAGTAAGAATTGTGAAAAAGTCTTTTTTAATCTAAAAAGACACTTTTGTGATGTGTAAAAGTTCTTATTAATAGCTTTACGTGATAATTTTGCTTTTCAATAACGTCAAGGTGTTTCGTTTTGTTACAACATAATTAACTTAGGTGAGATTAAACTTTAAGAGAAAAAGTCCGAACTAGTTGGGCCCAGCGTAGTCACGTGATTAAGGCACTCAACTCGTAATCTGAAGGTCACGGGTTCGAATCCCTGTCACACCAAACACCGTGGGGGCGTTGTAATATTACAATCAATCCGACTATTTGTTGGTAAAATAGTAGCTCAAGAGTTGGCGGTGGATTGTGATGATCAGCTGCTTTGCCTCTAGTCTTACATCTAAATTAGGGACTACTAGCGCAGATAGCCCTCGTGTAGCTTTGCGCGAAATTCAAAAACAAATAAACAAACCAAACTAGTTGAAAGTGTAAATGAAGATTTTTCTTCTAGAACTTTGTGCGAGTAGTTATTGCGAAAAATTAATTATTTTAAGACACTAAATTAAAGGTTAGTTTTTCATGTTGTCTTCTTGAGACAATCCACACAAGGCTTTACTTTCAGTACCATACATTTTAATTTTATTTTCTGGGCATAAATACTAAAAAAAAAAATTACATCAAATTTACGTCTTCGAAGCAGCCACCTGAAGTTTACATTATAAAATAAAATGAAAAATTGGACGTTCAACTGATTATATCTGAAACCTTTACAACTTAAAACAGATTATAAATTAAATTTCTGTGTTAATTATTATTAGTCTTAACGGTTCCTAACTGGCCGTAGAAAGTATTTCTGAAGGTTTGGTATAACATTCATATAAAAATAGAACATTTATAAATGTTCCATAAGTCTTTTAACGTTTTTGAAAATGTTGTGTATATTTTGGGAAAAGAAGCATTTCTTATATAGTTTTATAAGCTATTTTGTACTTTTCTTTAAAATATGTTTTAAAATTGGAATAATATTTATAGTTTACTACAGATATCAGCACAAGGTATACAACGTTTCTTCAATATTATTGGCAAGCGGAATGTACTTTAAAACATTTTAAACATAGGACAAAGGGATGATTTAAAAAAATATATATATTTATAACTGACTTATAAACACATAACCCGTCTCATGATATAACAAATTCAAGAACAAGTATAAAAACGTAAAGGTAATCCATTTAAGATACATTTATTAATTCATTAAAAACATACGAGGGCTGTTCAAAATATACGCGGACTGTTTGAATTGCGCGGCTCCAGTTGGTTCCAGGGGAATCCGCTTGGTGTCGCTAGGTTTGCACAGATCAGTTGATTACGACGCCATTTCCCGATTGCAGATATCTTCATTTGTGTATTAGCTATGCGGTTTTAAGTGAAGTGCGATTTTTTCGTTTGGCGGATTTCAGAATGAATGACCTGAAGGAGCAACGACTTGCTGTGAAATTTTGTGTTAAACTTGGAAAATCTGCGACTGAAACTTTTGCTATGCTTAACACGGCTTACTGTGATGTTGCTATGAAGCGTACGGCATGTTTCAAGTGGCATGAACGTTTTAAGGATGGTCGACAGTCCATTGAAGATGATGAGCGTCCTTCCACGTCAACTGACGACCCACACGTCGACAAAATCAACACCCTGGTGCGGGCAAATCGACGTCTGACTGTTAGGGAGCTTGCTGAAGAGTGTGGGATATCAGTTGGATCTTGTTACGAGATTTTGACCGAAAAATTGAAGATGCACCGCGTTGCTGCGAAATTTGTCTCTCAGAACTCGTGAGTTTTTGGCCAAACACTCGATCACTGTTCTTCCCCCCCCCCTACTCACCTGACCTTGCTCCTTGCGATTTTTTCTTGTTCCCCAAACTCAAAAGACCCTTGAAAGGAAGAAGATTTGAGACGATTCCCGAGATTAAGGTAAATGCGACGAAGGAGCTGGAGGACATTACAAAAGAAGCGTACCAGGACTGTTTCAACAAGTGGAAACACCGTTGGGATAAGTGTGTGCGTTGGGGAGGAGAGTACTTTGAAGGAGTCCCATACCTGTAACTTCTAAATAAAAGTACATTTTGTTTTATGACGTCAGTCCGCGTATTTTTTGAACAGCCCTCGTAGGTCAATTTAATAATTCTAAGTCACAAATCAGAATAATGTAACGTATATTTTTTGTTGTTTCAACTTTTAAGATAATTTCAATTACGCATCAAATTGTTATTTATTTATTTCCTTTTTGCGTATTTTTGCTACAAATTATCTTTTTCTCAAGCGCAAAATTTTAAGGCTTAATTATTAAAAGCATAAATCATATTTACACAGTATGACATCACAAGAGAACTTAGGTTCTGATGTCAAATATTAATACAAGGTGTTACGTCGTATTGTTTTCAATCTGATATTACTGCTATTTACGAGTGTTTAAAAGAAATACTCTTATAATTGTTTATATTAAACATATTAGAAACAAGAAGTAAAAACCGATAATCTTACGGGTAGGAAAGTTAATATTAATTAGAAAGAATCAAAATATATTGTTCGCAAGTTTTCATTTGGAAACAACCACAAACGTTTTCGTTGGAATGATTGCTCATAACCGTCATATATTGAATACAAAATAGTTTTTCAGTAAGCTATACATGTAACTTTTTCAGTTTTATTTGTTTAGTAATTAATTACAAACCTACACGATGACCTATCTGTACTTTGCCTACCATTGGCATCAAAACCCGGATTCTAGCGTTTTAAGTCTACAGACACTCCGCTGTACCATGTACATGGCTTCTTTTAAACTGTCCAAAATTAGAATTTCTGGAAAGTATTTTGTTTTATATTTTAATGCGTACCACATTCATAAAAGTAGTAAAAAATATTTTCTGTTATTTGTGTGCTAACCAGTAAATGGCCGCATATTTAGATTTTTTTAAAATTAAATACAATTTCCCAAATTGGAAGATGAAAATTAGCACTAATTTGTTTAAAAAGGTACACTGATGAAGAAAATGTCAAAAGTATAATAAAAAAAAAACAGATTCGACGTCCAAATACGATTTGAAATCCGACAATACAAGGTTTAATAATATTACTCAACATGGTGTCTAACTGGAAAAAATAAAAGTAAAATGGCGCAGTTCATTAATGCTATGCTGCCAACTTCTGGCCAATCATAACAACATGAGTACGATGTTCGATTAGGCTTAGTTTACCTGCGCTTATTTGTTTCAGCCCAAAGCTATGTCCGTTGCGGGATCAAACTCGCAATTCTAGCGCTATAAGCTCCGAAGGTTATCGCTGAAACAGCATAGGATGAGATAATCCGAGAGATGGAAAAGTGTGTGTTTTTTTTCAATATCACTGAAAATGAAGACTGAAGCGCAGCGTTTCTCCAAGAATAACGACTCTGGGTGACCTCTATAATTGTGACTGAGTTTCTTATCGAGATGGCGAGTATCAAACTCAAGTCGTAGCCGAAAGGATAAATATATACACACACAAGTTTAATGTTTGTTGTAATTCAATGTCTCACTAGTTTTGTTTTGTATCGAAATAATGTTAATAATTGTTAACCAAGAATACAATTTTTTTTTTCTCTCCCTCTGTGCGTGCATGCGTGTACGTGTAAACTCACAAAAACCACCAATATTAAAATATACTTTCTTTAGTACGTAACCAATAAGATCACGGGCATTTCAAACAAATCTATACAGAGTTTAAAACCTTGATTTATGAGATCATAAAGTTAATTCTCAGACTTCCTGATTTTAGAGCGACCACATCTAGACTATTAACGATTAAAAATATTTATATTTTGGCGTTACTGAACAGCGGTATGTCTGCGGACTTACAACACTAGAAACCGGGTTTCGATACTCGTAGTGGGCAGAGCACAGATAGCCAACTGTGTAGCTTTATACTCAACTTCAAACGAATAAATTATTTCTGAAATTATTGCAAGAATTTAAAGATGTGAAATTTCACAAAGGCTAGAGTGAAAAAATAATTCATTAGTGTTAGAAAAATATATAATAATTATATTAAATTATTATTTTATCCTCTTCCGGTTTGTACATTTATTAATTTGCTAAACAGTGTAATAACATTGTTCCACAACCGTTCTGGATTACTCTTAATTTTAGAAACTATTCGAATTGTAATTTTCTCTTAAAAATTAACGAGTACTTGATTAAAAATAGAAGTGCCACAAGCACAAAGCTTACATGAAGTTGCCTGAAAATAATTCGTTTCTCTGGTGAATTACTCAGAAGGTATGTTTCTTTGTTTCAGGATTTATACGCATAGCCGTCCCAGTTTTGAACTGAAAGACTAGAGGAAAGGCTGCTAGTGAATAGCACACACCACCAACTATTGGGTGCCTCTTCTATGACCGAACAGTTAGATTTAGCTGCCGCTTTTATATTGCAACCAAGGCCCCAAAATGCGGAAAACGTGTATTTGTAATAACGAGCTGAGAACCATAAATCCTCGGACTCACAGTTCAAACGTGATATCCGCTGGATCACACCTGGCCTTTGAATAAACAGAACTAAGTCGTTTCCGTCATTTTTCTCGTTTTATATAATTTTTTTTAAAAATTCAAGCATCACGAAGTTCTTGTGTCATGTAGACAGAATATGTACTTTGTATGAAGAACTTTAGACTTTAAAGTCAGATTATGACGAAAGTCATTGGATGCTTTGTTGACGTCACTGTACGTAATGTGCAGATGGTACCAAGGTAACTAATGTTAGTTTTATTTTGACCGTTTATTTAATCAAAGAATGCTTTTTTCCTGAGGTTGAGTCGTCGCTTAAATATCTTTAACTATTGCTAGGAAGTAACTCACACGAATGAAGAAAAAAAAAAATCAGCCTACAAACAGTGACTATTTGAGAAACGCCCTCTACTGCGGTATTGTTTCGACTGGAATATTAACGAAACACACTAACTAATCAGAAAACAACAATTGTATTAATACGCTATTCCCTTTATTCCAAGAAGCAGCGTATTGAAGTTACCATACGCGTTTATTATATCTGACCGACATTGGGATCTTGGAAGTGCCTAGGCTGTGAGACCTTGACTTTGGTGGAGAGGGCTGAAGTGAGTTATCCCAACGGCCAGAAGGTCGTTCATCAGAGAGAGCTCTAAGCGATTCAGAAGCATGTATTAACGTTGGAGTTTCATCAGGAAAACTTGTCGTTAGTTTCTCTTCCCTCAATTTCTTTTCCACTTTTGATTTGTAGCTTTCGATGAATTTTTCTATTTCTGCCAAGAAATCTTGGCCCGTATCAAAGTCAACATCCTTTAGAAGTTTCTGTACTTTATTTGGAGACAAAATTGGCTTTTTAACAGAATTCTTCTTCTTCTGTGGAATACACTTAGGATTAGAAAGGATGGTCCTCGTCTTGGGAGCCAACGATCTTACAGGATATTGAGATCCAATAGGTGGTGGTGGTGGTGGTCTAAAGAGGTCAGAGCTTAGGGAAGACCTAGGCGAGCGCTGGCGGAATGCCCAAGTCTTGTAGCCTGTGTCTACTTTTGGAGAAATGTTAGAAGTTCTGAGACTCCTATAAGAATGCCTGTCTAAACTCCCTCTATTCAAAAACGATCCCTCTTCTAAAGAATCATTACTAGGAGAGCGGCTTCTATGGATATTAGGAGGATAGTTGGAGGAGTCAGATGACCTCCTTCCGTTTCTAGCGATATGTACAGGAGCATAATTATTTAATTGGGACGCTCGAGGTTTATACACGTTATCTGAGCTAGGAGACTTTTGATTCACGGTTAAGGCTTTGACAGAGTGGTCCGGAAGATATGGAATCTTGGACTTTCCTTCTGATCTAGGTGTTGTAATTTTAACACCATGTCCATGCACAGGAGTTTTAGAAACTTGAGGAGCACTTACACGCCTATCTGTAGTTTCCTTACAGTCCCCTTCTGGTGACAAGGAATCGAACCCATTTGTTAGATCACTATCGTGCTGTGTTTCTGTGATAACGGGTTCTTTCCCACTATCTCCCATTTTCATTATCTTCATGGGATCGACCTTTTATCTCGCTCTCCTACGCTGGTCTCGTCGATCTGGTTCAAATTTGTATCAGGTGGTTTGAGGCATCTGGTTAACTGATTAGTTTCGTCGCATACATCCAAAGATGGAAGTTCGCTATAGTTCGTGGAAATCTTTGAGAGTTCCTTGGAGAAACCGTCCAAGTCCTTATGAGAAGGATGTGGAGTCAACACTCGACGACGTGTCTGTGGAGAAGAAGGATGATTCCGCGAGTTGGAAACATTGACACCAGAAAGGTTGGACTCAGGAGGTCTGAAAAGAAGTTTATCTATTGTTAAAAGACGACAATATTTTACAATGGGTATATCATCTAACACAAGTGAAGAAGAGGTTAGATAATTGTTACTATGCGTTTAAAAATATTAAACAAAACATTAAGTTTGACAATTGTGGTTTGGTTTGTTTGGAATTTCACGCAAAGCTACACAAGGGGTATCTGCGCTAGCCGTCCCTAATTTAGTAGTGTAAGAACATAGGAAAGGCAGCTTGTCATCACCACCTACTGCCAACTCTTGGGCTACTCTTTTTATCAACGAATAGTGGAATTGAACGTCACATTATAACGCTCATAGGGCTGAAAGGGCGAACATGTTTGATGGAAAGATGGAGATTCGAACCCGCGACCCTCAGATTACGAGTCGAGCGCCATAACCACCTAGTCATGCCAAGTCTGACGAAGAAAAACATATCTCATAGAATACTGTACCGTATTATAGCAGATTAAAGAAATGATTTTACATTATAAAATCACTTGAGCTAAAAAACTAATACTTGTCTATGAGGCCGTGAAGACCTAACTCGGTTTGGAAGCAAGGTCTGGAAGTTGGCGCACATGAAGCAAGAATGACAAATGTAGCAAGGCGATTTTTTTTAAATGAGAAGTTCTAAATGACTTTGTTACGCGTTTGGTTTGACGAATTTCGTGCAAGCTACCAGAAGACACCACTAGAGCAGTTGTTTAATGTTGTCTTCCATTATTACTTCCATTAAAGAAAACTGAAAAAAAAAAAATTGTTTGCTAATATAATACTAAAGACGTGGTTCGAAAAGTTGTGTCCAAATGATAATAAAACAACAAATATATACAATTTTAAGGCTACCCATTGGCATTGTGGTATATCTGTGGACTAACACTGCTAGAAACCGTGTTTCGATACCCGTGGTGGGCAGAGCACAGGTAGCCCATTTTGTAGCTTTGATTGATTATTTGTAAATAAGCACAATCAACCATTACTACTTATATGTAATAATTGTACTCAAATCTATGGTAAACGTACTATGTAACATAGGTATAAAAAATATTGAAACAATATTAGGAGTAACTTTACAATTTGTACATAATTAGACTCGTTTGCTCGGTGTGTCAGAGGTAGAGTTAAACCAGTACAAGAAATGTGTATGTAGAAACAATACAAACAATATGCTTGCGAGTTGTTATGTATTGGTCGCGCGCGATTAATCAATTATTTAAGACAAAAATAATTCACTAAGAAATTATTCTCGTTCTAATTGGTACACTAGCGATTCAGAAAAGGTCTTTTTACTTATACTTACCGGTTGTAAGTGACCTGCATGTTGGGGGATCCTTTTGCAAGTGACATGGTCAGTTTTGCTGATGTTGAAAGTCGGTGACCTGCGAAATATCAAAACTTGATATCACAATAGATTAACACAAAACAAATGATGACATCTTGATGAATCTCTATATAAAATTATGATAAACAAAAAATTATTTTATGTCGAACTTAAATGAAAAACCAGTACATTATACCATTAAAATGTAGAATTTAATGTCGTTTTATCGACATCATTGTAAGAACCTTACGTCTGATATCATATTACAATAAATGTGTTTTTAATGCCATTTTATGTATTTTTACAAAAAAAAATCAACATTCTTCTTACTTAGGCTTACCTGATTTACACCGGCAGGGGTCGTGCTTATCGAGATAGTGTTCTAAGGTATCCCATCCACCACCAACACGGACCATGACATGATTACGAAGTATCTATCATCAACATAAAATGTTATAAACAAATAAAAAGACATCAGTCCATGACACGATTGGTCACAAAATATAATTTAATAACATGACTAAGTCTTTTTCAGAGAAATATAAAAGACCCCACTTGTAACCTTATCACCTTGCGACAACTAATTAGAAATCTGGCCTCACGCAGTCACTTAAGCATAAACTTTAAAGCTGCAAGACGTGCTATTTGTACCATGCCCAACATTGGTTACAAACCTACAATTTTAGAGTTTTAACTTAAACAAGAAAAACCTCTGTCTGTCTTTATTGTGTAACTCAACATGTCAAAGGACCAATAAAAATGATTCATCCTTGGCCAGTTACTGTGTACTGAAGTTAACATCATTAACATATGTCTATATAGCGGTCTGTTGTTCATTTTTGAGATCTCAATAATAACAAACAGTCACTTTCTTATATCCTGAAACCAAGAACACATCCTTATATAAGGTGTGGATTATGGTTACTAACCCTACGGAGAAATAATTAGACATCTGCTAGTATTCTGAGAAGAATGAGGAAGAATCTATCTTCGACTGTACCTCTGAGGAGAGATCTTCGTGGTTCGAGAGTCAATTTCATATATTCAGAAAAGTTTGTTCTTCAATAACTCCACCAATCCATTCAGCACAGCGCAGGAAGACATTAGAATTCACTATGTTAAAATCAGGATCCAATTTACAAGTGTATGGAGGTACAACAATGCACCGTCTAGTCCATGGAAGGTGGAGATATATACGTCCACCACTGCTTACTCCTGCCTCAATCACACCTTCCACTAATGTTATAAACGAGAAGGAGATTGGACCTGGAACCAGATGCTGTCCAAATAAGTATACCTTGTTATATGGACTACAGGGGGAAGGAAAATTGTTGCTCCATATGTCGTTGGTCCGCTGGAGAGTCCGTGACAACGCGTGTCGCTATTCAATTGAAGTGTCTGTAGCACCACATGTCTTATATCGTCTAGTAGGTCGGGGTCACTAGACCAGTTTTCTACTTTACAGTGAACAGAATGTGTTCTATTAGGTGTTCCGCACGCACACGGATGAGCCTCGTGAGATCTGCTCCTCCATCCAGTGGCATGGTGCTCAATTGCATCAGTGAGCAAAAGATTCAGTCTCGGAGCGGGTGCCCACGGCTACATTTTCTGCGAGCAAGAATGAACAAATAGCAATCGCCTGCTTCTGTTGTGGATATTGGTCTGACCCTGTCCTGATTAGTGTAACATACAGTCAGAAGTAATTCCACAATCTGCCGACACACTGAAACACGACTGTCTTCTTGAGGCCTAGCCTTGGTTATAAACAACTTGGAGTACCTTAAACTGAGATATATGTTAACACAAATAATGAGTGAAACTTGTATCTATAAACCATGGGATAAATGAGCAATCATTTGAATTTTATATCGTATCGTCCAAGGTTAGAATAATAGGGACCCAGGAGGTAGTGACTGAATTTTTTTTTTCATAACAATAGTCTTGCCTTGCTTTAGCTAACATATTATTCATGAGACACACAAAATATAACTTTGGAACACTTGTTTTAAATGATGACCGAAAGACAAATTGTTATATATTAAACTTCTTTTTCTTATCAGTATTTATGTTTGGCTACTTAGTTTATGAACTTTTGGAAGTGTTTATTGCTATGCTAAGCCTTTTTAAATGAATTCATGAATTAAACAGTTATAACTTATTTAAAAAAAAAGAATAAAGAAAAATTAGGGAAAGGCGAGAATGACTTGAATTAAACGGTCAAACCAGAGACTCTCTTGAGGTTTAATTTTAGCTTGCTGACCAGAAGAAGAGTGTCAAGATAGAAGTATCGACTTAAATATATTTCTTTAGCTCTGACAAGCAACTGACGGAATTAATTGCGGCTTTAACAACGCGTTCACAGCTGAAAATGCGTAGCTTGTTCAACAGCATCACGTCTAGAATCTCGGACCTTCTGACACAAGCTGGTGAAGCTAACTGCTAGGTCAAGACCGATAAAGAGGGATGGGAAAGGCTAAGGTATAGTAAGTTAATGGATATATATATATATATATATATTCGAAAACAAAAACATTTAATCAAAAACATTAAGTATAAACATCTTAAGAAAAGTCTTAAAGAACTTACCCTCACAAAGATTAATATCTTGGAATCGCCTATCCTGTATTTACCCTCAGACACCCTAATCATGGGAAACTGAGAAGGACACGTACATCTGCTGAGCAGATCCACCACCTGGGAAACAACAGAACAAAAATTAGAACTTTGACTCATAGCTTTAGGTCTTAAAGTTATACAATGAACTATCTGTGCTCTGCCCACCACAGGTATCGAAACCCAGTTTCTAGCGTTGTAAGTCTGCAGACAAAGATGTACCCGTTAGGGGATAGTGTCAATATTAACATTTCACAACTGTACTTCCAAAAGGATGCTATAGCTTTAATCCAGACTTTTTGTAGGCATTGTAAAACATTTTTTTTTTTATATAGAGGAAAAAAATTACCTTCGTTATTTTTTTTAATACGACCATGAGGCACGTGAACAATATTGTATGTTACTTACGTTTCTCTATAATTAAGTGCAAAGCTATACAATGGACTATCTGTGCTTTGCCCACCACCAATATCGAAACCCAGTTTCTAGCGTTGTAAATCCGAATAAATGCTTCTTTGACACTGGGGGATGGGGCGGCTACAATATAATTAAGGAATAACTTAAGTACAATAATTAGATATATAGCTTCAATTATATATGGAACAAAATGATTTTATTGCAGTGATTTACCCTTTCAACAAAATTATTTCCCTTTTAAATCATATCTGTTAATGGCTAACTCAGTCACTCATAAAATAGAATCTTCCTACAAGAGAAACCTTCTTCTAGTAGCTGTTGATGTCTTGGTAAATCAAAACAGATATACCTTCAGGACATAAATCAGACTTGTGTAGCTTGGTTTCTGATCCCTCCGCCCCAAGACTGCAGACTTTAATTTTAGAGATGGCAGCTTTCAAAGCAAAGACGTCACATCAGGACGAGAGATGTTAGTTACTGTGATTTCTTTGAAATAAACTAAGACTTCAATGATCAGTTTTAGCAATCTAAATGTTTTAATAAGAAATCTGTTCCAACATTAAATTTTTTTAATTAAACTGCATGATAATCCTATAATAATCCAAGCTGCGTGTTTTCGATCTTCTTTGTTCGCTACCACAGTTCTAATTCATCCTCTGACATAGACAAAGAATAGGGTTAACGTTAACCAAACTTTCTCGATGTTTCAGTTATAACAGGTTTCACACGACAGTAACGGGATGAAAATGTTAACCAATTTCTCTTTCAGGTCCCTTGTTCTACTTCTTCAAAAGATGTCTTATATCTTATTAAAAGGAACCATAACAGGTTCGAAAGTCTTTTAATAGATATCGTCCATGTATAGAGTAGAGGGCAGTGGCGGATTTAAGATTATGGGGGACGGGGGCTAATAATATTTGCGAGCTTTACATCCCATGTAATTTTACATGGAATAAAATTATTATTAGGTCCACATAAAGACCATGGTCCATGGGATTGAGCTCCCTCTAGCCCCTATCTAACTATGCCACTAGCAGAAGGAGCTTTAACGATAAAATCGATAATGAATGATTAGGGCGCTTCGAAATCTGAAGGTCGCGGGTTCGAATCCTCGTCACACCAAACATGCTCGCCCTTTCAGCCATGGGGGCGTTATAATGTTATGGTCAATCCCCCTATTCGTTGTATAAAAGAGTAACTTAATAATTGGAAGTGGGTGATGATCACTAGCTGCCTTCCCTCTAGTCTTACACTGTTAAATTAGGTATGGCTAGCGTAGATAGTCCTCGTGTAGCTATCCACGAGTTTTCATATTACTGAATTTGATTAACCTATCTTATACTACCTTGTGTTTTCAAAATACAGGCAAGAAAGCTAGGTATGAAATGACGTTATTAGGGGAAGGGGATATCCCTAGTTGTTATCAAGGGGCCCCAAAATTCTAGTAAAATCACAAGAAACATTACATCAACTGTATCATATATTTCAAAATTTTCATCATTTATATTGGTTATAAATTGAAGGGGTAGTCTAACCCGAAACGCGGTTCTCCAAAGATTTTGTGTGTGCGCGCGCGCGTTATTTCATGGGCGACATCCAAGCGTCCTATAAACACATGCATGGTTCTTCCCTCCCAACAATGAGGTCCTATAGCCTTCCCTGGGAATATACATCTCGAATAGATTGTGTATTAGTTTAAATTTATTCCAGTTTTTTATTATTATTATTATTAACTCAAACTGGGTTGTCTTATTATCATGATTTGCTATTTGTGTATTCTGTCTTATAACAACTCTAACCCTGTTTGTTTGTCATTAACTTCTTTGTACTACCCAGTTTGTATTTTCAAGATGGCTGGTATGGGTATAATAGCTTTAATTAAAATAAAGTACAGAACAACGTTTAGGTCTTCTTAGGTCATCTTCAGGTTAGAAAGAGTTTGCAACTGACCATTACTGGACACATGCCTTAGGTACGAGTTGTTTTTTTCGAATTTTCCGCAAAGTTACACGCAGGCTATCTATGCTAGTAATCCCTAACTTAGCAGTGTAAGACTAGAGGGAAGGCAGCTAGTCATCACCACCCACCGACAACTCTTGAGCCTTTTGTTTTTTTAAACCAACGAATAGTGCAATTGACCATAACATTATAACGTTCTCACGACTGAAAGGGCGAGAATGCTTGGCGTGACGGGGGTTCGAACCCGCGACACTCAGATTCCAAGTCAAGCGCCCTAGCCACCTGGTCTTGCTGCACCTTTAGGAACGAGACTGGAGTACCACCCATTTTGCTCTATCGTGTATTAAAACACACACACAGGGGGGCCTGGCATGGCCTAGCGCGTTAAGGCGTGCACTTCGTAATCTGAGGGTTGCGGGTTCGCGCCCGAGTCGCGCCAAACATGCTCGCCCTCTCAGCCGTGGGGGCGTTATAATGTTGCGGTCAATCCCACTTTTCGTTGGCGGTGGACGGTGATGACTAGTTGCTTTCCCTCTAGTCTTACACTGCTAAATTAGGGACGGCTAGCACAGATAGCCCTCGAGTAGCTTTGTGCGAAATTCCAAAACAAACAAACAAACACACAGGGGGTATGTAATATAACGTATTTTATACGTTGTTCTCTGCTTATCAATAATAGTGTTAATACCCATACCACCCATTCAGAGATAAATTTTGTATAAATGATGTATTTTGTATACATCAGTTTTAAAGCATACAAGTGCAAGCTTCTAAAGCGAGGACTATATACAAACATGTACACACAAAGCACACCAAATACTAACAGTCCAACCCCATTTCCAACTAATGAATTATCTCTTCTCAGTATTCTAGAGTTCAAACAACGTATCAACACGTCTATACCAGACAATAACTCGAAGTGGAATAAGTCGTAAGGTTCTATTCATCGTCACGTTTCAAACATCTAAAATAGCCATAACTTTCGAATGACATGTCAAAAAATGTGTTGCATCCGAATTCACGCGACCTAGTTCTAATTTCGTTGGCCCCGGGTGCAACTAACGTTACTGAATTATCTGGAGTAAACACAAATTACAAGGCGTAAACAAAAATGGATTCAGACTTTGAATGTTTAGGCCTTAAAAACAATCTCTCCATTTTGTAGGATTACAGTCGTCGTAAAATCTTACGAGATGTGAATTTTTGCGTCCACTTTTTTTCTTATCATTTCGTATTTTTGCATCATTTTTATCAAACACTTGCATCAACAAATTTATACTTTCGTAGATATGTTTCATGGTTGGTGAAGTGTTTACTCCACCTAAAGTATACCGGTTACCGGTAAAGTATTTTAAAGCTTATTTTGGACATATGCTTCAACAATATTAACAGACGGTCAGCTATTACCATTTTTAGTCTTAAAGCAATCGATGGTGCTGCAGTCGATTCTTGTTAATTTATATCTTGTGTGTGTTCATCGTAGGCCAAATATTACACGTAGATAACAGAGAATTTAATAGGCATACAAAGAAACTATACACACTAAAACAAACATGTATCTGAAGGGAGATAAGCAAATAAAGTTTCTATTTCAGGTCGACAGTAACCTGCCGCTAGAGTTTCTTTTGTTTTTTTTAATATGCAGTAGTTTATTTTTTCGGTGTGTCTATTGTATCGGGAGCATGGACAGCGAAACATTTATGTTAGAAATATAATACCAGCATTCAAGTAGGGCTAGTAAGACGTCCTTGATATAATTATTGTCCAACTAGTTCGAAAGGATAAATTTCATATTAATTAAAAAAAGAAATTAATGAGACGGAAGGATGTGTTAGAATGTCGAAACCACGAGAACCAGAGCTGAAAAAGATACTGTTTATTAGTGGTATAATGTATTGTTCATTAGCGCCTTGATGTTACCCTTCACTGTAGGTAGGTAGGTAGGTATTCAATATTTATTGGCACAAAGCTACAAGGCTATCTGTGCCAGACAAGATGTGGTACAGTATAGGTATAAGGCAATTAAGGTAAAAAGTAAAATATGTAAACTTAGGAACTGCCAGGAAGACTGAAGCAACAAGATTAAAATTGCAAACAGTCACCTGAAGTTGGCCTTTCCAGTCCTGGGTTCAAGTCAAAATAAAAATTGAAATGTGTAAAAGAAATCATGCAGAAACACTATATAGTCTGATAAAAAACCTTAAATTAAGTGTAAAAGACCAATGGCTCTTAAAAATGTAAAAACATGAGTGAGATGGGCAGTATCACCTATAACATGGGCCAAAGTCAAGGGTAAACCTGCCTTACAAATATCTTTAAAATGGTGTTGTCATTCCAGGTTGTAACAACAGCATAATAATAAAATGAGGACGATTGTGATCCGAGTACCACAGACCACACAATGGTGCAACAGTTCCAGATAAAAGGAAACGGTGGGTTAAAAAACTGTGACCAATGCGTAGCCTTGCCAAAACAACCTCTCTTCGATCCTTACAGAAGCAAGAGGGCCAAAGACCTAGAGAAGGTTTAATTTGAAAAAGCTTGTTATTGTGTTGCTCATTCCAGGTTGCCTGCCATCTGGTGTACAGTCTGGATTTGATAACTGAACCATAGTCCATGTATGAAATGGGTACTGGGATGATAGATCCAGAACAGACAGACTGTGCTGCTCTGTCGGCCAGCTCATTCCCACAAATACCAACACGACCTGGTATCCAAAAGAACTGGACAGAGACAGATGAAAGATGGGTCAGTTTATTTTCAATATTGATGAGAAGAGGGTGGTGACTATCATAGAATGATTCCAGGACCAATAGACAGCTGAGTGAGTCCGTATATGTTGTACAATTTGTATATTGCATTATTTCAATATGATTTAGGGCAAGAGAGATGGCATATAATTCGGCAGTGAGAACAGAACTGTAGGGGGAGTCTACATTATTTCAGCAAAGAAAGAGCAATATTTCCAATCGGGTGTATCTGCTTTCCTCAGATGACTCAAAGATAGGTTACAATTGGGGACAATAATTTGCCATGATGGAATCGGCTGATTTGAAGAAACTGCAATGTTATTCAAGGATAAATCCAATTCTTCTAATTGTGTCTGGATACAGAGACTAAAAGGAACAATGGCAGATTTTCTGCTATGGAAAAGTTCGGTCCATTGTGGTTGGAAACAACTCCAGGTAGGATGTTGTGGTAAGGATCGAAGTTTGGAAACATACATTAGAGGCAGTTGCAAACCGCAAATATATAGAGGGGGTTCATGAGATTCCACATACAGACTTTGCAGGGAGAAGTACGAAAAGCTCCAATGCAAAGCCGAAGTCCCTGGTGATGGACAGGATCCAACATTTTCAGTGCTGAAGGTTTGAAAGAACCATAAATCACAGACCCATAGTCAAGTTTGGATCGGACGAGAGCACGATAAATTTTGAGTATGGAGTATTGATCTGCTTCCCAAGAAGAAGAGAGGACACGGAGAATGTTTAATGCTTTAAAACATTTGATACGAAGTTGCTTGATATGCGATATAAAATTAATTTACAAATCAAATATAAGACCTAAAAAGTTTGTCTCACGGACGACAGAAAGTACATCATCAAGACGGAGTTCTGGATCTCTATGGGTTCCCCGTTTGCGGCAGAAATGTATACAAAGGGTTTTAGAGAGCGAGAGTTTAAAAATCATTTGCCGTGGCCAACTTCAGTATCCGATTGATTGTAGTTTGTAGCTGCCGTTCAATAAACCTCTTGTTTGATGACTGATATGAAATGTGAAAGTCATTAACAAAAAGACTGTTTGCAACTGTAGGGGATAGCTGTTCACTAATGGCATTAATCTTCAGAATGAAAAGTGTGACACTCAGAACACAGGGGGAATAACTTCTAAGAGCTAGATACACGAGAGAAGTCGACCCCAAGAGTATTAGCAATGCTCTAGGCATCTGCAACTTCGTGGCCATCAGATATTAAGATAGAGAGAGGGACAGAAGTATATCTTCCACTCACCCTCCGGCTCTTATCTCATACAACTTTTGTGCTGGTGGTTGAAGAAATGCTGGAGGCATATTCAATCCAAGATTCCTTTTGGCTTTGACGTCTAACTTGCTGAGTGTTTGCATGGGCTTGCTGAAATGCAATGCGGTTTGAGACCGTTGGGTATCTTCGAAATTTATCCCAAGCACGCTTCCGAGTTTTCTGTGTTATAGAACAGGCAGAATTCTACCAAGGGCGGGGATTCTGTAGGTTACATGTCGAGGTTTTATGGATGCATCGAGTAGCAGCTTGTATAATACTGTTGGTTACTGCTGCTACACAATCATCTATGGATGATTTACATAAGATGGCAGGTTCAAGTTCCGAGAGAATAGTGAAAGAAGGCCACTTGGCCTGGACCAACTTCCAACTAGGTACATGGGTGGGATGGTATTAATTACGGTTAATCTCTCGTAATATGATGGGAAAATGATCACTACCTCGTGGATTGATGTCAACCTCCCAGGAAAAGTGAGTGAGTAGCGAAGGGGAACAGACAGAAAGATCTATATCTGTAAATGACTGACTGGGTGCATGAAAATATGTGAAAGAGCCAGTATTGAATAGAGCCAGGTTGTAGTTCAGGAGAATATGCTCTATGGCGCGCTCTCTCATCAGTACGGGAGCCAACCCAGAGAGGATTTTGCCCATTGAAATCTCCCAAGATTAAAAAGAGAGTAGGCAGTTCCTCAATGAGGGTATCGATGTCTAATTGATTATAATGTATTTTAGGTGTAAGGTATAGAGAGCAAGTAGTGATGGTACAACTCAAGGAGACACGGATGGATACAGCCTCCAAGGGTGTGTTCAGTGACAGGGACCGGGTGGGCACATGCTGATCAACCAGCAATGCAACTCCCCCATGTTCCCGTCCTACACATAGCCTGTGATTCCGGTATAATGAATAGTAGCAGATAGTAACTGTATTTGTAGGCTGTAGAGATGTTTCCTGCAAAGAAAGACATATGGGATGATAAAAGTCAATCAGATCTTAGATGTCAGTTACATTTGACTGGAAACCTCAACAGTTCCACTGGATTAGTGTGGCCATGTGTAATTATTTCAGAGAAGACGGTAGAGAGTCCTGCTTACGACCGCATTTGTTTTTCTTTACTGGATGTGGGTCTATCACCCTATATGGATCCTGCTCTAGCTCAAATGGTCGGGTCTGAATTTACTGGTACACGTACTAATGATTGAGGGCGCGGACAAGTTTTTTGTTTAATTTTTGGGATATCAAGAGAGAGACCCCATGGAAACATCTTGACTTGAAGAAGGTGAAGTTCAGCAATGACTGGAAGGTGTGGTCAGGACAGAGATGGAAGGAGACACTGATTCGTGAACTGTTATTTTGGGAAGTGTTTCATTAAGATTTGCTGGTGAAGATTGTGTAGGGGATCAGGTAAGGTCTGTTTGGAATCCTACTGTAGTAGTAGAACGGGTTATAGCAGCACAAGTTCTGGTCAAAATAGGTAATAATTTTCGAGCCTCTGTGTAAATGAGATTGTTAACGGTCTTGAGACGTTGTACTTTTTCTTCTACCTATTTAGGGCAATAGATAAAATAAGAAGGATGAGTGCCATTACAGTTTATACATTATGGTCTTTACCACTACAACGGGCACAGATCAAGGAACCACGGCAAGGTTGTTTTGAATGACCAAATCGTTGACAATGGAAACATCCTACAGGATTTGGAATATAAGGTCGTACCTTACAATTCAGATATCCTGCTTTTATTGTGGGGGAGGACGTGGTACAGTAAATGTTAGTATTAGAACATTTGTTGGTTCCAGAATTCCATCTTTTCGAGTGAAGATTCGGCATACTGCTGTGACACCTTGACTGGTGAGACCTGTGAGGATCTCCGATTTGGGGAAATTCCCTAAATCTCTTTCAACTACGACTCCTCTGGAAGTATTCAAAGTGGAATGAGAAGTAACTTCAATGGGTATGTCCCCAAAAGTCTTTGATGTCAGGAAGAGTTTGGAATGCTGTGATAAAGATGTTTCCACTAAGATGTCTCCCGAACGTAGCTTTTTTACCGATTTAGGGGAGCCAGCAATCCCCTTCTAAATAAAAAATGGGGACATCTGTCCTAGAGGTTTGTCACTTAAGGAATGCAAAATTAGGAATCGCAGGACAGATTCAAGTGGCGAGTTAGGCTGTACAGATTCATAAATTAAACTGGTACTCAGTTGACCCTGGCCCAAATGGACTAGCCGATTGATCCTGGGGGGCCACCCCAAGACCGCCCGTTTACAGGAATTCAAGACCAAAGTGGTGTGTTGGAGTTGGACCCCTCAACCACCAGGATTCTCCTCCCCTTCACGGGTTACCACGCACGGTAAACACGCAGGTGGATGTTTAGATCACAGAGAAGGTAAACTGTAAGAACAGAACCTTCTCTGGGAGATCCCCTCACTACGTTCAGGAATCTACATCGAGGGGCCCTTCACAGTACTGAGTGTTCTGAAGAATTAGTGTCCAGTCAATACTCGAGTTGGTGTCCATAGACATCACGTACCGGAGAACAGATATTCTTGAACAAGTTCTTGGTTGTTTAATCACAGCAGTAGTTTTAACAGCTGTGTACGTGGATGTTCACAAACAGCCAAGTATGCAGTCTGCATCAACTCGAACTGGATATTAACAAACCGTCACGTAGTTAGGTTACAGACAGACAAACAGTCATATAGCTAGATAACAGATAATGATAAACTGTTACGTAACTATGTTATACAGACAATGATGAACTGTCAAATAAATTTAGAAATAACAAGTAATAAACAAACATCGAGACCAGCAAATAGACATGTTAATGACCAGCATCCTTTGTGTCATAGATATATCAGGGGGTCAGTAGCAACTCCACAACTAACCTCTGACATTTTTATTAACTTCTTGGGGACATGGTAGTCCTAGTCTAAGATAGTCTACGTAAGTGTTAGGTTAGTTCTCTAGTCCTTAATTAATCAAACTCTTTATCATATTGTTACAGATTACCCAAAGGAGGAATTGAAGCTAATTTCCTTTACGACTGCACAGAGATTGGTACACGTGAATGAATACTAGTTATTTATTGTGACATATTATAAAACTAATCAAATTAGCTCCAATTCTAGAGATGTTTTTTCCTCTTTGACTTGATCACTTATTGATGAGTTAACAAAAGTACAATCGGATTCGAGTTCATGTTTTCAGTTCCCAACTAAGTTCCTTAATAGTTGATAAAACAAGTTAGAGTAACTTCATAGGATATCTGATATCTTTAATATCCATCTTTCCTGTATCCGAAGTATGAATCTGCCTCAAGGTATTCGACATGATACCTATATTTTTATGTTCGGGCCCCAGCATGGCCTATGATCAGGGCTTTCGACTCGCATTCTGAAGGTCGCAGGTTCGAAACTCTTTCACCCAGTATGCCTACCCTTTCATATGATTTGCGCAAAATTTAAAAACAAACAAACAAACATCCGTTTAAGATTAATTTTTATTAATACTGTTTGGTTGAATTGCGTTCAAAGACACTCGATAACAAATTTCATTAGTTGTCCCTAAATTAGAAGTGATAAACTAAAGGGGAGGCAGCTAGTTAACATCACTAACCGCTAACTCATGAACTGCTACAATAAAAAAAATTTACATTCCCTTCTACTGAAATCTAAATAGCTTCGTGAATATACTTAAACCTGGAATGGAGCAGTTTTATCTTTCGTTAGCTAGATCGGAAAGCGAAAGTAACCGACAGTTTCAAACTTTCTTTGTTAGCCTGAAGATGACCTAAGTAGATCGAAACGTTGTTTGTACTTTATTTTAATTGAAGTTTTAATACCCAAGCCAGCCGTATTTAAAATCCACTTTTAACCTTGGCAGATATTCAAAATGCTGAGAAGCTATTTATATTTCTTTGGTCAGAACCCTAAAGTAGTCCCTTCAAAAAAATACCCAACCTTGATACTTGTTTTGTGTTTCTAAATACAAGTTTTATAAACTTGTATCGGCTGCCTTCATTATACACTTATTTACTTCAAATGGATTCCTCGTAATCTTGAGTCTTATACTATGTTTACTTGGTCAGAAATCAAAAGTCACTTCTTAAATACAGTAAATATAGTGTATAATAATTTCATGTTTCTTCTTGGTGCACAAAATACCAGCAGAGACGTTGAGAATATTACGTGTAATATCACAAGTAGGAAACGTGTCAAGACTGTCGTTTAAGGAGAAAGGATCCAATAAGAGTCCTCTGTTAGATACAATATAGCTCCAGAACAATAATAAAACAAACATATTCTACCCTTGACCAGAAGGAAAATATGCCACTTTCACACTAGGTGGCGACAGTCCTAATTTCGTATGTAACTCTTGGATGACGCAACGAATCGCGCGAGAGTAGCGATATAACGATACGCGCAGTCTTTTTGGAATTTCATGTGTTGATTATGGGCGCGTGTGATTAATTCGTATTTACAGTATTATGTAACAGGATTTGAGGTCATCCCAGGGCAGGAGATAGTGAGCAGGACGTCTAGGCCCCTAGCGTCTGGAATTGAAACTACTTGTCACAATTAGAGCTGTGTACTTAATGCTTCGGATCGAATGTTTACGTTCGAACTGAATACAGGATCTGACTATATGCAACTACAGCAGTTGTTTGCGATAGAATGTTTACGTTTTACCCAGTATGCTGAAAATGATTTTATGTAGCTATGACGACTGCTAAGATCTCGCTCTGTGCCCATGGCAACTGTACGAAAAGCGTGATAATATTCTAATATATAATAAAGAGGAAAATAATACTAACTCGGAGATACACAAAAACTAAAATAGGCGATTACATATTGTGCGACTCAAACAGTGACACCCGAAAAACTAAACTAAACGATTTTATTAACGTCGCTTAGGCCACTCACAAGAAGAAAGAAATAAGTTTCCCGGAATCTTCGACCCCATTTTATCAGAATATATATATTTATTACTTACTTTTCCCACTTATAAGACCTGTACTCAAGTCTTTCCAGGCACTTTATGACACGAATTGAAAACAAATAGTGGACCGACCTTGTCAAAGATTAAAAAAACAAAACGGCAAATTGTTGGTTTTAAAGCATAGCCACATTATACTATCTACTGTGTGTACCGCAGGGAATCGAACTCCGAATTTTAGCGTTACAAGTCCTTAAGCTTACAACGGAAAGGAAAGAATCAGTCGATAGGATTTTTACAAGTTTGTATAAATACAATAAGAAGAGAAAATATAAAAAACATACGCACGTTTCTCAACACCATAAAAAACAAAAATCGTTTAGTAACAAGAAAAAAAAATCCGTCGATTTCATTGCTTTTAGTCCAAAGTTCCCCAGTGGGCTACGTGCGCTACTACCCACCTTTCACCGTCAGTTTAAGTGTTGTAATTCAGTAAACTTACCGTTGACCCACCAGAAGAGAAGGGGCCATAAAACCCCCAGTAAGTACCCCACCAGAGAGACAAACCGTGAAACCTGTCCAAAGTTATTTGATTTGTTATCCTGTAAAGATAACTTAATAAGTACTAAGCCTTAGAAAATGTTCCAACTCGCCGTAAATTGTCAGAGAGATTGTTTTGTTACCAAGATTCTATGAAATGCGTCATAAAGAGAGAAACGTAGACAAAACCGTTGCAATCTTTTACTAAATTCGTTTATTGATAATGCATTTTCATTGCCTACAATAGCATAAGGAATAAAGCAAGGTTGAATGAAGACCATATATGGCTAAAAGACACGTACGTACAGAGGTAAGACGAGAGATAAACATTAATATATGTCAACAGACAAACAGTTATATAGATACACAGATAGACATACAATTAGATATGTAATTAGTGTCTATTTATAATATTTCTGTGTGTAGAACATAATTTTACAGAGACAGAGCAAACTAACTGAGTGAGAGACGGTCTTCTTGGAAGACTTCGTGGAATCAGACGTCTGGCGGACTAGTGTTAATATAAGATGGCTGGTAGTGTAGGTCTGTTAAATTAATTAAATCTATTAAAACTGGAAAAATAATAAAATTATAGTTCATGGTGGTGTAGGTTCTTTGAATCTGATTCAACAATCTTCAAGGAATTAGGATAAATCCCTTCTGTCTCGCAGCTGGAGGTCTTGAATTAAACTTGTGCAAGACTTCCACGCTTCTCTAGGCACGTGCACGTGAAAGGGTGACACATCTTACATTATTGACTAGATCATGGTGATTCAAGGTAATTATCTAACTTCTCTAAAAAGCAGTGCGATGAGAAACCTTAGCGTTACTGCATGATTTTTGAAAACAAAAATAACACCTGTCTTAAGTGTTGATACGAGCCTATAAAACTCAGTTGTACTACTACTGATATAGTGACACTACTACGTTTGTTGTAGTTTCCATCTTCAAACTAAACAAGCACGCGCAGCGTCAGTACAAACTATTTAAAAGTAACTACACTTTGTAATAATTTTCAATAAAACTAAGTAATGCAGATGAAAACAGGGCAGGAGCTAAATAACAGGGGGTTGCAGGGACAACCCCTTGAAATGGCGTTGCCTTCCTCAAAGCTAAAGCCGTCACATAATCTAATTTTATATTTCACCTCCCCCCCCCCTTATATTAAATTAGGGTTTCACTACCTCCAACGAGTTAAGAAATATTAGAGTTAGGACTTGTTAACTCATGCCATGATTTTTCCGAGAGAACTGAGGTGCCGTCAATGTGTAAATTTGTCTTGTTAACAGAGTTACTTCGGTTAGACTACTTGTTGTCACGATAAATTAAAGTAGTTTGTCAAAAAGCGAAATAAAAACGTGACGTTTTTTGAACTCATTTAAGAAGCAAGACAATGAATGTTTTAAAAGAAAGTATTAACCGAAACAGGAATTATCAGCTTAATCTGAATATAGATATCGTTTTAAGGCTTAGTACTGAAGAGAGAAAAACTGACAGTCGCGACGGATGTTTTTTTTTGTTTTTTTAATAACCCATGTCTGAGTCGGTCTTGTTTTTAAATTTCTTAAACCTTTAAGTACAGTATAACAGAAAATATAAAACAACGTAATTTCAGTAAGCTAGAAGGATCTTTTTCGTATATGTTCGAAAGCAGCGTGCATATGTTATTCTATCACGTGACATTTACTTTAAAGGCGTTTATCTCAGTCGCAGACGATTCCCAGGTGGACACCTGGTGAGATTATCTAAAAACAAACGGCATTTTTCAACCATTTCAGTTTTTAAATGGCGTAAAGAATTTCTTGCAATGACGTGATCACTTCTTACAAGTTCATGTGTGACAAAAAATGGTTCAGATGTAAATCGTACTAAGAAAACAAAATATTAACTAAACCCCTGGAGCAGAAATCGATTACACGATTTTAGAAACTTCAAGATTTCCATCTGTTTAACTTCAAATTTACTGGAAACAGCCTTTACATATTCCTTTTCTTTGCAATGACAAGTAATACTACGCAATATTATTGCTGTTCAGATATTTGGGGGCAATCCTCAGCTTTTGAAAAGATAGTTAGACATTATATTGCATCACTATGAAAGAAATAAAAGTAGAGATGTAACTTTGGACCCAAAAGTGGAGGTGGAGTGAAAGTTGATTGTTACAAATTTTGCACAACCAACAGTAGGGGAGCATCCCAATTCAGGAAAAGTGAGAGGAACACATCCCCTGTCACAATTATGTTTATGATTGAAAGCAAACGCGATTGATGTTTCCAAAAAAGTGGAAAAAGAACATAGGATGGTTTATATAAAAACCAATAAAGACAAGGCATTCATCTTAGACTGGGTAGAAGTGCGTGGAAGTAATAACGTCAAGGCTTAGCTTACGACGGCAAAAATCTGGTTTCGATAACCCATATGGGCAGGGCAAAGATAGCCCATTGGGTGGTTTTGCGTTTAACAACAAACAAACCGAAAAATAATTTGTGAAACAACAGTTGAACCAGGAAAAACAAAGTTATCATCATAGAATAAATGAATATTTGAAGATAATTCCTGGTCAAGAGAGTCCATCTTCGAGGGCCCATCCTTTTAATAAAATAATATTACTCTAGTAATAAACAAAATGAACAGTCCTCCAATTACAGATTCATGAACAAAACTACACGTTTTAATACAAGGGGAAAAAACCCACAAAAATACGAGTTTCATGTGTTTGGATATGTACATGTAAGTAACAACTGGTGGTTATTATTTTATCGAAATAGAAGCTTTGGTTATATGTGTGAATTCATTTGTTTGTTCATTGCCCCTGGAGCAGTTTTTATAGGAGGGTTGGGGGTGTTAAAAATTATTGGAGAAAACTGTAACCATCATACATGCCGAAAAGCGCGCTTTTGGGTCATACTAAAACATGTTAATAAAACAGACAGCATGATTACGTGTTTATTTATACAAGAAAAATTCTATAACCACAGTCCTAATTACAGTGGTTACGTTAGGCTTACCATAAAATGTTAAAAGAGAAAGTTAATTAGTTAACCGACTGTTTTAACTTCAATACAAGAAACAATAAGTATACAATTTGTGCAGGAATCGCTAATGCCATATTTTTTATAAAGTTATTAATTATAACAGTGACGTTGAAATACTACTTGCAACTTTAGGATTTGTATCTTTACAAAAATCAGTTCATACTTTGAGTGGAATGTCCATAAAACGTGCAATTTAAAATAGAAGTGTTAAAATTAACATTCTTTTTAAACTACCAGCAATTGTGTAGAACCTCCCTACTGGGTGCTTCAGTGACCCCAGCATCATTAGTTCCGTGCCCTTGCAACGTTATTAACAGAAAGTCCGTCTTAAGAGCAAGGACGCCGCGCCCTTTAAGCATAAAAAGGCCCGGCATGGCCAGGTGGTTAAGGCACTCGACTCGTAATCCGAAGGTCACGGGTTCCCGTTACACCAAACATACTAGCCCATTCAGCCGTGGGGGCGTTATAAATGTTACGGCCAATCCCACTATTCGTTAGCAAGAGTTTGCGGTGATAACTAGTTGCCTTCCCTCTAGTCTTATACTGCTAAATTAGGTACGACTAGCGCAGGTAGCCCTCGTGTAGCTTTGCGCGAAATTGAAAACAAACCAAAGAAACAAAATAAGCATAAGAAGCACGTGCGTAGATTTTATAGCAAAGAAAAATGTTTAGAATTGAAACTGAAATTACGACAAACAGACAAAACACGCAGGAAATATCTCCTTTAAAAGTTACAAAAAGTAAACAACTTTGTTTTGTATCCCACGTGCATCCCGGGGGTGTGGAGGAAGTTTGATAATGAAATTTTTAATTCATATTTTTGTTTGTTTGTTTGGTCGTTAAGCAAAAAGTTATACAATTGGCTATCTGTGCTGTGCCCATCACTTGTATAGAAACGCAGTTTTAAACACTTTTGGGATGCATTTATTTATTTATTAATAGTCTTATCCTGATAATAATTTGTTTTGTTTGTAGTTAAGCGCAGGGGGCCCCATGTGCGTTGTGCCCGCCATGAGAATCGAAACTCGGTTTCTAACGTTATAGGCCCGCAACATTACGGCTGTGCCACTGGAGGAGAAAGGTTTGTTTGTTTTGGAATTTCGCACAAAGCTACTCGAGGGCTATCTGTGCTAGCCGTCCCTAATTTTGCAGTGTAAGACTAGAGGGAAGGCAGCTAGTCATCACCACCCACCGCCAACTCTTGGGCTACTCTTTTACCAACGAATAGTGGGATTGACTGTAACATTATAACGCCCCCACGGCTGGGAGGGCGAGCATGTTTGGCGCGACTCGGGCGCGAACCCGCGACCCTCAGATTACGAAGCGCACGCCCTAACGCACTAGGCCATGCCAGGACTGAGGAGAAAGGAAATTGTTGTGAGAAACGGGCGAAATAAACTATTAAATTCACTATGCCAGTTTTGTTTTTCGTCACGAAATTCCAAAACCTATAAATCATGCATGTACGTATATTTAAAACTGTATTATTACGCAAGTGTATGCATGTACGTATGTTTTCTGATAGCAAAGCCACATCGAACTATCGGGTGAGTCCACCGAAGGGAATCAAACCCCTGATTTTAGTGTTGTACCAGCAGGGAACATTTATGCAAATACATTACCAAACGTACACGTGTCAATATTAATATTTACACTTTAACCCGACATTAGTGCATTATTTTATATTTCTGTTACAAGACGTTTAAAGAAAACCAGTGTGATTCGATACAAAGATCACGCCCCCCAGTGGCTCAGCGGTATGTCTGCGGACTTACAACGCTAAAAACCGGGTTTTGATACCCGTGGTGGGCAGAGCACAGATAGCCCATTGTGTAGCTTTGTGCTTAATTCAAAACAACAACTACAAAGATCACAGAAAAACGTCAAAAACTCCAGATATCAAAGTTGAGGGTGCATCCTTGTGAAGGGGTTACACACCACTTTAGTTAATTAAATATTCACACATCTATATAACTACCTAATTAGCATTAGGTCACGTATTCCTTTCTTTCTAAGCATTTTTAAACATTTGTGTCTGTCTCGTATCCATTGTTGATTTTCAACTATTTAAACCCTGCCCATCCATTTCTAGGTCAGTCTTTTATCTTTTGTTGATTTTAAACAAATTAAAATTGCTTTCTTCCTCCCCTTGTATTGCTAACGGCTAATCTTTGCCGGTTATTATGAATAAAACAGGGAATATTACATTATTTACCAGATAAGGAATCCGAAGTTGTATGGTGGATGTACCTGTGGAGTTGAAGTACACAGATAAAACGTTTGTCGTCATTTCTCGTGCACGTGATCTGTTTTGAGATCCACGAGAAGGAAATAGTTTTTTTTTTTTTGTGGTTATATACATTCATGTTTAATTTGAGGAACCTTTTAATTTTGTAGTGACAATTACGGTTTATATCAATACAGGCACTGATACTTTCTTGTAGAATAAAACCTTTTATTTCGGAATGATAAATTTACCTCTTTCTTACATGGTGTTTACATTAGAATATGGTCCGGAATGGCGAGGTGGTTAGGGTGCTTAACTCCTAATGCTAAGGAATTGCGGGTTCGAATCCCTGTCATATGCTCGCCCCCCCTTCAGCGGTGGGGAGTTATAACATTACGGTGAATCCCACTATTCGTTGATAAAAGAGTAGTCCGAGAGTCGGCAGTGAGTGGTTATGACTAGCTGCCTTCCCTCTAGCCTTACACTGCTAAATTAGGGACGGCTAACGCAGATAGCCCTCATGCAGCTTTGGGCGAAATTCAGAACAAACAAACCTGTGCGAATGTTAGACAGTTACTATAGCCCTCGTGTGGTGTCTACAATAACATTCAAGAAAAGCGTTCACAAAAGTTAAGGAAAAAGGCCGAATGAACCTGACTCCACAGGGTATAACCACTACCCAAGTATTAGACATTTTCTATTTCACCCACAATCTAGAGCAAAAATGGATTGCTTTCCCCACTCCTGACCTTCAGAAGATCCATGATAAAGATTAAATAGTTTATTTTAAGGCGAACTTTACTACTGTATTAAGAGTTAAAAAAAACACGTAAAAACCGATTTTTTTTGATTTTTTTTAAGGCACGGTTAGCTGTAACTAATATTAAGGATTTTATCGAAGAATGCCGGGTTGGTGGTTTTTACTCTTAATAACAACCAAATATCGAACTTAAACTGGTTCTCATTTCAAACAGATCCACCATTCATTTTAGATACAAGTATTGTCCATCGTGTTACGTGTTTTTCCATAATGTGCCTTGTTCCGAGACTGTACATGTGATGAATACATCTGGTGAATCATTTTGTAACGTTTGGACTACAGGCTGAGTCTACCTCATTCCTGTGCACGAGCCCTCTGTTTATCACGTGCATATACAGAGTCACCTGCAGCTTGAGCTGACGTTCTCACCACATCCTGTTCGGTGATTTTAGCTCCTATCAAACACCTGTGCCCACCTGTCTTCCTCTGCAGCTGGACCTCTTGGAGTACATCTGCATTAAACTTGCAATACTCAGTGAGTCATTCGGCTGCAGTTATAGTTTCCAAACAATTTTGGGATGCGAGGATTGAACTCGCATATTCCAGCTTGTTTGTTTGTGCATTTATAAATACAAGTTGATAAGTTCATGGCCAGATGGTTAGGTCACTTGAGGTTCCCGGGTTCTAATTCACATCCCACCAAACGTGCTCGGTCCTTTAGCCATGTCGGGTGAGGGTATTTATATTACAGTCAGTTCCAATATTCATTAGAAGAAGAGGAGCCCAAGAGTTGGCGGCGGGTGGTAGCGATTGATTGTTTTCCTTCTGCGGACGGCTCGCACAAATACTTCTCGTGTAGCTTTGCTAAAAATTAAAAAACAAACCAAAGCTTCCCTGGCTCAGTACAACTTATTCTTTACTGTTTAAATATGCATTGCCTTACAACGCCAGCTAATAGTAAGTAGATGGTGAACATAATAGAAGTATCACGTTTAAATCACCACGTGGTCTCATCTCTATTTAAAAAAAGGAGGAGCTAGGGAACGGGTAAAACTACAAAATGTTTAAAAAAAAAAATTGGGTGGCTCGTTTTCCTGCCCCTATCCACACACCGGTTTGAACTCCATGCGTTGTATCTTAAAACATGCTTGTCGTACATGCATTGAGAACACAAGACGGAAGATGGTGAAGGGAGTTCCTAACACCATACTAAATCACTTTTACCTAGAAGTTCCGTCGATTTATGTCTGTTCTTTCAAAACAAGAGTATCGGTGATTTACATTGCGAGGTCAAGAAATACTAATTACAACAAATGACGTTTAGAGTCAAGTTTGGAAACGGATTGAATAGGTAGTGAAAAAAACAGAAGTTTATTACAAACGTACAACGTTCGGACAAACGTATGTAAATTACTAAACGTTGTACATTTCTTAGAAAGTTTGTCACTATTCGCTTAAGCCGTTTCGAAACTATTTTCGAAAGAAAAAGAGCGGGTTTTTCATCATCGAATGTGACGCATAAAGTAGCTTCGTTTAGGGATAAGTTTGAAAATTATAGTGCTTAAAAATGTTGAAATGTGCGATTTGAAATATCCTGTACCTCTAAACACTCTTCACAATGAAAGCTGCAACTCTCAGTGTGCTCCTGATAAGTTTTAGTCATCCCCCGGGACAGTGATTCTCAAACTTACAGTATGAACACCCTGGGAATAAGCGAGAAACTTGAGGAAGGGGAAGCATTAAAAAGGAAATAAACTCCACGCCTCAAAACTAAAGGTAATCTTGATAAAAATCACTAATGTGTTCCACCAGCGGGTTTAGAAGTGTGACTGAAAACACACGGCATTAGGAGGTTGTGAACCACTGCTGTCAGAAAAGTGTCATAACTTCAAGAAATATACATCTAAATATAGGAGTTTTCTTTATAATTACCTTATACATTTAAAACACTAAAATGCATTCGCTTTGGAATATCGCCACTAGATGGTGTTAAAATCTGCTTTGTGTATCTTGCCAACAAACAGGTTTATCTCTCGAAACTACCTTTGGCAAATTATAAAGCCTTATATAATTATTAGAGTAGTTATTGTACACAACTAACCTTTTAGCTACTTTGTTACCGAGAACGGTGTATAAGGAGTTTTGAGATGTTGACGTCGCCGTTTTTGTCTGAATTTAAGAAGTAATTATCCTCATGACCTCAACATACTTTAATTTTTAAAACCGTTGATAACATAAGAGTGCATTCGTTTACTTGAGTAAAAACTTTAAATGGTCAAAAGTCAAATTCTGAAAAAATAAAATAACATTGCAGCTTTGTTTGTCTATTGTTAAGTAAAACTACACAATAGATTTAAAGAGCCGTGCCTTACAACACGTACTAAAACTCGATTTTTAACCCTCGAATACGCTTGCACAAAAATCACAACAAACCAAACCTAACACGGCGTTGATGGGAAACTATATACGCCAACCTCACACGAAGCTCCACCTATTCTTACCCTTATCTGGCGCGGACCTGTATGTTTTAAGCTGTTGACATTATAATGAATTAGTAACAGTCAACGAAGAGTAGCAGCCAACAGACCAGCTTTACTTTGTTACAATAAAGGTAATAGTTCAATCGAACGGGTTTTCGATATCTTACACCTGTATCTCATCTCATAATAAAATGTTTAAAGATAATTTTGCATAAAAAAAATTTATAAAGTACAGCTATCAGAAAGATCCATATGTTTAAATACATAATCCCAGTAAAGTGTGGCCCTATATGGCCAGGTGGTTAAGGCGCTTGACTCGTAATGTGAGAGTTGTGGGTTCGAACCCTTGTCATGCCAAACACACTCGCCCTTTCAGCCGTGGGGGCGTTATAAATAACGGTCAGTCCCACTATTCGTTGGTAAATGAGTAGACCAAGAGTTGGCGGTGGGTGGTAGTGACTAGCTGCCTTCTCTCTAGCCTCACGCTACTAAATTAGGGACGGCTATTGCAGATATCCTTCGTGTGGCTTTGTGAGAAATGTTTCAACATCTCATACATGTTACTTACACCTTGTTAGTCTTTGGTGTGTTGCTCCGAATGTCAGCATCTTGAATGTGTTGTTCCAAACATCGATACACAAGTGAAGTCAATTTATACGTCAAACTAGACTCCAGAGAGAAAAATAATCCTGGCAAGTGTCGAAGCTATTCTTTGCTCAGAGTCCTCTAGTGCCTCAGCAATAGATAAAGGACTTTTAACGCTAAAAATTGGGTTTATATTACGCTCTGAATGTTAACTATCATCGTGCAAATTAAGGGGTTTTGTGATAAGCGTTCAGAACAGACTAAAACCCAATCAATTCGTTGGGGAGAGACCGCGAGTTTCTTAACTGTTAAGAGGCGAAACTGTGTCCGTCACAAGTGTTACAACAATATTGGTATGTCCTCAGATATAGAAACACGGTCCATCGTTCTTGCAATATTTTAGGTTGGATTGCTTCAGTTGTGGGTGCGTTATAAGAGTAACAGCCAATCCCGCTACACCCGTTTTCAATGTTTCTTTGCTACTTCTTATAACGTATGAGCCAGTGCTGTAGCCAGAAGAAACGGTCTCGCATTAATCTACGGAGTTATAACGCTAAAATCAGGGGTTCGATTCCCCTAGGTGGATTCAGCAGACAGCCCGATGTAGCTTTGCTGTAAGAAAAACACAAAATCACGCAAACTGTGCAATACGGCACGTGTAATAACAGGGACGTCATCTGACGTGAAGCCAGGGGGTAGTCCCCCCAAACATCAATCCACAGACTATGCAGGATACAATGTAAATCACATATTACAGAATCGAAATTTCGTAACAACGAGCGCATTAAAAAGATATGTTCGATATGCCAACATAACTTTACCCCCAAAAAAAAAAAAACTGATGCCACCGTGTAGTGGGTACCCCTCGATTACAGCTTAATATTTCAATAAGCAAAAATAAAAAAATAAATAGAAAACTTCAAAGCAGTGTTCAAAATGAAGTGTAAAAAAAATTGAACACTGCTAATCTGAACTAAAAATATTTTATTATGAAATGTGTTAAGTTATTAACGAATCATCTCAGTCGCAAAAACAGTTTCATTTGAAAAACTTTTGAAGCGCAATAAAACAAAGCTCCAACATTACTACTTGCCAGCTAATAACTCCTTTAACGGGTTTGTTTTTGTTTCTGGGTAACATTTAACACTAAATAAAATTCCTATACGTTGACCTGAGTGGAAACTTGTTTATTTGGTGAATTTCGCGCGAAGCTACTAGATGGCTAACTGCCCTAGCTTTGTCTAAATTTTGAAGTGACAAAGTGGAGGATGAACGGGAAGTCAACAATTCTCACCACTAGCTCGTGGTTACTCCAGTGGATATGACTGCCACTGTTATAGCGCAATAACGGCCACAAAGTACGGAATGCAATTTCCCCCCTATAGTTTATTTTTGGGTGTTAACGGGATGCAAACCACGGAACCGCAGCTCCATAATCCAGCACACTAATCCCCTTTGCCCCTTTCACGTCCCCTAGTTTAACAAAACAGATAGCATGAAGTTTAAAGAATAATATTAAATGTACAAAGTTCGGTAGCACTCCGTTTTCCTGTACAGCCGTGCATTGTTAGTTTCATAACCTTAACACTATCCGAGGGTCGCGGGTTCGAATCCACATTTTCCCACCAAACATGTTCGCCATTTCAGCCATGGGGGCGTTATAATGTTACGGTCAGTCCCACTATTCGTTGGTAAAGAGTAGCCCAAAAGTTGACGTTGATGACTAGCTGCCTTCCCTCTAGTCTTACACTACTACATTAGGGATGGCTAGCGCAGATATCCCTTGAGTAGTTTTGCGTGAAATTCAAAACAAACCAAACCTTAACAATATATACATATTTATGTATTCTCTCCGATTTCTATACCACATGTGTTTATACCCAAGAATAGTTACTCATCAAGACCAGTTTTTACGGTGTTTAAACAGCACAAAAATAATGACGTAGAGATACAAAGTTCAGCACGAGCTGTTACGTTGGTTACCAAGGGAATAGATATAACTATTAGAACCGTCTCCCTATGTGACTCAGCGGGTATGCTCGAAAACTTAACGTTAAAAATCCGGGGTTCAGTTTCCGTGGGATTAGTATTTATACGTATTGAACTGGTAGCTTTGCGCTTATCGAAAACAACTAACAAGTAATCCAAAATCGATACACATTTGTTTTCTTCGTACCTAAGGAACTGGTCTTGTTTCTAAGACCAAGCGAGAGTTTTATGGTTGGTTTTTGTTTGTTTTTTTTAATTTTTGCAATCGTTCTCGATCTTACCTTACTTATGAATGTAGTTCATATTCATAGAACATATATTCACTTATTATGGTCAACTAACCTCTAATGTGGATAAAATTGCTGAATTGAAGGATATAACTACAGGTCATACTTAACTAATATCAGTTATAGTTGATATGATGACCCATTTGTTGGCCGACGGAAGTAGGTCAGTGGGTAAAATTGTGTCAGTTTATTTGTGCAAACATTCAGTGAATATCATCCATCTTGACCTAACAAAAGAAAACCCACATCCCAGTTTGTCAACAGCTACAGTAGTGGTTTGTTTAGTATCTACGTTCAGATGAAAACATGTGTAAAATTTAATTTTATTATTATTATTATGATAATTTATTCCAATTAAGCTTTGACAAAAGGGTGTACAATATTTACTTATTGAACCAATGATTATACCAGTTAAATCTGTCAAAAGTGTGAAACATTATAACCTATTGTAGCGACACGTTATACAAGCTAAGTCTCACACACGTGGCCCGGTACGGCCAGATGGTTAAGACACTCGACTCGTAATCTGTGGGTCGCGGGTTCGAGTCCCTGTCACAGCAAACATGCTCGCCCTTTCAGCCGTGGGGGCGTTATAATGTTTCGGTCAATCCCACTATTCGTTAGTAAAAAAGTAGCCCAAGAGTTGGCGGTGGGTGGTGATGACTAGCTGCCTTCCCTCTAGTCTTACACTGCTAAATTAGGGACGGCTAGTGCAGATAGCTCTCGTGTAGCTTTGCGAGAAATTCAAAACAAACCAAACCTCACAAGTTTGAAACATTTTAACCTACCGTAACAATATTTCATTCAAGTCAAACTTGATACACGAATACAGCGAAGTAAGATTAATGCTAAGTTCCTGTACGTTTCAACATATGGAGTACTTCGATACAGCCAGTATTGAAATTTTGTAAAGTAAGGTTTTATGTTGTCATGGCTTTATTGGTCATAAATAATATGCCAAAAGACTATTATTAATAGATACCGTTTGTGGATCCAATAAAGTTTTATTAAATTCACAAAAACACGAAATAAAGTACAATACTCCTAAATTTGAAACAAATGTAGGCAGTTTGTGAATACGATCTTTAAGTGTCTTGTACCTTCTAATTACGAAACAATTCGACATTAACTACAACAAGGACTGTATATAATCCGAAACGAAAGGTCTCACAAATTACCTTGTATAATCTGATAAGATAGATAAAACTTTATTACAAATCTCACCACTAAACGGTACAGTTTTTACTACCGATCTTCACTCTGTGTTTACAAACTCTTCAACAGAGTTTAAAAAAAGAATTTGTGGTTCTCAGGAGCGTCAAGTGACTTAACCCCATAAAAACGGAAATTCTAGCATTCTTTAAGAATTACCCAAATTGTTATATTCAGTTACTTTCTGAAAGGTAATAAAATGAAAAAGTTAGATGAAACTTATTTACAGCCTTGCGAGTTCAGTGTGCGTTTCTTTTCACGTTATACATTGTTCAGCTAGCTAAGTTTTAAAAGGGAAGTTTAATGTTTCGAAAGAAACAAGAGGGAATACTCAATAGCTGCGGTATGTGGCCAAACACAGCAGATAGGCCAATGTGCCTTTGCTCTAAAAGAAACAGACAAGTGCAAAGCTACACTTATCTCCGCTGTACCTATCGCGGGTATTGAAACCCGGGTTTTAGCATTATAAAACTTCACATTTACCGCTGGAGGAGGGGGATGCAGTACCCGAAATGAAATGAATATGAGACAGCAAAAACATTGATATAAAATCTCAGTAAATATTTTGAGTTAATTTGGACAATATAGGATAGGTATGTTTCAAGTAACGTGCGCAAGTCGCTACGTGCCAATTTTTGTTGTTGATTTGTTATGCTTGATCTTTCATTTTTTATCTTACTAAATGTTTAGGACTACAGTTTACAAAGTCAACAGGACACGTTAATTTATCAGTGTTTTTTTAAGTGGTGCGTGGAAACTCAAATAATATAACATCACAAACCGCTGGCTGGAAATATACGACTCATTTCCAGAAACTTCACCCTGTTAAAGTTAACATGCGGGGGACATGACCCCAACATGTTTTCTAAGACTGGAAAACCATGTCCTGTTACCATTGCAGTTAAACCTTATTTAATAAAAATTAGTTTTATTAAACATAGTTAACGAGCAGTGATGATACCAAAATATTAATAGTTTGTTTGTTTTAAGCTCAAAGCAACATATTACGCTCTCTTCCGCGTCCACCACGGAGAATCGAACTTCGGACCTCAGTGTTGAAAGCCTATAAACTTACCTTTGTCCTGTCAGAAGACTAACGTCGTTATAAGCCTGATAATAATCTCACGAATTACTATTACAAAATCGATGTCAAGTCTGAGCTAAAAAAATACAAACAGGCAGCGCCATCGGGAAAGGCATCAGAAGTTGAAAGTAGATATAACTAGTAGCCTTACCCCTGCTATGGAGAGACTGCTGAATTTGGCATAAAGCTACACGAGAGCTGTCCGAGGTGGTCGTCGCTAATTTATCAGCGATAGACGAGAGGGAAGGCAGCTAGTCAACACCACCCATCGCTAACTCTTGACCGTCACATTATAATGCTCCCATGCCTGAAAAGACGAGCATATTCGGTGACGGGGTTTCGAATCCGCGACCACTCATATTGCGAGTCGAGCATCCTAACCACCAGGCCATGTCAGGGCCCGCCGAGGAGAAAACTTACTGAACAGGTACTCTCAAATTTCTGTATCAAGAGTGGAACGAACATAGAGAGGCATAGATAAATAAAACGTATGCGTGTTAATTCAGATACTCAGCCATCAAATAAAATATCCTTCGCATGATCCACATTATCACTCGATAAGTAGATTATCTTCCCAGTTCGAAGAACCTCTTCATCACCTCTTAAAGTTTCAATTTTCTCGCCCCCGTATTCTGAGAGTATGTTCTATTATTTTATCTCTCGAAGAGATTTAATTCAAGAGCGGGAAATGGGCCAAAGCATAGAAACGAATATAAATCAGGTCAAAATGGGAAACAAAGCGAGACTTCCAGATGAATCTGCCAACACGAGAACACACTTGGAAATAAAGCCACTTACCCTTTCATGAAGGCTCCTCAGATCGTTAGTAATGACCTGCGGTTTGGTACTTATCAAGAAACTAGAGTCCTCTGGGTCTTCGCAATCTGAGCCTTCGTTAGCCAATTCAGCGTCGATTTCTTCTTCCATCTGAACCAGGAGGGGAGCGGGCATCCCGAACTTTGACCCCCGGCGAGCCACTTCCAACAGACACAGTATGAAACTTTTTTCATTCTTCCGGAGCACCAAGTCATCAGTTTCAAAGAGCAGACATTCCTTAATGTCCAGCTTGCGACACCAGGTGATGAAATTTGAAACGTTATCTCGAGCTTGAAACGTACCAGGCTGGACGTCATTGCGATACATTACATCACGTTCCGGGATAGTCACATTAAGCCCGTTCCGCCCAGCTTCGTGCCACTCCCGCGCCATGCGGAGCACGTTATTGGCGTGTCGGCACAAAATGACTCCAGTCTCCAGTCTTTCTAAGAAATCGTCCACCGTGATGTCAATATCGTACAGAGCTCTTAACCATTCTGCCAAGTCCTCTCTCATCGCATACAAATATTCCTCGCTTGTTTTGAAAGGACGGAAAGGTCGGGGTTCTAAGTGCATGACGTGGAAGTCCTCATCTTCGGGACCTGCAGTTTGACCACTGTCATCTACTGCCGTGTTAGTCGTGGCAACAACTTGTTCACAACTCATCTTTGAGCAGACTTAACAAATACCTCGTTTGTTTAAACAGATGCGATTACACAAAACAGAAATAGGTAAAGTCAGTTGTTAAATCAACAACGACGCAGAAAATATTCCTTTATTACTAAGTCCAGCAAAGTTCCCGATATCTTCTCAAGATCGTAATATGTACTATACCACCACTCTCGTTGTTACAAGTTATCTTAACTCACGTTCCTAGTTCACATTCGTCTCATCACGTCATTAGGGACTAGCAATGACGTCACTGTGATTGCTCTCAACAGTCACTCCATCTCTTCGCTGCTCGAACTTAAATGCTTCAACTCATCTCCAGAATCCCCCCATATAAAGTTAGTCAATCACTCTAATTGGACAGGCAGAAACTATCACGTGATCGCGCGTGAATAATTTTCATTTTATGTAATCATTGAGCAATAGTGCTTTTTTTCTGGAAGATAACGTTAGCGCTATCTACCGACAACAAAGAAAACTTACAATCAGTTAAATTGTATCATGATATAAACTATTTAACTCGCGCAAGAGTTTTACTTTAATTTATAATAAATAAATATAAATAAATTTATTACAATTAATTACATAACTTCAACTTCAGCTTATTTTCATAAAATTAAATGAATTCAACATTTTCAGTTTGCTCTAAAAATAAAACTACAGTTAAATATACAGAGTACATACGTGTATTTAAATTAGATAGTTCAATGTGTCTTTGCGTTAAACTACGACATACTTTTCTGTATCTATACACACATAAGTAATGTTCGACTCGTAATCTGAGGGCCGTGGGTTCGAATCCCCGTCGCACCAAACATGCTCGCCCTTTCATCCGTGGGGGCATTATAATGTGACAGTCAATCCCATTATTCGTTGGTAAAAGAGTAGCCCAAGAGTTGGCGGTTGTTGATGATGACTAGCTTCCTTTTATCTAGTCTTACAGTGTTAAACTAGGGACGGCTATCGCAGATAGTCCTAGTGTAGCTGTGCCCAAAATCAAACTAGAAATCACACAATAAACATCTCTTTACTTACAGAGTGAGAAATAGTTTTTGGAAATATTAGCACATGTGTTAAAACAAATCAATTAATCTTGAAGTAAACATACTATTATCAAAAACATGAAACACACTACAGGGGGGTACGTGTATAAAATACAAAGAAACACACTACATAAAACCCAACAAATCTACAAATCATCTTGGTGTTGAAAGGGCTCTAATTCAGTCCCATTCACTGAAAGCGGGCTTTCTAGGGGTTTTCTCCCCAAACACACACACCAAAATACCAGATATTGGATCTATAGATGCCAGTCATAGCGTTTGGATTTACAGACCCCTTTGTTAATGGTCGACTTCCCATTGTTTCGTTTATTCCTCGATCTTGCCCGAAACTTTGCCTACATCAATTGCCTCATGCATTAAAATATTATACTTGTGACGCTCCAAATTATCCCTCCACTGAAGTCAATGTACATAATCCACAGATAAGCAATAATTATCGATAGCAGAAAGGAAAAAAGTTAAATCCATCTTCGAACATCCCAGATGGTTAATTCTCGACGATCGACATTTCTAATGTTCGTTTCTTCTCATCTAAGTTGTTGTCAGGTATTTAGGATATGGGACACATAAAACCCAGCAAGACCTAAGAATGAGAGGGAAGTAATATATAACGCTATACATAGGGGTATTATTTTTACCTTTTAAGTTTGAAATAAACACGTGTATCCTCTAAATGCAAATACAACAACAACTGAAGACCAAGTGAATCGATGACTCATGATGAATTATATTTATCTAGATTTAGTATCCTATGTAACGTATTCCATCACACAGGATTTACTGCTAAGTGTAGCCTTATGTTTCTTAAAATAATAGTCCTTACACGATAGGCTACGCTATCCACACGCTGTTTAAATAAGATGAATCGAACTACGGATTTTAGAGTTGTAAGTCCTTAAGTTTAACACTTATCTACCGTAGATGTACTATTATTTTAAGTGAGATAAAGCTACGCATAACTTTAGGAGTTGCGTACGATAGCGATTGAAAACTGTACAACGCATGCCACGTGGGTTATCTGTGTAAAGCTCTCCCTAGTTTTGAAATGTACCCACCACCAGTTTTGAGTTAGTCTTGTCCGAGAGAACTGTGAAATTTGACTGTTACTCTTACAGCGCATTCATGAGCACTAAGTGAATAGTGCGATATTTTGTCAATGGGACGCGAACCATGTATACTCGAAAATCACATTCCGCATAAACTAACTGTAGATGGCAAAAAATGAAGAACCGAAACGTACCTATCTGCTTGCTGTACTCACGACCATTCTGTGCGCACAAAAAGCCTTAACAGATTCTCTGTGATGACCCGGGTTTCATTTCTTGCTTGTTTTTCTTTACGCATTTAAGTCGATAGAAGAGTTTTCATTAAAAATGAACGTACAGAGGAAGTGGTGACAGATAAGAAGAAATGTATCCCGTAATACAATAGCACTGGTACCAGTAAATGTTCAGATAAAAAAAATCAACTTAATTTATTTAATCATACGTTTCTTGTGAGTAACGTAAACCACATAAATACGCGTCTTGTCTAGATGGCACGCGCATGGACATGTGACTATAGCAACAAAGTGAATAATTTGTCACCATAGCAACTTATTGTATCAGGTTAAAAATAACCGAGTTTTACAGAGTGAGCTACACACACTAGGAAAGAAAGCACCTTAATAAATCAATCAAAAAATAATCTAGTAGTCACTGTGTCAGAGATTAATACACTATAAAACATAAAAACCTGAAACGTTTTTTTTTAATATCATACAGGTTTCACAGCTGACCTTCGAAGTGAAAACTTAAAAATTACACAAACCAACCGAAGAACACACGCGTATAGAAAACATAGGCTTAATTACACACGTTTTTCGCGTTGTATTTATTGTGGGTTTTTACTTTCTTTATATGCTAAAAATAAAGAATTTAATTAGTTTATAATACTACAATTTAAATTCGAATCTAGCGATTCGGATTACTTACAAATTATTCATGTACATTAAACTAACATTAACTCTTGAGAGAAGTCCAGTTTATATTTGCCTCATTTAAATTTCACCTAACGACGTAGAGGTAAGTCTGAAGGCCTATAACGTCGAAACTCAGGTTTCGATACCCGTCGTAGACACACTACAGAGAACCCATTGAGTAGCTTTGCGTTTAACAACAAACAAATTGGTTATATAACTCTGTTTTATATACGATATAATCCACAACAAAATAATCACTCAAGGTAAACATTCGCTGCTTCTGTAAATAATCACGTGACAGTTCACCGATTACGCAGAAGTGGCGAAGGATGAAAGAACTGAAAGTCATGGTCGAGACAAGCAATACCAAAAATGAACTTACCACCGCCTACGTCTGGGGCCTGGCATGGCCTAGCGCGTTAAGGCGTGCGTTTCGTAATCTGAGGGTCGCGGGTTCGCGCCCGAGTCTCGTCAAACATGTTCGCCCTCCCAGCCGTGGGGCGTTATAATGTGACGGTCAATCCCACTTTTCGTTGGTAAAAGAGTAGCCCAAGAGTTGGCGGTGGGTGGTGATGACTAGCTGCCTTCCCTCTAGTCTTACACTGCTAAATTAGGGACGGCTAGCACAGATAGCCCTCGAGTAGCTTTGTGCGAAATTCCAAAAAAAAAAAAAACCGCCTACGTCTGCCTTACGTGTCATCTCACCAAAACCAAAAGAGCTGTGATGCAACAAAAACTGGTCATTGAGGTGGAAAAACGTTCCATGATGAAACATGTGTAACCAGACTGGTTCACTACGGTTTTCGTTTACTTTACAGTGGGTTATTAGAATACGGGAAAGTCCCCGGTGACGCAGCGGTAAGTTTACGAGCTGTAAATGCTAAAATCCGGGATTCAATCTCCCTCTCGGTGGACGCAGCAGATAACCTAACGTGACAGACAAACAAAACTGTTGGGAAATCTATGGATGCTGTAAAATGACACCAATATATTCTGTGAAAACAGGTTGAGTCAGTTTTGAAATTCCTATGTATAGTATATAGGTTGTTGAAACGTTTATGACACGCGATGACGAAGTTTGAGCAAAGCTCTAGAGCAGAAATAAGCTCCCTGTCATTCAAACATGGCGTCTAAAAAATTCACATCCTTGAAAAACAAATCGGGCAGGATTTCTAATCCTTGACATACAGATTGTTGGTTTAAGATATGAAGTTTTATATACTGAAATAGAAAGTTGCAGTATTTAGTTTTACAATTACTGTTAATCAGTAGCACTGCTGACATTTAACCATTCTTTACTTGTGGTACTGCTGACATTTAATTATTCTTCATTTGTGGTACTGTTAATATTTAAGTATTCTTTGTGCTACTGTTGACTCTGAATTATTGTTCATCATTGGCATTGTTGACTTTCCGCTGGTAATTTCATCTCCTATATTGTTTATGTACAAGTTTCAGCTAATCCATAAGAATTGTTTTAACAATCCTTCTTGCACGACGTCAGGTGCATCAAATTTTACCAACAATTAAACTTATTAAGGACTTTTTCAGGTGAGATAATCTGTTTAGAGACGTCTTATTAAATGTTTAAGCTTGCTTGTTTTATAATTGTAATTTATTACAATAAAATTCAGATATTTATTCAACGTAGAAGTAAAACTGAATCGATTATTACTTATTACGTCATCTTCGAAGCTTTATATATAAAGTCATATATCATTTTTCATGGTTTGATAAAACTTCCGTCGGAACACGGACCATTTATAACTTAAAAGCTCTTGAATGTTATGTTCATGTGTGAATCATTTTCACAAAACAAGTTTGTTTGTTTTTAATTTCGCGCAAAGCTACACGAGGACTATCTGCGCTAGTCGTCCCTAATTTAGCAGTATAAGACTACAGGAAAGGCAGCTAGCCATCACCACCCACCGCCAACTCTTTTGCCAACAAATAGTGGGATTGGCCGTCACATTCATAACGCCCCCACGGCTGAAAGGGCGAGCATGTTTGGTGCGACCAGGATTCGAACCCGCAACCCTCGGATTACAAGTCGTACGCCTAACCCACCTGGCCTAAACAATACTTAGAGTCTTAGAAGATAGACTTCAGATTCATTGCAACCGATATACGACAGCAGATGTCGCTATAGTTCTGAAGTGTATCGTTCGTTTGGTTTTAGAGCAGGGTCACATTGGGCTATCTGTGCTGTGCCCATTACGGGTATCAAAACCTGGTCTTTCGGGAAAGTATTTTGTAGGTGAAAAGTCCAATAAAACAAGTAGGAGGTCTCTATTCAAAACAGAGACCAAACAAAGTTCACCCACGTTACATAATAATGGTAATTAGAATCACCACAACCGACCATGAAGGAAGTTGTTCAAAGATCTACATCGAACGCGAGATGTGTCAATATGAATATACACGAATATATATTTTTAAACGAAATATCATACAAGTTCTGGGTTTTCCGACGTCTGGTTAATACACTGAGAAACGATAAAAAAAAAAACAACCAAAGATTTTCAGTTTGCTGCATTACATTAATTAATATTCCACAGTCTGTGCTTTAATTCTCCATGAGAATACTGAGGTTAAAAAGTGTAAAAAACTACCAGTTCTCGGCAACTTAGAACAAGGACACTAGTTAACGACTTAAAGAATAAAAATGTTTTTTCTATAAAGCTTCTTATGAATATTTTTGCTTTTGGACGACATCTCATCAGTATTACTAGTGTTAGATTAGTTTTAGGCCGAGGGGCGGCACTGCTGTTAGTCCTTGTTAATTTGTGTGGGTTCATTGTAAGTCAAATACTACACGAGAATGAACTCAATAGATGAACAAACCATATAAACACTTAATTAAGGAAACTGCTTCCTTACCTTCAATAACAATGTCAGTAGATGACTGGGATATAAATCTTTAGTTTATGTTTTGGTGTGACTATTGCCTATTGTATTTCAAGTGGTAACAGACAGTGAAACATTTATTTTAACAAAGCAATATTTAAATCCATTTTAATTTCCATTACTAGCGGAATCCATGTATCTTACAATAAAGTTAATTATTTCTGCCTGTTTCACCAAAGTTTTAAAAAACGTTAAAAGTATATGTTAAAGACCAGAATACAAACAAGTTCAAGCAACCCAGCAGACACATGAAAACAAAATAATTAAAAAAAAGTAACATACACGTTTAAAAAAAAAGCTAATATGATATCAATATTAGATTAGTTTTATTACTGGTGAATTTGGTAAGTCATGTAAGAATAAGTACTACTAGCAATAGGAAAGTAACTTTGTAACTGAAAGTATAAAACGTTTTCTTAATTTGTACGTGTCGACTGAAAAGTTGGTGGAAACGATTACAACAGAAATGTCTAAGATGTTTAATAAAATTCTTAAAAGGGGGATAAAAAGTCATTTTTACCTGTTCTGAAAATGCACGTGGCGTAAAAATAAGTAATCTTATACCAAATTCCCAAAAGAGAGTAAAAGCAAGATATGAACAACAGTTAAGGGAAAAGTTCTTTTATGATACAATTAATATTGCCACAGTTAGAAGTTCGACTACGACCAAGTCAAAAACAGTCATAACTTTACAACACAGATTCATCAAATATCGGGGAGGTTGAGCAAAATATGCACCCCTCTTAACATTTTCAGTTACCCTTTATGCCCCCCAAAATTCAGATATTTGAATCAAAGTGTTTAAAACATACCAAACCTCATAAACCCCCTCCCAACATTTAGCAACCAAAACTTTATAGTGGGCTAAAGTTTTAATCCTGATAACAGAGCAAGTGAGATGGATCTTAAGTTACATATTTTTCAATGAATATTTTAATAAAGAATTCTAAAGGCAGATGTATCATTCTATAGGTGTCTAGAAGGTTAATGTCACTCATGTCTTTATCAAGAGCTGAAGAGAAGTTCATTCTTATATCTGGTTGGAGTATAAGGTTTATTACCATGCTCTGATATTACAGTAAGAGAAAAAACAAACAAAAACAGCTGTATGCTAGTAATGAAACAAAGCATTCTACCAATTGCTAAACCATCTGATAAATGTTTGATACAATCTCACTTTAAGTTACTAAATAATTTAAAACACTGTACAATTATTGCTTAGTTCAGTTGGATGAAAACTGTTTTAAAAACACTAAACACTACTAGTAATTCTGTTTAATTATATATGAGGTATTCTGGACTACAGTGATAGAGAGGAGACATATCTGACACACTGGGATATAATTTAATAGAGTTTAAAAAGGACTTTTTCTTCAAAATTAAGGACAAATTATCACAAACTGTCTAAATTTGACATATTAGGAGATATAGTACTAGTTATAATAAGGGGAAGAAGTTTTAAAATGGATTCTATAAAGGAGGTTTTCATTTCAGTAAGCGTGGTCCTTGATGAACAAAACCTCTCCAGCTGCAGCCCCACTGACGCCACCAGTGTATTTTCCAAGGGATGCTTCACTGTTTGCCTGTGTAAGAGCAACAAAAGTATGAAAATTAATACGTTTTTTTTTGGAATAAATCTACCTTTCTTTTTGTCGGATCAACAAAACAAGGCCACTGTGTTCCGCGATTCTTGCATTCTGAGAGCAAAGAAATAACAAAGAATACAAACCTTTGTTTTGTCCAGGATAAAAGACAAGTTAGCTAAGCACAAGTTGTAATATGCTTTATACTAACAAAAAGTAAAAACAGATTCTCTTTAAATAAAATGGAAACCTAGAGAATTAAATAGAAATCTTTAAGAATGTTCTCCACCTTTGAGTTTTCCTCCAAACTCTTACAGTTTTAGGATATTCTAGACTGTTTTTCAATAAGCTAATGTGTGACTAATTGATCATTGTAAATGTGCAAATACATAAACACTTACCCCATTTTAACTTCACAAGCACCAGATCTACAGAATAATTACATCACTTATTGCTGCCAACATCAGAAGACACATACGTGTCCAATCACAATTAAAACCTAAATTGCTTATTAGTAAAGATTACCTTCAACAGACATGTATTATTTAATTAAAGAATTAATGAAGTATGAATATTAAAACTTAAAGAATATTTCACATAACCAGTCAATCTTGCATTTAACTCCCTTAAAATTGTGGCACAACTTTGCCAGAAAACTGTACTTAAGCACAAACAATAATTAAAAAGTTCTCAAAAACAACTACAGAGTCACCTATGCAACAGTTAAGACTGTGTATCCTGCAAATTCACAAAAGCAAAAATCACCAACCTTGGCCCTTTTTAAGAATTCCTCCTGCCCACTCTTCACATTTTCAGCCTTGCCACACCAAGCCTTCAGTGCACTTGCCTGGAGGGCTCGTCCATAACTGAATGTAAGGGCCCAAGGTTTCTTCCCTTGATATTTATTGATTGCATCCAGGTTGACAGATGCCTCTTCCTCAGACTGTCCACCAGACAGGAAGGTAACACCTGAATTATACATTTCTTTATTAACTTTAATGATTAAACGTTTCTTTTTTCTAATTAATGAGGAAAGGTTTAGAAAAAATTAAAAAAAATCATAAAATTATCAGTGACTAACATGTGCTATCTGTTACTCTTATTACTCACCAGGTACAGCAGCTGGTACAGTTCGCTGCAAGGCAGTTACAGTTGCCTTAGCAATATCTTGAGCAGTGTATTTGATTGGACAGCTCTGACCAGCTGTCACCATGTTGGGCTTAAGGAGTGTGCCCTCCAAGTAAACATGGTGGTCGCTCAGGGCCTTGTAAACTGCAGCAAGGACTTTTTCTGTGACCTTTTGAGCTCTCACTAGATCATGGGAACCATCAGGCAAAACTTCGGGCTCAACAATTGGTACAATACCAGCCTACAAATTTATAAGGTTTATTTATGAAAAACAAGCCTATATTGTCACATCTGATTAACTACATTAATGCAAAAATTTAAACAAGCAAAGAATATAAGCAGAGACGAGACGAGTCATTAAGCCTAACTTCTTGAATGTACTAAGCCTAACTTCTTGTATGTACCAAAGTGGTACTTTTATTAAGAATAATCTCCATTTTACTTTATTACAAAATTATCTTAGAATGTATTTATAATTCACTTTAAAAAAAAAAAAATGATATAAAGTTTGAAGATAATATTATTATTATTATCATCTGTTTCACCTACTGTAAATTCATTTGCTTAATTTAAAAATTAAAACATTAAGATTAAAGAAAAATAATGCTATAATTTTCTATATCTTTCAACTTGCCCTACTTTGACACTCCCCATAATTAAAAAACAAACAAATCATGTTATTTCATAAGTACTAAACCTTTTTGTGACATAAAAGAAACATATTGGTAGTTTTCTGAAGTTTAAAAACACGTGTTAAATCATCTTCTATCTCACTTCACTTTCTCTAATATGTTTCAACTTTTCACAAAATATCTGCTACATGAAAAAAAAAAAAAATTACTGATAATTGAAGTGGCAAAATAAATTCAATTCCACTTCCATTTCTGATCCTAAACGTGACATTATTAAAGTGCAAAACTACGTACGTGTCAATTCATATTAACTATTCAGCAGTAACAATGAAGTGACCGATCGACAGAAACATGACACATCACAATCCCATTCACAAATGACTTACTCAATGTCAAATACAAACTTGTTACAAGTGTTAGTTTACCTGTTGGCAACATGTAGCGTAACGAGCCAAGACGTTAGCATTCTCCAAGATGGACAGGGGAGATGGAGTGTGCTCTCGGATCTTTAAAACACACCTCCACTTAGCAAACAGACAGCCCTGCTCTCTGTACTCCTGGCATCGCTTGGTTAGGTCATCTAAACCTATTTCAAACATGTTTTAATGTTTCCAAGTTTCTTTCTCAGCAACAAATACCACATTGGTGTTCTCTTTAGAATTTTTAAACCTCATTGTACTGTGCTTCAGTGTAAATAATGATATATTAAAATGAAATACAGATATATATAGCTGCAATTTTTTTGAAAATACAAAATAAATGTCATCACAATTTTTAAAGTCAAACAAAACCCACTAAAATACTAGGTTTGTGTAGACAACCATAAAATAAACAACTTTTGATCCACTTGAGCGACCCACCTGGACCAGAACTAAACACTAATAAGCATAGTTTCTTATAGCAAACTTGTGGTCAATTAATCCATTCAGCAGCTTACTAAAACTTAACCAGATAACAGTGTGAATTAGACTTGGAATAAAGAAGTATAAAAATTATTAATTATTTAATATTAAAAAGTATTTTAAACCACCAAGAGAACTCTGCATTGACAGTTTGATTTTCTCTAAGGAAACAAATCAACAATGAGATTTGAAACATAACTCAATTAGACAATTTGGACATTACAGGTATGGAAAACAAGTGTAAATTTAATATTTCTGAAAAATAACAATGCAAGAATTTATCTTTGTTAAAACAGCCAGTAGGAAGGTTTACTACAAGTCCTAAGTAATAACACATGTGCACACTTTGAACAATATATCAAGAGATTGAGAAAATCTGTAGATACTAAGAGAGAAAAAAGAAAAAAAAACAAAACTACATCTATATATCTAACGAAAAGAATGGGGAAAACATTTTCTTTCTAGTAATCAGTTTGGGTTTATGAAAAATAATTAACTCTTTAATTTATATTATTTCAAGCTGAATAAAGCAGAGATATACTACAACAAACACTACTCACAAAACTGCTGATGGTTATACAACTTCAGTTGCTAGGTGTAAAAAAATACAACTTACCTTGGGTTGTGCATTCCTCATCAGTACCCATCAAAGGCACAACACCCAAGTCAACCTTAATGCCTGGAATGATGCCTCGATTCTTGAGGATTTGAACAAACGGAGTTCCATCATCAGATTTTTGATAAACAGTTTCGTGAAAGAGGATGACCCCACTAATGTATTCATTCATTACTTGGTCACTTGTAAACAGAAGCTGGCGATACTGCCTCCCGATTCTCTTCTGTGTTCTCCACACCAATTCCTACAAGCCTTTTACCCATCGTGGCTAATAATGTGTAGAATGAACAGATTAGAACTTAAGATAAGCATATTTATAACAAACATGTCAGCCTTCTCATAATTTCACATTAACATAGATTAAGAAGTGAATACGAACATTATGGAAAGTATTGAAATTTATACTTTTAAATCTAAGTCACGTGAACCGCGAGTAATAAATAGAATACTTTTCATACATAAAAAATGTTTAAAAAATTTGCAACCTTTGCCAAAGAACAAACTAAAACATTAAAACTTAAAATATTAAACTCCAGAAATGTTAAAGTTTATTTAATATGACTTCACCAATTAAAAAAATGACAAAACTTGCCAATACCAAAATATAACGTACATGCTCAGCGTTATTTAATAATGAAACATAAATGTTTGGTATACTAGAATAATTCTTTCTTACAAGTTATCTGTTCCTTCAGATGGAATCAAATGATTAGTAGAATTTTATGTGAGATTAAGGTAGTTGGAAGAATTAAGTAAAGTAATAATTAGACACTAACTTCAATTAGATGGTTACTTACATGAGTCATAGACACTAGTATAGCGAGCTGAATAACCTCAAATTAATAGAAAAACAATGGCGATATTTTCATTAATTTGATCGTTTAAATATTTGAAAAAACAAATTTTAAAATGGTTAAATCAGATATATTATGAACTTTATTACTAAATAATTTTATGCGACTGACACTCATGGGTAATTAATCTGTTTAATTAACTGAGCTGTTCTAGATTTGGGTAGAAAGAGAAAATGATTTTATGTTTCTTGCAAAATTCATTCTGATTTAAAAAAAAAAAAACTCACTGGGTCACTGTGGATTCAGTTAGAATACTATTTTGTGTTTACTTCAACCTTGGGAATTATTATGCAACTGTCAAGTAGTTATGTACAACTATTAGAAGAATATGACATGTTGGACTACCTCTGAAAAGCTATAGAACAGATTTTATATCCTTTAAACTACAGTTTAACTATACAACTAAAATAGTACACGTAAGTTGAAAATTAATGATGTGAAATCACAGCATTAGATCAATGAATGTGATTCTTAAATTTGAATTTCAGTAAAACAGGACATGATCTGATATGCAGAATGACTTACAAAAAAATCACACTTTAGTTATATCTTTATACTTGATATTATACTTGATAATACACTTTCATGATGTAACTATCAATTCCAGGGGTCTGTTTATCCAAATAGTTGAGCCACTACAACAGAGAGACTTCTTTTTATTTTCAAATAGAAAACAGCATTTCTTTGTCAGGTATGATTTCTTTTGCAATAGTTTTTCTCTACAAATTTCTATTTATAAAGTAGGATAATACAATAAATCATTGAATACATTATAAATTTTTCAAATGATTTTAGGGGCCTGTTTTACGTTGTTTCTTTTTAACGTTTATTCCCTGTCTAAAGGAGACAAAATGTTTATAGATACTAATAAATAAATGATAGCATTTCTTCTACTTCCCACATTTTTAATTTGTCAAACTATCTTTGTATGTATTCTCTGCATAAAACAACACTTAAATAAGATCCTTATATGGTGCTTAAATTGTATAGTGTTATTATTTTCAGCTTAAAAAAAAAAACACTGTCGGAAGTTAATTTTCTTAACTATTTGACCTTGAGATCAGTAGACAAAACTTCTAGAATGTTACCATATTTTACTGAAGTCCTTGCTCAGAGTCATGGTGCCTTCCAGAGGACAACTTTGTTTTCTTCTATTAATAGTCCTCAGAAGCAGTTTTCACTTTGTGTAGCTGTTATTAGCATAGCTAGCTATGCTGCTTTCCTTCACTTCGAATGGCTAAATGCCAAAACACGTTTAACCTTTACAAGGGCATTTTAAAGTATTTCGTGGAAATAAATTTCCTTATCCTAACTATTTATTTTGCTTTTTTTCACTTGTATTAAACATGTATAATTAGTAAAAACAAAACAAAAACTGCTTCATAATGAAATACACTACACATATTAACAAGTAGATGTGTCACTAAACTTGTATTAATACAGAATACATTAGAAAAATGTAACTGGGTAGTAAAACTGAATTTAAAACCGAGACATTTATCGTAACCTTGAGTACCTGAACTTTGTAGTAATATAGTAGACACATTGCTACGTATTTTCGTCTTAAGTAACCAATCAAAACAGAAGACACGTTTACTAATTAAATTATGATAAAAAATGGAAAAACTGGACTCCACTTTTCGTTCTCTTAAGATTGTAGTTCATCAGCTATACTTACCTAACTTTCTTACTATAAAAACACTACCATAACATACTGAATAAAATCAATATGAAGTGTAAAATGCATAAAACTAACCGGTACTTTCATCTGCAGCCAATATACCCTTGCCAGGAGCAACAATGGCTTCAGCTGTTTGTCGCAACTTGGCCTGCTCCTCCTCAGTCAGGTAGTTGAAGTGAACCATTGTTATTTAATCTTAAACAGAGAAAACTATGTATTACAATTAAACTAGTAACAAATAATTAAATTTGTCTATTAGGAAGTGAAATATAAAATTAAGTTTCTTTAAATTATCTATAAAGCAGCGACGTATCAACCTAGAAATACCACAAAATATAATTTTAAAACTACTTGTAAATTTTCTTTATTTAGCACTTCAATTCAATTTTAAAATGTAAAAGATTATATATACTTTTTTTAAAAAATCAAACTTTTTATTCCAAGTTATCTTCAAGCTTTCAGCAAATAACTTAAATATTAAGTAATAGTACTAATAACACCCTTTGATGTCGTATTCTAGACAGCCAGCCTATAAAGTGCCAGTATTTAACAAAAGGCGTCGCTGGCACTAGATATGGTATTAGTAGAAAGTGTGGTTGAAATTATTATACATTATTCTTTACTTTCAATTACAAGCTCTTGTAATCCCATAATACTAAATATAACCAAAGTCTAAAACCAAACAGTACAAGTTGATATCACATACACTATTAGTACTAGTGACATGATAGTATTACCGTTAGTATTATACTTATATTGTATATTATTGGTCTCGATAATATTTTACAACTTCCAAAATCATATATTCAAGTTCGTTTACATTGTACAAAACAGCAACTTATTAAATTCTTTACTGTTAAATGTGTTCCCTTTTTAATAAGAACCACATTAGCCCCTCAATTTTACGAAAAAATCTGACTTACATAGTACCAGAACACGTCTACTGTACCTCCGGTGAAACAATCCGACAAACGTTATACGGATCGACACTGAAGTTATCGGAAAAACTACTTTACGTCACAACGCGCACGTGACACATTTCACGTTATTTAACAGGGGCTCAGCAGTATTTCTATGCACGTTCGAAAATGTACCGATAGTATTACACTTAGACGAAATCAGCAGCCCATAAATAGTTCATAGAAATATATTCATTTAATATTATGTATAACATTTCTAAAAGTAAAATATAATTATTATCAGATTACAGAGGATAAGCAACATAGTATCAACTAAATTAATCAAAACTTACATTAAGAAATAATGTATATTTTATTTGTGCGTTATTTGTTGTTGTAGAAATATTGTAAGTTATATTTTAATGCTTTAAATTAAATTAAATAATCCCGTAGCCTCGTGATTTTTGAAGAAACGTGAGTACGATATAACAGTAGGGAAAATTATTCAGTGTTTGAAGCGAGGGTTATGATTTTCCATTGAATACTGAAAGTTATTTTTGATATTAGTACGTTAGGCCTACATTAGTTTTAAAGTTTATGTTGAAAAGCTTATGCATGTGCGCTCACAAGTGAACTTGGTTGTAGCAAATATTCGATGAAGAAATAAAGAAATTTATACGTTTATCTGGCCGGAACTTTTCTCGCAAATACGTTGATCAAATGCTGTATCTCTCAAATCATTAGGAAGACCTTCGTCTGTGTCCAGCTGACATATTGGCTTTTCCATTCAGAATTAGCTTACGTATTTTTGCTTGGTCAAACATTTTTATGTAATATTTCACAAGAACTCAATGTCGATGTCATCACGTGATTCCTGGCTTCAATTTCAACTTTATTTTACAAAGTATTATCACAAACAACATTTAACCCTCGAGTAATTTCCTTAAAAATGAACATTACACGCGATACAATTGCTATGAACGTTCTCGACTTATTTAGGTCTAAACTACGCATGTGCAGCTCGTTCAAAACCATATGTTTGTCACTTTTTTTTCAGACATTCCTGTGTATATATGTCTCCATTGCAACTTTAATTTGCAATAATTTAGTTTCTGCTCATTTCATAGACTGCTATAAGCACGTTTTAGTTTTTTTCTCTTTACGATTGGTTTTATTCTTCGTTTATTTTTATGTGAGTTTCTTTATTTCAACTCGCAAAACTGTGTAATACATTGAATTCTCATAACGGTTTTTTTTTGTTTTAATTTCACGCAATGCTAGTCGAGGGCTATCTGCGCTAGCCATCCCTAATTTAGCAGTGTAAGACTAGAGGGAAGGCAGCTAGTCATCACCACCTACCGCCATCTCTTGGGCTATTCTTTTACCAACAAATAGTGGGATTGATCGCACATAATACTGTTTGGTGCGACCGGGATTCGAACCTGCGGCCCTCGAATTACGAGTCGTACACCTTAACCAACCTGGCTATGCCGGGCCACTTTCATAACGGTTTCATACTCTATCCACTATTATAAACACCATTACTTCATGGTTTCCATGTAGTTTAATCAAGCAGTTACATCTACGTGAATTTTTCAAGCCGAGTAAATGTTTTTGAAATAGATAAAAATTTATGGATCTAACATACAATGCCTATAAAAAAGTGTACTTTAAATGGCATGAGTGAAAATGATAGAATAAGAAAAAATCAATCAGAAGGCATAATAACTACCGCAAAATTTTGCGGGTCGCACCTACTTAATATACGCGCTCAACATTGGAACACAATACTAGTGTAATACAATTTTGCACATTTCGATGTTGCCAAATTGTATTTCACAGGAATCTCCATAAATATAATAGTGCTTTATCTTGTACGTTCATGTAACTACTTCGCAGGATGTGGTTGGATCTTCACCAAATTTGTTATGGGAGATACACATACATTTTCAGTTTTGCGGTTTCCAGTTTTTATGGGAGTTTTTTTTTTTTCGTGTTTTTACAATTACGACATGTCCTTTCATTAATTATTAACTCACATGTCAACAGCACCCAAAGCTAACTTTCTTCCGATTAAATTGTAATTTGAATGCTGTTCTTATAACACATCCATGGCCTTGAAATGCAGAGCACGTTTTTTACAACAACAGGCTACGAATCTTTCAGATTCCCAAACCACGATCACTAGGCCTCGTGTTCTTGATTCACAATAGTCTTCTTGGGGTTTTTATATTGTATATAAACTTATAAAGAGTTGTTAATCTATGTCTAATCAAAACCGAAACAAATTTAACGTTTTCCAATGAACGCGTAAAAGTATAACTTACCAGGATTCTGAATATGTTTATTCAATCTCAAGTTGTAAGGAATCAAAGTTAATTTTAAGAACTCGTGATGGAAAGCAAAGAATATTACTAAATATACCATACTCAGTACTGCCGAAGCCCTCTCCTAGTACCATGACTCATAAAAATTAACTCGGATAAGGCAAACATAGCGTCTAGTGGTCTAGATACTGAATATATTTCATGAATAACGACTGGTATGGTATAAACCACATTAACAATGTGAATTGGAATTATTATCAATTTAATTCATTTGGTAAACAAATTTTCAGATTAAGAATTAACAACATAATATTATTTATTTCAACATATATTTTATGTATTACTACTAACTTACAAGTTCAGATGTTTTTTCTCGAGGCGACATTTAGTAAGAATTTTTCACAAATGGTGTTTGCACGATCTGAAGCGTTAAAAACAATTATCTAGCGCCATCTAGTCGCTATGCTTTACAATAGTATGTATTCATACAATTTCAACTTAAATTATTATATATGGATTGATTGATTATTTGGAATTAAACACAAAGCTTCACACGGTATCAAAACCCAGTTTTAAGCAGTGTGAGCTCGCAGACATACCTCTGTATATATTTCTCAATATCTTCATTTACAGTTCGATTTGTAATACCAGATTTTGCTCTCGAAGTTGAAAAAGTAATCCTGAAGAACCTATAAAGCGAAGTATTATTTTAAATATACTTTGAATGTATTAACCATTATTTACCTCAGTAGGTGTATTTCGTAATATATTCCAGTTATGCGTTGGGGTTTGTTTTTTAATTTCGCGCTACACGAGAGTTATCTGCGCTAGCCGGCCCTAATTTTATTGGTTATAAAATAAAGTTTTGATAATGATATATATATATTTATATGGGGAAATGTGCTTCAAGTGAAAGTATGTTAATTGCAAGTTGTATAATTAAATTTGGCGTAATGAATAATATCCGATATAAAGCATATTTTAAAATAGTAACATACTTAGGAGATGGAAAAAGCATGACAATAATTTAGTCCCACACCTTTTTACATAAACAAACTATCACCCTAAAAATATTCACAAAATAGATCTACAAAAATTGGCCACTTTCAGCCATAGGCATAACATACGGTAACAGTGAACTGAATACGTCTTTCATTGATAATCAAGAAATTCATTTTTTGAAAACTCGGTCTAAAATACGGCTTAATGCCAATAGGCCTAAAATTTGCGACAAAAATCGGGTAAATGCAAGCTTTGCGTTCTTTTTGTTACGTTTTTGGTTTCAAAATCAGAAACGCATAGAAAGCGCTGTCATTAAATGAAAAGTTTCATGGACAATGACTTGTGGGGCATAAAACTTAAAGCAAAAAATGATCTATAATTGTGTATTTGAAATGGATAAAAGTTCACACGATACTTGCCACATTCAATACACAACATTTAATCAATAATTTCAATGTTCATGAACAACACAAGATAATACAGAATTCGCTTGATGGTGCATTTCTTTTATAAATAGACATCATTCACCAGGATACGCTGAATTTATTGAATGAACCTATTGACTGTCAAGTATTTCAGCTGCTACGGCAACTCCGAACCAAGTCCAAAATACAACTCTAATGCTTCTTCATTTTGTAACTTTTTCGTGACGCCATTTTGGATCTAAAGTGAAACATTTTGTAAGTGGGTCATATGCATGTCTTTTAAAACACATTGAGAACACAGTATTGAGAACGAATCAACTCGTCCGTGGCACTGTGTTACCGATCGGCTTGGACGAGTTATCTCGTCTACGGCACTGAACAGGTTAAAGGCAACGTGAATCTGTTGCCTACGGTTGATTTTTGTATCGCTGATAAACATAATGTTACTTTTTAGTGTTAAGGTTCGTCGTAAAGACAAGATAGTGTTCCCACTACCCCTTTCCGTGTAGGTCTAAATGTTTCTCTGATAATTTCGTATTTGTAGAGTATTTTTGGATGTAATAATTATACAAAAAGGTGATACTGAGAGTGATTTCAATGCAGAAGAAAAGTACATAAATACAAAATAAATCTTTAATAAGTTTAATTTTAGCATAGAATTTTATCCTAAGGTTATACATAATTTGGTTTTTTTTTAAAAAACAAAATATTTTTATGCTATCAAAGAATAATTATTTTACTTCATTTCGTGATCGGTTTAATAAACTAGTTCATTAAAAATAAAAATTAAGACGTCAGATTTTTTCATTTACTTTAGATTGTAGACAACCATCTGAATAAAGAAATTTAAAAAGCAACATAAATTTGACACTTAGTGAATAACAACTCCATGATTAAACAAACTTCATTAATCAATTATAAATCTCCATGATTCGATTTACTCATTCTCAGATAGTAGAAAACTTAAGAGTTATCATAATGTACTAAACGGATATAAAAAAAAATAGTTTGTAATTTTAACAGCCATTACTAAATTTGATTAGCATGTTCCTTGTACATAAGGTTTCTGTTTTTATATATGACAGTAAAGGTTTTAACCGAATTAAAATACGTACACTGTTACAAGGTGAAATTAAAGCTTAAGTTGCTTACAAGTCTTCACAATTAAGCCTCACAAAAAGACAGACAGACAAAAATTTAACTACAATAGAATAGCAATCGTGGTAAAGTTCTCCAATAAGTTTAAAAAGTATCAGCACTAATAAGTTTCATCAGCTTTGATAGACTGAATAGATTTTAAAATTCAAGTATCTTATAATTACAAATTAATCAAAATGTGAAGCAAATAACATTTCAAAACATTCAACGTCTCTAAATAAAACTTGACTACCATTCTTTTAATTTCATTCCTTTTACAGTTATGTCTTTTACGATAGTACCTACTGCAATGAACTATAGAAATGGTTTGAACAAAGTACTGAGTTACAGCCTGATTCATTATACAACATGGCACAGCATTCCTGTATTAAACGCCATCTACAAAACAACAGAGCCCTGGTGAACTGCAGTAATTGAGATACAGTTACCAATTTTTTTATTATCAAGGAGGTTTTGTTAGATATAAAAAAAATTACAGCTTTTAAATCTTTCTGGCTGAGATAGGCAATATATTGCATATTTCAGTAAGATTATATTAAGGTTATTGGCATTTGTATAGAAAGAAATTCACAGATCTATTAGAAAATGCCACTAAATAAACTTTATACTATAACCCAAACCTAGCTTTTATTAAGTGTTACTAACAAAAATCAGATCAAGAAGTACCAGACGGTCAATACAGTTTAAGTTGTGGCACCTAGTGTTTGGTAAGTTAATACGTAAAATCGACGTTTTAAAGATAAAACAAGGGCAAAGTTTGGTTTGTCATCTTGAAGAGAGTTACACATTTACTGTCACCAGTTGAGATAAATATAAAATGGAAAAACAAATTTGAACTCACTACAAACTTGTAGAAGCTCCTTCTCCATATTTTTATGTGTGCTTTTTATTTCATGGAAAATCTACTTATAAAGTTATTGAAAACTTGACACAAATGTGTCAGATATTCAAGGAATTTACCAAAATATTACAACATAAAATTGCTCCTAGCAGTGGATAAGATTAACCAATGGGTTCGGGGTCTTATTCTTGTTGAAAGGAAAAAAAAATAGTAGTTACGATATGCAATTCCATAATGTTCTAGTAATATCAACTGTTCACAGTATCTGGTAATACCTTAATACATCACCAAATGCAGGTCTCAGCTATAGAACATAAAACATCACAATAATAATAAAAAATTAATCCAAATTCCATGATTCTGCAGTAGATATAAATACCCATGAATATGTTGAAGTGAAACATTATAACAAAATTAGGGTTGTACAGAATTAAATCAGCAACTTAAATCTGTACATCATCAAGCATTATGATGAATGCCAGTAACATAATTGTTGTGGAGGTAAAATACAACAAAATCTTATATTTTTAAATTTTCACTTCAGTCAAGTTTTTATCCTAATACAACCATTTTTTTTTTCTCCAAGGACTCAGACTTTTGAAACATACACACATAAAAACAGACATGTGTGATTCCCTAACACAGTAGACATGGATACAACACACACAAGACAGTCATTACAGGGCAAAAACGAATATTTATCAGTACAGTTATTTCTCTAATTATTCAGAGTACCACAATGCTTGATTTGTTTTACCCCAGGACAAAAGCTAAAAAAAGCAAAAAAATAAAAAATAAAAGAAATAAATGACATCACAATTTAAATGTGGTGTATTTCAACTACAGGTCGACATTGTTCAAGTTTGAAGTTGAGGGAGATGGAAGAATTTCTAAATTCTGAGGAATAAACTTCCCAATGGGCTTGACAGCTTCCTGTAAATAAAGAGCAACAGTTTTCCAGTTAACCTACCATTTCACTTACATACACTATAACAAATAATCTCAAGGTGGATTGTGATAGATAAAAGAAACAATAACTATACCACAGGTTTATAATAAGTTTCAAAGCTATTGTTAACCTAACAGGGTGTTTTACACTCTGGTTCTTCACATTGTACATTAGATTGTTTAAAAAATACAAATCAGTATTTTTAAAACATATAACTTACTTTAAATATATGTGTAAAACAAAGAGAAAGAACATTTAGGTTTTGGAAGTTGGACCATAAGATGTGAGCTCCAATATAACTGACTAGCATTCTCATTAACATATTTAATTAATAAGACTGCAACTAATTTATTCAATAGCAAAATAAAATAACATTTCCATCAATAAACGAAAAACAATAAAAATAACTGATATGAAATCCCAGAACCTGTAAAGTCTCATTTCCTATGGTTGGTTGATTTGGCATTTTATGGCACAAAACAACTAGGCTATCTACACCCCTTTCCTATGTCTACCTTCAAATAAATTCAACAAGGTGGGCACAAAAAAAAATAATGTGAGAAAATAAACCTGCATGTTCAGAAAGATTTAGCTGCTGTCAGTAATGTACAAGACGTACCCTTCGAGCTTTCAGTTTCAACATCTCCTGCTTGAGTTTGTTCAAAATAGAATAATTGGGCTTGTGAGCACATGCCTTGCTCTGGAGTTCAGTGATTCTTTGTTCTTCCTCCTGTAAAACAAGTCATAAGCATAATAAACCATAGACTTCTCAAGAAAAAATAATATGTTTAAAGTTTGAAACTTCTCACACCAATTTCTGAGCCCTACTTAAATTGTCTACATGTCCCACAACACAGTATAATGTGCTATACTATAATATTACTCTGGGGAAGTGGGGCTGATGAAGCTTTTATAAACATGCAAAAGTTCAAAGTACAATCAACATTATCTTAACAACAGTCGTAAAGAGAGGAATCACTGTTTCAGTCATTCTGAAATATATAGATTAGTAAAAGCTTTACAAATGTTTTATTTCAGTGTTCATAGCAAAATTTCATGTGCTATATATTAAAGTCAATTATCAATAGAAAACCTGTATTGTTTAATTACATTATGAGATAAAACTACAAAACTTACAAATTAAATTACACTTCCTTTGTGATTCCACTAACACAAAAATAACAGTTTTGATACTGTTTGATTATGAAACCAAACTTGATGAAATTATTTCACAGAATAGTGAAAACACACATTCATTGAGGTTTCTTTACAAACAACTTGTTTAAATCTTTAAAATAAATGTGGAAACATTGCTCAAGATTTCAGTTACTCAGAAATAAAAAGTTGAGTTGTTTAGATAGTGCAACTCTGTAAAACAGCAAATTTCTGCATCATAAAAACAGATTCATTTAAGCCTACTTTAAAAACAACCTCAGAAACCTCACCAGGATTTTAGACAAATCGTCTGTACTTCAACAGGTAATTACTCTGTATGTATTATCATCTAAGATAATAAAGATGGGCTGTTGTATTTTGAAAATTAAACAATTTCTAAATAATCACATTAATTTTGAAGTTAAACTTTAAGGCTTGCTTGTAGGCTAAATATAATACGTGACAATAATAATTAACAAGATTTTAGTAAGACTGAAAAACAGAAGAGGAAGTTGCTTAAAAAAACAATTAACTGGTGATTTTGAGTAATAAATGACCAGCTGTCCTAATAACCAGTCAACAACTGTTCAGTGCGAGTTGAAGGCTTAGAATAAGCTGGAACAAAGAAACCATTAATGTATCTCAAGATAGCTAGTATGTGAATTAAAACTTTTATTAAAACAGAGAACAATGTTTCAATGTTAAGTCATCTCTTGGTTAACAAAGAAAAAGGAAGGTAAACACAAAGGAAACTATTAAAAAAGATTAACATTATACATGTTACACTCCAAATTATGGCTTCCAATTTAAATGGAATATCTTTTTATAACTGTGAAACACTGACAATAACACTGGCATGTATCTTTCGTTACCAACATTTACAGAATTGATATCATCTTGAACAAAGATTCTTATTCTTAATATTTGATTTTAAATATTAGACAAATACAAATAACTTATGAATGATATAATAAAAATTCTGGAATAAACTTATAACGTTTACATATTATGATAACTTGAAATTAGCAAAAAAGTAAAAACATGTCACAATACCTTTTTTTCCTTTAATGTTTTACAAGAACCAATCCCATAAAGACGGAGTAAGGAACCCCAACAAGCGATGTGTGGATGGAGACCCTGCAATGAGAGAGAAACAAAACCATACAAAAACAAAAGTTAATCTGAAACCTTTATTCAAAAATATACAGGGATTTTCTTTTTATATATTTTACTGAAATTAAACTGCCCCTTGACCCTTGAACTGTAGTTTGCATCATATGATGCAATTACTTTTGTGCAACATTTTGAGTAGCCTGCCCCCAAATTAGCAAATCTTTGTACATGGGGGGGAGGTGGGGACAGATTCACACAAGCTGCAAGGAAAGAGTTAAATTTGGAAAACTGAAGAAAAGTATGCTGCTAGTTCTCAAACGTTACCCTAAAAACGTAAGTAACACTATAAAAAAGTTACATTAGTAAGTACTTAAGACAGTGAATGTCTAGATAAGTCTAGAAAAACTATGGTAAATGAATATTTTCTTTTTCAAATTACTCAACACCGAGTAAACAGTTCCAACTCCAACTTACTGGTCATTGAAATCTAATAAATAATGGTTGTAATAATGCTTGCAGTAGAAATTAATGTTTGCATAAGAAGCATAAAGTCTCACATACTTACAGATTACTGGGAAGCCTAGACTAGTTCCAAGGTATAGGTACCATAACACCACCCTTTGAGAATATAATTATCTAGGCTATGTTTATCAGATGATTTAGTTTCTCTACAAGTATCTTGGTTGTTTTTTTTTAATTAAAGCCATCCACTTCCATCCTTTAACAACATTATACCAAAAAACAATAACTATTTAAGCACAGCTTTGAACATAACTACAGTCAATATTTCTAAATACAAATGGAAACAGCAGATTGTAAACTATTCACATTAATGTAGATTTAGTAAAGTGATGTGTCCTTGTGGTAAAGCAACAACTCAAGAGTTCTTGGTGGGAACAACCAGAGGAATCTCATGAGAAGTTCACAAGACAAAGATACAAACCACAGACTGATGTGTTTGTTAACACCAGTTATTTCAAGACATAGATACAAACCACAGACTGATGTGTTTATTAGCACCAGTTATTTTTGGTTTCTATTTAAATTGTATGAGAATTGTATTCTATTACAACATCTGTTATACTTATTACAGTAAGGACAGAGAACCAAACTCTTATTTACTTCATATTACTGTGAAGTTCATCATATCCAAATAAGGTACAAAAGTAAAGTATTATTTAATGACTTTAATCACAAATACAAACAGTTACTAAGCCGTGACAAAGACAACTGGAAATATTAATTTTAAAGGTCAAGTCACAGGTCAATCTTTGTCCATTATTGTTTTTTTATGATTTAATACCAGAAGGAGTGACTGGTACACTACTCGGAAATAAAGTGCAAACAAAAACATACTTAGATTCTAGGAAGAAACAACATACTTTTAATGTCTTTTCAATACAGTTTCTCACAAGAAAATTTTGAATTACTATATTTGCCCAAATATAATGTGCATACAGTTTTGAAAGGTTAAATTGAAGTTTGATTTTTTTAACACATCAGTTGTACAAAATGTAGTTTCTAAGTACAGTAAATACTATCAATGTATCAAACACTTCTGGAAGTCTTCTATTTAATATTTTTTACATGTCAATCTTACAAAATGTATTGAAGAGTTTATATGTGATAATACACTGTATTCATCATTACACAAGTCTTCATCAACAGAATTATAACTACCAACCATTCGATTTTCTTACTTGTACCTTCGCTTCTTCTGATTCCCACATCACCTCATCTTCTGTACCATTCATTCTATTGGCTATGCAATGTTTACTGAAACCTTTAATGATGTCTGGTGGTAGCTTATAGTAAAATATCTAACAAAACTAAATGTGTGGGAATATGGTGTGCAACCAATATTTCTAGGGGGAATTTGGAGGGAAAAACAATTGCATTACATTTGGGTAAATACAGTAAATCAAACTATCTGAACTTTTTTTACTACAAATAAATACTATTTAGTAAGTTCAAATTAAGTTTCAAACTGCTTGGTTAAGTATTTACAATATGAGAAATAAATTATTATGGGAAATCAGTAAAACCGTCCAGTCCAGAATGGATTAATCAGATGCACACCAAGCCTTTTACACTAGTTACTCTTGGTGTCATAACTATCAAACAGCAAAGTTGTTGTGAGGAAATTTCTAAAAAGATTACCTCAGATCTGTCAAAACAACTATCACACAATAAGAAGGCATATGGCATTAGTTTGTTCTCCCAAGCTATTTCAAGCCACTCAGAAAGCATGTAACACACTAGTTTATCTTCCAAAGCAACCCTTGAAAAGGCTGATAGAATACCCTATATTTCCTCACCTGAAGAATGGCTTGTGAGGCCCTTTGTTTCCCATCTCTCTTGTTTTTACATAAGACCTAAATAAAAAAAATAAAACAAGATTTTCAATTAAATTTGAAAGTTCAATTTCACACAAATGTTTTCCTGCACTTTGTAAGAATGAAGTTTTGAATGCATTTTTTAAAATTCTACTTTTCTTAATTTCAATAACATGCATTCCAACCAAACTCCAATTCCATAATTTTGGTGTTAATTCATACTATCCCTATTCCTTATACACCCTTGTGCAAATTAATTGAAACAAATGGTCATTTTACTATATTTTCAGCATGGCAGCCGGTGTAGGCTCGCTGGACCCGCTGATTTCCTTCAACAGACATTTTTTCACACAGATGGTGTCATTAGCTGTGTTTTGCAGTACGGTCGATCTATTTTTGGGATATATGATGAAAATTTGAGGAATATTACGTCATTCGAAATTGCGTTAGATGGGCCAGGAGACCAGTCAAAAAACAACTTCTTACCAACTCAATGAAGAAAAATCTGTATCAATGGGGTCTGAAATACAAGAACTGGATGCAAAAACAGTGGAGGAAGGTGTTATTCAGTGATGAGACTCATTTATTTGTACAGGGTCAAAGAAGTTTGCATGTTTGCAGATCTCCAGGTGAGAAACTTCAAAAATCTCACATCAATCAGTTCGTAAAACATTCCTTGGATAAGATGTTTTAGGGCTTTTTCAACTACTATGGCATAGGAGGCTTACATATCGTATGATGCGAGGACCACAGTACATCGAAGTTTTGCAGAGAAGAGTTGTTCCAGAATTGAAAAAGATTTCCATATGGATCTGGCATTTTTCAGCAAGATGTGGCTCCGTGCCACACATCGAAACTTGTGAAAAATTTTATGACTACAGTGCGAATAAAGGTGCTGGACTGGCCTGGAAACTCTCCAGACTTAAATCCTATTGAAAATCTTTGAGCGATTTGTAAAGAAACTTTGGGGAAAAGACTGTACTATAAAAGATAAGCTAATTGAGGTGTGGTACCGTGATCCAAAAATTAGTAAAGACTGAAGTCAACTCATGGACTCAATGCCAAAGAGGATTAATGATCTTCTGAAAAATAAAGGCAGTCATATCATGTATTAATTTGTGAGTAATTTTTGGATTTTCAGAAATAAAACATAAAAAATTGAAAAAATCGTAATTTTCCGTCTTATTTCAATTAATTTGCACAAGGGTGTATGTTAAACTAACAAAATAACTTCAAACCTCAATTACTTTATCAAAAGAAATGAAAGAATTCAACATACTGTTGCTTTCTGCTTCCCCACTGTCATAGTAAACTCATTCTTCTGGTGTTTCAATGATTTCAATTCTATTTTGATCTGGGTGTCTCCCATCCCATAATTCCTGAAAAACCATAAATTACTTAATGACTAAAGTTAACATTTAGAACAGAACCACTTTCCTGTTTAAAAAGTATATTTTTTAAAAGTAAACCCTTTCTAAGATGCTTGAGTAACATGTTTTGCAAACACCAAATCAAGATGACAGTAGCAATTCTGCTAATACATATTGTAGATGTCTGCTTGAAACTCATGTCTCACTGGTGGATTAATAAGTTTTGGTCCAGGAGAGAGCAGTTAATATTTATCTTACTAAAACTTTCATCAAAACACAAGTTGAAAAACAGAAAATTACTTAGTCTATTGCACCTCACAACTATAATTTATCTTTATATGTTATAACTTATCATCAGCATAAGAAATTAGTTTTGTTACAACAAGAGTGGACTAAAGTTTCTGGTCAGTCAAATCAAATACTGATATTTGGGTCATAAAGATGCAATGTATTCAGCTTATAATGCAAGTTGAAATGAATAAGAAACATACATTTTTTAAAAAGAACACTTATTTTTATGTTGGTAGAAATGCATAAGATTAGAATAAAGATAAATTATTTTTCGGCAAATGTAGCGAGAAGCTAAAAACACTAAGAAAAAGTCCAAGTACTAACCCTAAAATCAGAAGTGTGTGATATCTTTCAAGAACGAATACAAACCAGACTGTTTCCAAACACAACTGAAATGTAGAACATTTTTCACCCTTTTGACTGGAATGGATACTTCAAAATAATATTTTTGGCAAGTTTCTCACTCTTGTTTCATTTATTTGTCTCAATTCACCAGTAAGTCTCTTCCTTTGCTCTATTAACACACATCTGACCAGTTTCCCAACAGTGTCAGACAAAACATTACTGATAATCCTCTTTTCAGGCTTTCAATGTGAATACTCATATCTGTATTAAATAATTTATTTGGACCATCACCATAATTTTTTAGTTGTTTTAAGTGGTGCACAAGCTTTTGACTCAATGGCTTCTGTAACTGAGCCTAAAGCTTGCATACTAATTAAAATTTAAAAAAATAAAGGTTTTATTTTGACTCTAAATATTCTCTTTTGATGAAGAAATACACGTATTAATTGCATAAGATATAATACTTTTACTTCTTTTTAAGTGCAAAACTACACAACAGGTATTTATGCTATGTTCTGTAGTGAATCAAACCCTGAATTTTAGCATTGTAAACTAACAGCACACAGGAATAGGAATGGAATATGAATTACTCCTTACCTCTTTAAGCATTCAAGTAAGATCTGGTATGGAGAAGGCTGGCCAGCTTTGACGCACAAGTCATTAATTCTAGGATCTTCAATCCGAATTTCATCAAAGAACTACACAACACAAAGACAGTACAAATGTTGCTGTGTAGTTTCTTATTTTTTATAAAACTATAGAAATTATATTAATTTTCCCTTCATTAATGTACAAAAGTGTTTCACGAACACAACCAACATTATATTTCTAAGTGTTACTTTTTTACATATCCTTATCAATTTTTGGGAAAGTAAAATTAAAAAGAAGAGAAAATAAAAATATCTGGTCATGGGTATGAGTCTACATGTCACGTGAAAAATGATTCTCAACTGAAGCTGTTTTGTAAATGGTATTAAGTACCATGTGTAATATCTGACACATTTTAATATATTATTAACTCTAAAGCAACAGTGCACTGAAAAATGCAACAAATTAAGTAGCTCTTATTATATCTCATATCAAAAATAAATGTATGGATAAGATTGTTTAAAACCTAACAAGAATTTAAGTAGAGTACGCAGTTTGAGAAAAATATAACATTTATTTTTGTTTACAGGGGTACTCTGTGTTGCTTCAAAGAATTCATATGCATCACTGCTGTCCTCTTAAGTCAGAGATTAGTACTAGAAAGATTGTTGAATCCTTACCGCTACATCCTGTTGTTCCTGATCGATCTTCTTGTTGTCAATAGTTACGTGTTTCATCTGCGGGATTAATACTTCTAGTGTAGCTCTAGCTGTTGAAACAGAGTGAAAAGGATGGTCATAAATCTCAGATTTTATTTTTTCTAAAGAGTAATGTTCATAAGGCTTAATTTTTATTATCATTTTCTTCCCAACTACTATCTTTTAACAGTCTGATAAGGTGTGCATTTAGTATTCTCCTGCAGACAATAAATGCTTTAATAATAATTTATAAAGAACTGTACACAGATCATTTTTCTTTGTCACCGTATTTAGTAAAACAAAGTGTTAGTTTACACTGTATTTAGTAAAACGAAGCGTTAGTTTACACTGTATTTAGTAAAACGAAGCATTAGTTTACACTGTATTTAGTAAAACGAAGCGTTAGTTTACACTGTATTTAGTAAAAGAAAGTGTTAGTTTACACTGTATTTAGTAAAGTGAAGTGTTAGTTTACACTGTATTTAGTAAAGTGAAGTGTTAGTTTACACTGTATTAAGTAAAATGAAGTGTCAGTTTACACTGTATTTAGTAAAACGAAGCGTTAGTTTACACTGTATTTAGTAAAACGAAGCGTTAGTTTACACTGTATTTAGTAAAACGAAGCGTTAGTTTACACTGTATTTAGTAAAAGTGTTAGTTTACACTGTACTTAGTAAAAGAAAGTGTTAGTTTACACTGTATTTAGTAAAACGAAGCATTAGTTTACACTGTATTTAGTAAAAGAAAGTGTTAGTTTACACTGTATTTAGTAAAACGGTGTTAGTTTACACTGTATTTAGTAAAGTGAAGTGTTAGTTTACACTGTATTTAGTAAAACGAAGCGTTAGTTTACACTGTATTTAGTAAAACGAAGCGTTAGTTTACACTGTATTTAGTAAAACGAAGCATTAGTTTACACTGTATTTAGTAAAACGAAGCGTTAGTTTACACTGTATTTAGTAAAAGAAAGTGTTAGTTTACACTGTATTTAGTAAAGTGAAGTGTTAGTTTACACTGTATTTAGTAAAGTGAAGTGTTAGTTTACACTGTATTAAGTAAAATGAAGTGTCAGTTTACACTGTATTTAGTAAAACGAAGCGTTAGTTTACACTGTATTTAGTAAAACGAAGCGTTAGTTTACACTGTATTTAGTAAAACGAAGCGTTAGTTTACACTGTATTTAGTAAAAGTGTTAGTTTACACTGTACTTAGTAAAAGAAAGTGTTAGTTTACACTGTATTTAGTAAAACGAAGCATTAGTTTACACTGTATTTAGTAAAAGAAAGTGTTAGTTTACACTGTATTTAGTAAAAGAAAGTGTTAGTTTACACTGTATTTAGTAAAGTGAAGTGTTAGTTTACACTGTATTTAGTAAAGTGAAGTGTTAGTTTACACTGTATTTAGTAAAGTGAAGTGTTAGTTTACACTGTATTTAGTAAAGTGAAGTGTTAGTTTACACTGTATTTAGTAAAGTGAAGTGTTAGTTTACACTGTATTTATTAAAACGAAGCGTTAGTTTACACTGTATTTATTAAAACGAAGCGTTAGTTTACACTGTATTTAGTAAAACGAAGCGTTAGTTTACACTGTATTTAGTAAAACGAAGCGTTAGTTTACACTTTATTTAGTAAAACGAAGCGTTAGTTTACACTGTATTTAGTAAAAGAAAGTGTTAGTTTACACTGTATTTAGTAAAAGAAAGTGTTAGTTTACACTGTATTTAGTAAAGTGAAGTGTTAGTTTACACTGTATTTAGTAAAGTGAAGTGTTAGTTTACACTGTATTTAGTAAAGTGAAGTGTTAGTTTACACTGTATTTAGTAAAGTGAAGTGTTAGTTTACACTGTATTTATTAAAATAAAGTGTTAGTTTATTTAAAAGTGCATGTTGTGTGACTAGTCATAAGAAACAAACCAAAATGTTGGAAACTAAACTCTGCATAACTGCACTGTAGTTTGTTTTTCTTTTTTTTTCAAAATACATTGATACTATTAATGTGATTTATATATAGGCTCACTTTACATATAGATGGATGGCATATCAAAAATTCACAATTAGGCTTGTGTGTCAGGTTGTAATCTTCACACACAAAAAGTGATTTACAAAAAATTGTCTGTTAATGTTTTTCACTACTGGTAATACAAGTTACAATTACTGAATCTACAAAGATGACCACTCACCAGCCTCTGATTTGGCCTGTTTTTTGCTACTTCCATAACCTGTTCCATACTCCATGTCATTAATTATCACTGTGGCACCATACGGCATAGATGCATTCTCTGCCAAAATTATTCAAACAGAAAATATTGAAGAAAACTTGAAACAATGTCTACAGTAACATCAGTGTTTATGTTTCATGACCAGTTATTTTATTTCATCACATTGGTTTGTAGCCCATATTGTCACTCATTCTAAGCTTATTACTAACTCCATGTTTCAAATGACAAAAATAATTCTGTCAAAATCAAATGGTTTTTCCTAAAAATATTTATTAAACACTAATTTACTGTATCAGTGGTTACACTGTATGCTTATTATATTACACACAGTTACAGTCATAGTGTGACTATAAAGTTGGAAGTACTGATCGTAACAGGTAGTTGTTTCTGAAATAACAGTTTGCACTGTTAAGGCAATCAAGAAAAAAATCTATAAGCTATTCTAGTCTCAAATAAGAGCTCTTGTAGGAACACCTGTAATTAATTACAATATTTATGTTAACCAAACATACATGGGGCCTGTCCACTGGACTCACACGGAACTGGAATTTGCTTAACGAATCTATATAAAAGTTAACAATCTTTTACCAAAATATACAAGTCTATTACACACAGATAATCATTTGTGTTATAAATGTATTTGTACTCAAGGTACATCTGTAAATTGATGGCTCAGACTCTCAAAAGGTGACATTCATGTCAAAGTACTTTTGTCTGTTGTACAGCTTATGTATTGTATTTGTGTCATCTGTAAAGTCCATATTTACAATGTTTCAATATCCTTTTATATTTACTTGATCATGTACTCCCCTCCACCACAAACTGATACTAAATCAGCTATATTGCACAAAATACATAGTTTGTGATGACGAGAACCACAACTGAAGTAAAAATACATTCTCAAGATGGTTGATATGGGTATTAAAAGTTTTATTTTAATTATGTGCTAATACCTATACCAGCTGTCTTGAGAACATAAAATAAATCGTTCATAACTCTGACATCAAATAAACAACACCTTATCAAATGGCACTTTATAAAAAGGTCATGGCTTATGCACTCTGACCCACACCCATACAGAGTTCATGTGATTCATTAACAACTGGAAACAAGAATCAGTATGTACCAGTTATCGCAAAATGTAAGTTTCAACTTAATTTGATAAACATCAAAGTGTTGAGAACTGCTTGCCAAACTTCAGAAAATAATGTATGAAAAAGGTTTAGAAACCTTATTTCAGAGGAAAAGTAACAAAACATAACTAAAACATTCATAAAAAGTAGTGTGCAAATATTAAAACCTTTCAGCAACAAATACCATTAATTTTACCTTCTCTATATCGACCTGATTTCCAATTTGATTTAAGTCATCCACTAATTTTGTAAGTCAAGAATTTTTACACTCTAATGGCAAAGCCGGACAGCAATCACATAGGAATGAGCATGTTTGGTGACAAGGATTCAAACTTACAGACCTCAAACCCTAACCACCAAGCCATGCAAGGCCTTAATTTTACTGCTAGAAAATACTGAATGAAAACAGAATAATTCTCATAAAGGACAACAATACATATTTATAATATAAGACTTTGGGTCAGTTTCTAAACTACAAAGGATTAAAATACAAGCAGTTACCTACCTAGTTCTTTAAAGATATAGCGAGGTTGAAGTTTCATGGCATGTTGAACATACTCGTGAAGAATACAAATGAAGGATTTTCCACTTGGATTCATTATAAATTCTGCAAATAAGTAAAAGTGACAAGCTTTTTTTAAAATAACTTCTTAAAATATTCCATAAATGCACCAGCAAAATATAGGCAAATTTTACCCTCTCTCATTTCTCTCTAAGGTTTACAAAACTTTATGTAAAAACAAAGACTTACTTATGTACTTAAAGAACTGTGGCAAATAATGAAATGGTACATTAATATTATGAATAATTATAAACTAATTCTGCATTCCATATATATTGAAAAAAAAACCATTTGAATTTTAAAATAATAACTAAATTATGGCAGCATTGATTTCTTGTGAGAAATAATTACAACCGAAGATAAAACAATTTAGATATTATTACACAGGCCTGCAACGGTTTTATCATCTTACAATTTTTACACATTCTATATTAATTCTTGTATGCTGAAAATACCCATTTTTCTCCATTGTATTCAGATTCATGACAGGCAAAATTTGAGACATACTGTTAACAAGTTTATTCCCGGTAGTTCTGTATGACATGTGTGAAACTTTGCACATTCACTGCTGAACATCCAAAGTCTGCAAAGGCAAAGTCCACGCTCACTAGGTGAAGTTTAACGTCACTCAAAGTCAATAACGAGTATGCCCCCCGTGAGGATCAATAACTGCTTGGCATCTCCTGTCCATGGAAGCGATGAGATGACGAATCACATCCTGTGGAATGACTGTCCACTCAGCCTGCAAAGCTGCTGCAAGCTGAGGTAGAGTCTGCGGTTGAGGTTGTCGCCGTCGCAGACGTCGATCCAACTCGTCCCAAAGATGTTTGATGGGGTTTAAATCTGGTGATCTGGAGGGCCAGGGAAGAACGCTGATGTTGTGGTGTCTCAAGAGGACAGTGGTGAGTCGGGCTGTGTGAGGACGGGCGTTGTCATGTTGAAAATCGTCGTTGATGTTCACCATGATGGGTTGCACATGGGGCCTAAGAATCTTGTCGATGTATCATTGAGCCGTAAGATTCCCTCAAATGTGCAAAAGGTCTGTTCTGGCATTGTAGGCGATGGCAGCCCACATCATGACGCTCCCACCACCATATCTGTCAACATCCTGCACACAGTTTGCTGCAAAACGTTCACCTCAGTGACAGTAAACACGGGTCCTTCCATTCTGCCTATGAAGCATAAAACGTGATTCATCGCTGAACCAAACATGTCTCCATCGTTGATGAGGCCATACCCGATGTGCTCGAGTCCACTGCAGCCGTGCTTGACGATGTTGCTGGGTGAGGATGACGCCTCTAACTGGACGTCGAGGTCGGATTCCTGCATCTCGTAGACGGTTGCGTACGGTCCGATCGAAAATACTATGCAGCCCTGGTATGGTTGAAGCAGTAGACGTCGCAGTGGTGGTCCTATCCCGAAGATGACGTAACCAGATGTAGCGATCTTTTGCGGGCGTGGTCACACGAGGTCTGCCAGATCGTGGACTGTCACAAGTTGATCCATGTTGTTGGTGATGATTCCACAACCTTGTGATGGTGCTTGGGTGGACATTCACAGCTCTGGCAACATCTGATTGAGATTCACCTGCTTCCAAGAGACCAATGGCGTTGTTGCGTTGTGCTTCAGTCAGTCTTGGCGTAACTGTATTGCGTGTCGGTGGCTTAACACTGAGCTATGGAAACCAAGAACCTGTCACTTTTATAGGGATTTTGCACATGTTGCACTTGCAGAACATGCAGATCTCTCAAACAAATTTATTGGACACTAATGTGTTTTGGCGAAAAATCCGATGTTTTCCTCCGTTTTCAAAGTGCACAACTTTTATTGTCATTTTGGTCTGACAATCAGTGCCTTAACATGTGTAACATCACATACTCTGAGCTTGTAATGTTATTACATGTATTTATCTTTAAAATAAAAAAAATATCCCTTTTGCATTTCTTGTTTTGAAGAATATATTTATGCGAGAAATTCCCAGCTCTTTGAGAAGATAAACAAAGAAGGGATTTTTGTTAGGCTTCAGATTAACAGTTCAAAAGGACAACAAGAAAGGTTGAAAAAGAGATGTATAGATTTCCCATAAATGCTATTGACAGATTTTTAGAAAACAATAAGGACCCAAATTATTAAAATGTTGTCAATAACATGCTCAATAAATATAAAAAGTTGGTTGTAATATGAGCTTGAAACGTCATTCTTATACTCACATACTGATTATTTCTTATGAAAATCTTGTTGCTGCTAGTTAAGAACAAGGAAAATATTTCATAAAAACATCAAGGAAATAGAGAGGAGGTACAAGGGAAAGTGGAACACCATCATAATGGCTGGTCATTGAAACAAGATGCTCCATACACAATATGTTAAAGAATGACCACAACATAATGGCTGGTCATTTAAACAAGATGCTCCAGACACAATACATAAACGAATGACCACAAACATGTAGTTTTAAAGTGAAAGCTGTATATTCCACAACAAAAAAAATCAGGATCAATGATCTGTCATCAATGTTCTTCCATTTTTCTTCAGTTTATTTGTATATTTATTAACAAACATAATAATAAAAAAGATATTAATTGTGGTAAACAAAATAATTTAATCTAAGTTTTTTCTTTCTTTCAAATTTATGAAAAATCCTTTTGTGATAGAAAAAATTTTTTTTTTTGAAATCTGCATAGCTGAATTATAGAAAATCCTAATCTAAGCCTAATCTACTCTTTTTTTTTTTTTTTTTTTTAAAGAGTCTAGGGACTTGAACATGAAAACCATACCTCTTTTGGTTCCACTAGTTTGAAGGGATCCTTTGTCTGGTGCTGAAGGCAGGGGACAAGTTATCAATTTTGTACCTTCTGGCTAAATTTTTAACAGAAAAATCAGTAATATAATCAATGTTTAAATACAGATTACTTACTTTAAATTGTCAAAAAAATTATCCAAGACCTTAATAATTGGCCACTGGCCAGTACACAACAGATGGAACATAATGTTCAAATGGACCTAATTTTTTTTTAATGACAAATTGAACTACAACTATGTAAGATTAATGAAAAATAACTAAAAATATTTTTTAAAACTTGTATTTGTTTAACTATTTAATGAATTAAGTGAGCATCCTTAATCACTGCTGATTTACTGTGATCACAACTCAGTTTCTGACTATCCAATCAGCTATCATTTAACGCTTTTGGTGAGAACTGGTTAAAGAGTACGTCTCGATCTTTTAAAGTTATTTTCATAATTTTATTAAGCAACTTTACATTTAATTATGTAAACAAAACTTACACCAAAAAGGTAATTATAATTCAAATTTTAATTCGTTTTAATTTCTTAATTTAAAAAGAAATACATAAGGATAAAAATATTAAATATTTTTGTCACATATCACCACCTATTGTATCATTACTCAGTTTACATTTTATTTTTCTTACTACACAACAATTACATTGGTTAAGAAATTAGAAACCAAAATCTGAGATACAGACAATGTCTATATTGTTTTTCTCCTTCAAGACAACACAAAGAAACATGTATGATGACCTTTCAAGTCAACTTGTCAATTTGGTACATCAATGATGGAAAGGTAACATGGACCAAGATTTATTAATTTGATGTTATAACATATTATGACTAAATTTTATGTGGTTGATGCAATTAATTCTCAAACATTAATTCACTAATGAACTGTATAGCTGACTGATACATCCTAACAATACTGAGTAGCAACATTACTGAAAGATATGAGTAAAGAAAAGTACTAAATACTGTAGATCCTCTAACTCTCTCAACATGGGCTTGGTCAATCTGACCGACTACGTAACCTTTTTGTATTCTTTTACACTATAGATTTACTACTTCTAACTTTCAATATAGTATGCATATCTTTACAACATTTGGCAGTCTTTCAGCTAAAATTATCTTTTGCATACAAAAGAATATTTTTAATACACCAAAATAAAGATTTGTCCATGAACATATTGAGTATTTCTTTTGAATAGTCTGTGTGAAAAATACTTTTTAATCTAAGATAAATATATTTATTACCCTTTGAACCATGTCTAACTACTATCTTCCCCATTACAAATTGTAAATAACGAAGGGCGTGTCCAGCTCATGTTATGACATTTAATTACATTATGAACAAACTACTATGAGATGCTTTTGTGTGCATGCCTTGTGAAATATTCTTAATATTATTATGATTTATTTTTACTTAATCTAATCTTAACTAATTTAAAAAAAAGATTCCTATTTTTATATTTTTGTTACTTTTATAATAATATATTAAAAATAAACATGAAAACAAGTACATAATCTTTTTTTTATTGCTGTTAACTGTCACTGACAATTATCCCTACACTTTTATGCTAATGGTAGAAATTTACTAAATTTTTATTTAATTAAATAATGCACTAAAGAACACAGACTAATAACATGCAAAAAGCCTAACTCTCAAAATTATTCTGGCTTTCTAACTATGTAACAAGAGGCATTAAAAATTCACTGAAGTTAGCCATTGCAATTCCTGTGGGAACTAAAGTTGCATTATGAGTGAAACTGATGCTTATCTATTCAGGACACTATACAATAACATAAAAATAAACTTAAGAGAAAACTATTAACAAACCCTGAAAGAGAGAAGATGTGATAGGTCTGATTTTCTATTCAATAGCTCTGTAACCAAACAAAATATGACTATAAAAATTATGGTTTGCCTGAACAAGAGTGATTTTATAGTGAGTAATCTATGTTTAATTTCATACTAATTCAAGGGGTGGAAGGTAAAACTATGGGATTTTTTTTAATACTACCTTGTAGAATTATGAACGTAAAACTTATATACTGTTAAATATGAATTATTAGCTAAGATTTTATTCTATACTAATTGGTATAAAATAAATAAGAAACAGTTTAATAAAATGTTGAATGTAAGACACTAAAGATTTATGAAATGCACAGTGAAAGACACTCAGGATGAGAGGATAAAAAATTAATTGTGTAATTTTTTAAAGAAATTAAGTGGAAGAAGTCATTATGTCTTTACTTTTTAAGAATAAAAAAAAGGAAATTGGAGAATAGACTGATAAAGGACATACCAACGTCGGTCTATCACGTTGCTTTATCATCTTTTGATGTTTTCTTCGGCCAGCCCATGTCCTGTCATCATAACAGATAAAGGAATGAAATGAAACATTACACTGCTAAAGACAGTTGCATTTAGTTCTTTTTATATTAAAGTCAACATAAATAAACTTTAAATCACTTGAGTACTTCAGTTTCTGCCACTGGAAGGTCTACTGTATTTTTCAAAAAATTCTGTAATTTACTTCTTTACATTTATTTTCTCAAAGTCTGGCTAGTGGAGGATATTAACATGTAATTACAGACATATGGTATGTATTGCATCAAGGGATGCCAAATATCTCTAACATCTGGGAGCAGTAATATATCATGTGATCTAAAATGGTAACTTAACAATGTTAGGGACAAGGTGGGTCACCTCTGCTTTACCATCAGAAAATATGAGAACCAATTATCAGTTTTGTACAAATAATGCATTTTACATAGATTTAAAAAGAAACACACACACACACACTATCTTTTGTATAATCTAATATCTACAGTGCTTTGAAGATGAAACAACACTTTCTGTGCAATGTAGAATTTACGGAAACTTTCCTCATCAAAGTCTCAGCTGTGTCTTGAAAATATCTGTGTTTAACAACTGGAGATCAAATGCCAACAATCTAATTCCTAACAGTAATTAAAACATTTTCTGGAGGTTTGAACATTGTTGTGATCATTTCTCAGCATAAAACACCTTTCTTATTGAGAATTGCACTCACAAATCTCTTGCAAATAATCATTTTTCTAGGCACCATGGTGCTAGGTCACCACAGGGTGCACATATATATATCTAGATGATACCAGGAGACATTTCCAAGCAGTATCAAAGCTGTCTTTATAAATATTTTTAGTGTTTGAAAGTAGGAAACAAAGAAAATTCTTAAGTGTTACTTGTGTTCTTGAAGCAGACTTGAAAATGATACATCCTAGTCACACATACTACAAACACTCCTGTTATGTTACAATATGCTATCTACACTAGCCATCCCTAATCTCCCAGGATAAAACTAGAGGAAAGGCAGCTAATTACCACCATCCACTGCCATCCCTTGAGCTACTCTTTTACTGAAGAATACTGGGATTGACCGTGACATTCTAATGCCTGCACAGCTAAAAGGACAAGCATGTTTAGTGTGATGGGGATTCGAACCCACAACCCTCATATTATGAGTTGAGTGCCTTAACCACCTGAACATGCCAAACCATTTAAGCAGATGTCTTTGTTTTGTATAAAAACTTGGGTGCAAAAACTGAAAACATCTGCAACTTTCTCAGTTTGTGGGATATCATCTTTGCAGAAAGAAATCAACAACTCATGAAAACTTCTGTGAATAGAAGAAAAGAAAAGCTTAATGCTTTTCTTATCAATTATATTATTAAAAAATATATTTAAAATAAACAAAAAATCACACATACCTGAATCTTCTAACTGTAATAGTTTGGAATTGGAAAAGTCTGCTACAATACTCATGAAGATTTTGTGGGTCTATAAAGGAACAAAACAATCAAACAAAATGAAACATGTTCTTAATTTTGAAATTTAAAATTACTATTGTTTAAGCAAATAATTTAAAACAGATCTTCACTGGTAACTTCTCCATGAAGAACTGCCATAACTGTTACTGGATTATAAATGTGAGGCATGGGGGAGGAGGGTAATTAAGATAGTTGGTTGGTTGGTTGATTTAGTGTTTTATGGCACAAAGCAGCTAGGCTATCTGTGCCAAACATTCAGTAAAAAGGTAAAAGTAAATTTAGTAAAATTCATAAAAGGAAATTAAGGAAAAACAAAACATAAATATCATAAAAACCAATGTTTACATCTAGTGTACAATGTTAAGATAAAAACAACAGTAATTCAAGTTGTAAAGGGCTTTCTATAGTGTAACTGTAATTATCATTACTTGCCAGGAAGACTAACAGGCAAATACAAAATCCACCATCAATCACCTGAAGTTGGCCTTTCCGGTCCTGATTCTGAGTTATTTGACATTATGACCATTTTAAAAAAGGAAAGCAATAAAAAAGTTTTAAAAAACATGTAGCAAAATTATAATAATAACTCATCACAATGACTAACAGGTAATTCAAACAGCAGTGTTAGTCACCTGAAGTTGGCCCTTCCAGTCCTGGTTTCAAGTTATTCAATGTTACGGATAGTTTCTAATTAAAAATCAAACTAGATGAACTGTGCATTTTAACACTCCTACGAAAAGTGGGGCCTAATAGGCCCCAGAGCAACTTGAAAGGTTATTAATATTAGGCTAATAAATTTGTATTTAAATGAAATTGCCATTTCATTTGATTTCATTTCATTAAAGAAAATTTGATTTCATTTCATTAATGTAAGCACAACATAATGTCCTCTAGTGACTGAACTGATGACATTGGAAACATCGGAGAGGGTTTGCAATGTATAGCTGTACTCTGCAATTAAGATAGCCTGCCTTTATGGTGGCAGGTGGACATGGTAATGTAAATGTGAGAATGAGGACACTGGTCAGCACCATAATTCCATCTTTGTAAGAAGATATACGCCTCACTGCAGAAACTCCTTGGGTGGAGAAACCAGTGAGAATCTGACTCTGGGATGTTCTTCAAATCCCTCTCAACAATAACTCCTCCTTATGAATTTAAAGTATATATCAATAGGTATATCCCCAATTGCTTTTGAATGCAAGAGGAGTTTACTGTGTTAAGATCTGGATGTTTCCAAAAATATGTCACCAGATCGAAGCTTCTTTACTGACTTTGGAGAGTCAGTAAATCCCTCTAGTCCCTTCTGAATGAAAAAGAGAGACATTTGCCCTAAAGTTTGTCTGAAAATGAATGCAGTGTAAGAAAATGAGATACAACAGATGGTACAGATGGTGAGGATTGCTGCTCAGGATCTTCAAGATGTAATCATTTACCTATAGACTGTTTGTTCACTATTTTATCAAACTTTTTAATTGGAGTATCCATAATAAAGAAAGAGAAATTTCAGTGCCCACTGACCCCACCCACAATGGAGCCCCACAATGTCAAGCAAAGACACTGCAGCACTATACCCAAACACCAGCATCAGATACAATGTCCACAACACCTGTTAAGAACATCCAACACTGATACTTGGTTAATCCTAGCCTGAGTGGACCAGCCAACTGACCCAAGGGGGCCACCCCAAGGCCGCTCGTCTACAGGAATTCAAGGCCAAAGTGGTGTGTTAGGTGTGAACTCCTCAACCACCAGGATCCTTTCCTCCCCTTCACGGGTCACCAATGGCAAACACATGCATGGATGTTTAGATCCCAGAGGAGGTTCCCTCACCACATACAGGAATCCACAATGAGGGGTAAGATACTTGATTGTGCAGAATTAAGCATTTTAATATATTTTTTCATTATTGCATAATCACTAATAAACACATTAGTTTGATGCATATTTGTGTAATACATCTTGTCACTTAACACATTTTTTCCATTCAATTAAAAAAAAAAAAAGAGTGAGAGACGTGGGTACACAGAAAACCACATTTGTTAAAGGGGGTTGACAAAAGTTTGGGAAATTTGGTTTTGCTACATAAACTATAGATGTGAACAATATTACAGTTGAATGATAGAAAAGAAGAGGTTTCTTCAATGTAGACACTAGATACATTTCCACATATTAGTCAGTCTCATTTTTACAATGACATATGGAATAAATAATTAATGCATTGCTCTTCTGTGAACATTTTGCTGCCATGTCCCATAAAACTCTAACAGGTTCAATCTTATTATTGTTATATTTACATAAATTTGATATTCTTCTGAAGTAGGTTCTGTATTTAGCCAATCAAATAATTTTGACATTCACTGGCTTTACAAATCATTGGTTGGTTTATGTGTTTCCACTGCAAAAATTAAGTCAAATTCAGAATTGTATGATGTCTTTTACATTCCCAGTCTACAATAAATCAGCTTTGACACAAAGATAAATTGTAATAATGTATAAACAAAGATAATTTTTATATAATGTAGAATAAGTGAGTGAAAACTAAATGGAATCTAAATGACACCCAAGTGTTTGATAGATGGGTGCTAGTGTGCTTAATGGAAAATTCACTGAAAACAACAACAAAACATACAGATGTATCCAAGTTTATAAAAAAATAACAAATAGGCATGTGGAAAAGACAAAAATATACCAAAATGGCAGATGACATTTGAAACAACCAAAAACTAGATGCCTATTTATCCAAAATCTTTTCTTTTGAATTAAAGAGTTGGTTGAAAACATGATGAGAACTTATGTTTCCAAGAATAGTAAATCTTAGTAAAAATCTAATGGTGATAGGAATATTCAGTGAATTTCAATGAAAAAACATAAGAGAACTGTTAGCTGAGCAAAAAGAAGTTGACCTAGTGGAGCTGACCTTGAGCAGATGTAAATTAAAAAAAAAAAAAAACACTTCAAAGTCTCTAACCCCCATTATCAATATTTTGAGTCCAAAGGTATTTTGACACATTCTGCACAAATAGTATTTTATGTGACAAACAGGATAAGTAACCAGGTCAGAGAGCCTCCACAATTTAGGTATGTTTGCTTCTAATTTGGAATTGCTGACTAAAAAAGTGGATAACCAGTAAGCATTACATACCATTTATTTTTAACCAAACACAAAGGAATGACTGATACTTTTATAACATGCCTACAGTAAAAAAGTGGAGGAAATAATCAGCAGCTTATGACAGACTCAAACCTTGGACCTTCATCAATCAGTCCTGCATGTTACTCAACAGACTAAACCCAGCCTAACCTCAATGAATAAATTTCCCACTTTAAAGCATAGACAATACCAATTTGAATAGAAAACTTAAATATGAAAATATACTGGCACTAGTATTCCAACTCTAATGGGAAAATTTTAAATCCCAAGTAACAATCAATCAGTTACAAGGAATAAATGAAATATCACCAAGCTAAAATTATTAAAATGGTAATGGATGAGTGCATAATATACAGACCTACACAATTATTAGAAATGATTTCATTAGGCCAGTCAAAACATCAGGAAAAATGACTGTTTTTAATGCTCTCTCCTGTCTGCTATTGCTTCTCACAGGAAGTGGTTGAAAAGGAAACAGGACACTTCTTGTCAATGATGTTTAGAGCTCTGCACATGCATTTGCAGAAAGAAACCATGACAAATAGAAGGAATGTTTGTTTCAAATATTCACTCAAAATTGTACAAGGGTTATCTATACAACCTTTCCACCAATCTTGAACTGATAAGACTTGGCAGAAAGCAGCTAGTTAACAGCACCCACAACCAACTCTAGGGTTATTCTTAATCAAATAGTGAGATTTGACTGTCACTTCTATAGTACTCATTGTTCATCTATAAGAAAAAATATGCTAAAAATATGGGTTTTAATATGAAAATACAGGTTTTTTTTTATATAGATTCACTGATCAGAAATTGGATTTTGCACAGCAATTTCCTTTGACAAATAAACAATTTTCCAACCTGGACTATACATAAAATCACTGTCTAGTTCAAAACAGGTTCCAGTTATTATGATAGTGAAATACAACTTGCTCATTTTCTCTGAGGTCCTGTTTCTGGCATATTTTTAAAGATATAAATGTGTAGCTCATGCCCGCTGAACAAAAAACAGAATCAGCTTACAAATAAAATCTTTAATATTCTGTGAACAACATCAGTCCATTTGATTAACCCTCTTTCTGTGCAGCTATATATATAAATAAATGCATCTTCATGAAATTTGGATAGCTTCTAAAATAAAACAATATGAGCCTGTTGTAAACACAAAGTCAGAGTTTTACTATGGGTCTGAGCAAGAATTTATGAAGCCTTTACTGAATCAACCTAAGTGAAAGGTGATTTTCATGACAAAAATAAAAATATTTCTTTCTGTAGTACAGTTTCATTACTATATGAATATCAAAAGTTTGGGTGAAATGTCCTTTTCTACTTATTTTCTCTAACACTTACTTCACTGAAATCATCAATGTACCCAGGAAACAAAAATATAAAATTAGAATCAATCTCAAATATCTATCTTCTTCACATCAATTTATTACTTTTCAATGCCCTTTAGACTGTTACTCAAGTATGTGAGAGACAATCAAAGCTGGAAAATTTAGCATGAACAACTAATAAAGTTACTATCACAAATAAAGTTAGTTTTTTTCTTCTATTTACTTTTATGTTATCTAACTTAACAAGTTTATAGATTTTACACTTTGGTTACTTCTGTTTAAAAACCATACCAAAATAAATAAAAATATAAATTAGAAATTCTGGAATTACATTGGCATTGAAGCATAACTTTAGTAATTTGTACTTAATGACACACTTCCTTTAGATACTGTATTTCTTTCATGCTATATTGATTACACATAATATTTAATGCTCATTTCAAATATGATTTTTAAATTAGAAAAAAAAAAAAAAATAAAGTAATGGAGCAGAATGTCCTAACAGTACTATAGCTTAACTGGCTTTATAACATGGGTTAAAAGATTCTGTTAGCTGCTCAGAGCAGAAAAACATGATCACAGACATTAAAACAGATTAAATACCGAATAATGAGCACCAAAGCATGACAACATACAAAATGTTGCAGAAACACTGTTCTCCCTACTATTATAATTAATTTAAAGGTAACACTGGAAAAAATATGGAATGGTGTGAGATGGGCATGTCATTTGGAATTCACATTTCTTTTTTATATATCTCACTAAGTCACACAAAGTGGATGCTTCAAGATTCTATTCTGGCTTCTGAGTATCTGCAATATTTGATTCTAATTAGACACTCAGAAAATCACACAGGAATACACACAAATTCTAAATAGCTACTTTGGAATGTAGATGCACAGAAAAATAGAGAGAAAATTTTTAATGGTTCATTTTGAAATTATGCTATTAAAATTTTAAATTTGATATCATGTTTATTGACATACACTGATGCTAGTTGTTTAATTAAATTCTAAATATAACTGTAAAAGGTTGTGACATGCATAATTTAACCTGCAGGGTTAATAGGTTTATTACTAGTAGGCCTGGTATTATAATGTACCCACAGGTACCCATGTTCCAGCACATTAACCAGATAATTGAGAGAAATGTGAAAATATTGTGTAGTGGTTTGATAATAATGAAAAGCTGTATTTGTTCATATTAACAGCATTAATGTGCTCACACAGTTATAGTTAAAACTTCATAAAAGACTAGCTTAAAACCATGATTTACATTTAGATCAATAATTGTACCTTTACACATATTGCATTTTTCTGTGAGTAAAGACTTGGGTCTTAAGAAATGTTTACACATGTTTTCTATATATATTATGTAATTATTTTGTAGTGTAAAGGATCACATTCAAATAGGAATTCCTTTCTTAAACTGGGAGTTTCTTTACTTCTAACTCTGTAAACTTTTTGTTTCTATTACCTATCGACTGCTCTTTTTTACTTTCTTGTAAACTTTCCACTTTGGCCCTTGGAATGGTCTCTGCAGCTGACAATGATTCTAAAATAGACAATCAAATTTCACATTACAAATCATGTTAAATTCACATAATTATTTTAAAAAATTGCAAAAGCTGATATGCTATGAACAGTACATAAGAATATGTTCCGGATAAAAAAGAATGAATTGTAAAATGTGACACACAAGTAAATGATAAAAGTGACTTTATAAAGCTTATGATTTAACTTAATGCTGCAAGATGAGTCTTTTCAAACTTCTGTACAAAAAACCTACAAATCTTAAACATTATTGTACTAAAATAGTTAAATTATTAAAAAATGATAAGTACTCAATATCTTAAAGTTTTATTTCACAACAAAAAATTTTTTCCACTCAAACTTTATTATTTGTGATAACAATATACAAGAACAACTTAAGAATATATTGCAATTAGTGTAACTTTTTGTTAGCTTAAAACTTATATTATGAGATATTACTGGGATTATGGCCAAAAATATTGTTAAAAGATAAAGTACCCAACTGATAAGCCAATGCATTCTATTCTTTATAAGTATAAATATCAGTATATATAATTAACTATACTGATTACCACGTCTGAGTTTTGTTCTACTATATTGTTTGTCCCAATTATGCCCACTGACACAAAACTAAAAGAGAGAGAGAGAAAAGAACACAATTAAAATCAGTAGTTGATTAGAATGTACTGCTCCAAGTAGTAACAGCTTTAGTTGGTGTCTATAAACATGGGACAAGAATAGTTCTGCCCAGAACCATACTTGTACCAAGCATACAATGCAATACTTGGACGACATATTTAGAACAGAGTATATGTAAAAGAAAAACTAAACTAAGAAAGGGAAGATTAAACCTCATGAAGAAATGCTGCGTAGCCACCAACATACAAACCTTCTTCAATATCTTGTTCATTTCCAGCACTCCTAATGTTCAAAGATGTTTCATTTTCTTTTTCAAGTTCTCGCTTGTAATGAAGGCACGGAACTGATGAGACTGGTATATCATGTTTCTGCACAAATACAGACATGTTAAAAAAGTCTCAACTTTCTAAAACATTTAACATTAACTCATCGTGTGTATATAACAATAATCCTAAACATGACTGGTCATTTTATACTTCCACTATAGCAGTAATTCTCAATCTTTTTTTTTCAGAGTCTATTCATGACCCTTTCACACACATTTTGAGTTTTTTTATTATTATTACAACCCATGGGTTGATAAATGTGTAAGAGTTTTAGTATTTTTCTAATTAATATACTTAGTAAACAATTATCTGTTATTACAATTAAAATTTTCTTTGTATTGTTTTCTGTAAAAATGGTTTCACTTCTTTGAATCCACTGCACTAAGTTTAAATATAAGAGCTTTACTGTAAAACAAGGAAAGTAAATTTTTAAAATAACTTAAGAGCTTTTTTCATTAAAGATTTCAATTTTGATAAACTGGTTCGTGTGGACAAAATTTTTTACAGAAGTGCTTTAAACAACTCCAGTTTTTACATTATTTGTGAGGATAATGTAATGATAGTCTCCCTGGATCCATCTGGACCTTTTGAAATAAAGCTTAAACAATGACAAGTAATTCAGGTTAAGTAGTTAGTGCACTGGATCATGCACAAAAGTTGTAATATTTTTAAAACAAGACCCAAAACTTGAGCACTTTCGAATAGCTGACTATTCTTCTTCAGAAGAATAAATGGTTATATTTAATGAGTGTGAGTGACGAAATATATAGGCTCAGATGTCGATGTCACGTAAACCTGATGTTCGATATGAGTTGGCCTTGAGAAGTAGCCAAGCATAACCTAGAGATGTTTGTGTCAGATGTAAATTTGTGTAAAGTTCATAACAGTTATATGAATTGTTAAACAATTTATATAAAGATAAAATCAAAATGAACAACAGAAATAAAATTAAAATTAAATAACAGCAAAAGACATTGGGAAATACAGTTTAATCACGAATTTAGTTTTAGAAATATTTTCATAGATTTGGGAAGGTTAACCACCCCAGGATCCAGATTGATACCACTTGGTGTTACAGTATTTAACAGTGCTGTCCAAAAAACAGGGAAATTAAAGAAGCTCGAGTGTTGGATCTTGTTTTGAAAATATTATAAATAATGAGTAATGAAGTTTTCCATGGATTAAAAAGTTGACAACACACTTTTAAAAACAATGAACTTACTCTAGCACTTCCAGGGCCCAAGAAGTATGGCTTAGACAGCGTACACACTCGTGTCTGTCTGTGAAGATAAACTGGCATCCCACTGTTGTGACCAACCTCAATCCAACCCTCAGGAAGCATGTCAAAATGGTCATGGCCTCGCACTAGAAACCAGTTGTCCAAGAAAAGGTAAGACATACTATAATAAACTGTTTTATTCTGATAATATAGATATTTCATAGATGCTCGAGTACAAACACTTGAAAAAAATTAAATATCACTTATTTAAAAAAACATGATTAGTTCTTAGCTTTAATTAAATCTTGTTTCTTTCTGTAAATAGTTTTATAGTTTCAGTAACTCTGTTTTTATGTTATCTGATTTCACAGATAATACCCTTTCATATCTTAAATAAGAACAGAAACAAATCTGAAGGAGTTATTTCACCAAATGACAGACTTAAGTGTTTATTTCAATTAGAGTTGGCCATTAAAAATTAGCTACAAGCATTATTCATACTGATTAAAACCACAAAATAAATGGTTAAAGAAAATTATGATTAAAAATATTTATATTATAAAAATGATCACGTGGGGATTTCAATTGCTAATGTTTTTTATTATAACAGTTGGTGTTTACTACAAGCAAGTTGAAAGTTTAGAGTAACAAAAGGCAGACCAGGAGAAGCAAGTGATTTTATAACCTGTAGTTATTAAAACAATGTCTGCGGTAACAAGAGGTCAAAGAAAACTAACAGCTGGAACAGAAAAAAACTTTTGGGGTTGGAAGTTAAAAAAGACAAAATGATTACAATGACAGCAGAAACGTAGAAGGTAACGATCAAGGATGATAAATGCAACACAACAGACAGAACCAAAACGTAGAAGGTAACAATCAAGGATGATAAATACAACACAGCAGACAGAACCAAAACGTAGAAGGTAACAATCAAGGATGATAAATACAACACAGCAGACAGAACCAAAATGTAGAAGGTAACAATCAAGGATGATAAATACAACACAGCAGACAGAACCAAAACGTAGAAGGTAACAATCAAGGATGATAAATACAACACAGCAGACAGAACCAAAATGTAGAAGGTAACGATCAAGGATGATAAATACAACACAGCAGACAGAATCAAAACGTAGAAGGTAATGATCAAGGATAATAAATACAACACAGAATTTCACAACTACTATTTACAACTTGGGTTACGAGTACAAATTCCTTCGTTTATTGTTCAAAGTATTTTTCAAAGCTTGTTACAAAAACATCAAAAGAATTTTCATATCCTTTATCCATAATTTATAGATATCTTTAAAAACAATTAGGATTAATTTTATTACCTAATAAGCCAAACATTCTGTAATCTTAAAAATCAATTCCAGCCTATACTATCTACAACAACAGAAACTTTAAAATGTTTCTGATGTGCACGTAAAAACAGTTGCAAGTTTTTTGATGCACACGAGTTACATTTTTTAAATTTCTATACCCACGAAAGAATATTTATCTTTACCTACAAAAATCATAGTTTTGTTACTTTTATTGAATAATTTTATAGACCAGTCTAACATAAACACAGTATGCCTATGTTGTGTAAATTTATAGTACCCACCAGAAGCCTGAATACAGATATACTTTTATGGAGTCATACTTACAGTACAACATGTTTAATGTTAAGATTGTAATCATTCTTGACATGTAGAAATTTATCTTTGGTAATCAGGGTAAAAAACATGGGTTTTGTTAAATGTCAGAATTATATATTCTGTCTGGATGTGAGGGCACTGGGATTGTGAGAAATTATAGGTATAGTTAATGGTAATCTTTCTGAACCATGTCAGTGATGCTAGTCATCTCTTTGACACTAACTTTCAAATAGTGTCTGTGATCTTCAGTCATGTGTTTTACCCACTTCTGATGCTTCCTGCAGATGAGTGCTGAAACATAAAGCCTCTACATAGAACCATAATCTCCTTAAGATCAAACAGTAGTCCTACTTCTTCATGGCTCTGCTTGTTTCTACGATATTCCTAAAACTTTGGGCCAAAGAAGCAACACCAGAATGTTAAAACCTTCCTTCACCTTTCAATGCAGACATTCTGACTTGTACTTCCTCTGCATAGACATCTATCGAGAAATACTCAACAGCTCGGTTTTGGATCTCATCAGTGATAGCACCACCTTCCATTGACTACTTTAATTCTAATGGTCTTTCCCAGTGCTGCTGGAACTTACAAGTCCTCTTGAGAGAAACTTTCCCTATTAAACCCTCTGCATTCAGCCTTCTTCTTGTATTATTGGACACATTAAAATCAATTCACAACTGTGCAACATCTTGGCCAATAATCTATCCTAACACTCTGTAGTACTTTCTGGTCTCCCACTCATCTTTCTTCACTTACATTTGCCAGTTGTTGTTTTTTTTGTAGTATTCAAGTACTTGATGCACAGATCTTACACACGTATGCTGTTTCTGAAGAATAGACAATTATGGATGATTTTCCTGAAGCAACAATAACAACCTGGGACACCTTGTCTCAGATGAAAATTCCTCAAATTAACACAACACATATTACTATATACATTCTCCTGGTTAAAAAAAAAAGTGGAGCAGAGTTATCTACCAAAATGGAAAACTCATCTATATGACCTGAAATCTATTATATGATAGTGAAAATCTGACAGAGCTTAAAACTGAGATTTTAGTCTCAGAGAAAACTGTATATGTTATGTTTTTTACAGACTACACCTACTGCAATTATAAGCATCAATTAAGGGTCCTATGCAGGTCTCATAACATTTCAAAGTATTAAGGTTTCTGGAGGGTAGTGTACCTAGTGTTTTTGTGAGATTCTTCCAGGACAGGAAAGGTAACTGAAGAATATCAAACAACTTTCTGTCCATTTCATCACATAAATCACCTTGTACAATGCAACAACTGCCACAACTTCTATTTTGGAGGAACAAGCAAAAAATAGAAACTAGGTTCAATGAACAAAAACACCTTCACATGTTTTTGAACACTACAAATCAAATAAACACAACATAACCATACAAAACATCCAGATAATAAGTAGGGAAACAAATACAAATGTAAAATCATAGAAACCCTACTTATATAATAACTCAAATCAATATAAAGGAACACCTTTATACCTATACTAATTAATAACCTAACATCCAACTGCAATGACTCCTACAATCCTGTACCCATTTATACTTTTGTTCCTAAGACATGTCCAGTAACAATCATTGCAAACTCCCTCTTTCTTAACCTGAAGATGCCCTAAAAAGGTCAAAATATTCTTCTGTATTTTATTTTAATAAAAGTTATAATACCCATGCCAACCGTCTTGAGAATACAAATCATCTTACAGTTTTGCTTTCACTCTTACCTTTCAAAACCACCTTATGCCTTTCTATGTGGGCAACGTCATCTCCTTCTCTGGTTTCAGTAGGTGCAGTACTGGTTTCAATTTTTTTCTGACGAGCAGCTTGAAGCCCTTGTTCGAGCATAGCATCAACCTCATCTTCCAAGATATCACTGTCACTTCCATCAAGACTATCTCCATTAACTTCCTCATTATCATCTTCACCTCCCAAATCAACCTCATCCAAGATATCAAATTCCACTTCGTGACTTGGATGTTTTTCTTTAATCACCTTAATTTCCCCATCTGTGTTATTCCCTACCACACGTAATCCCTCCTCATCATTTGTTTGCCCTGGATTACGGCTGCCCTCTAAAACATTGTTAGCATCAGCCACACGTCTAAGCTTGCCACAAGGAGAAAGTTTATCCTGTGTGTTTATTGATTTTCTTTTCTCCGGCATTCTACAAGATGCAGAGGATACACCTTCCAGTTTCATCTCATAAGCATGACTGGAAACATTGCTGCACCTGTTGGATGACTTGATTTCCTGTTTGATTTCTTTTTCTTGTTGTAATTCACTTATTGGTTGGAATTTATTACTCAACAACTGTTCATGCTTCTGCAGATTTGAATCTTTAGTAAAATGTAAACTTAATGTTGCATTTCTACTCAGTTCAGAATCTGGGCCATAGCTGTCATCTAATTCACTTGTAGCTATATCCGGAGTAAGTAGATCCGTGTTTGTGAAACTTTCCACTGACCATAATGCATCACTATCATCATCAAATCCTACTTCTTTCTTATGTTTTCTTTCTGTCACCCTGTTTTCACCATCTATGTTATTCTTTGATCTCTCCCAATCTTCTACATGATAATGACTGCCTTCCCACGTATCAAAAGAATCATTCATGTGTCTCTCCTTGACACCAGAAGAAAATTCATATGGTGTATTTGTTAAACTTTTATTCTTTGACATACTAAAAAATACAGGGGAAACATCTTTTCCTTTCATGTTGTCAAGAGGTCCAGAAACAGTGTCACACACATCAGATAACTTGACTTCTAGTTTGTCTTCCTTTTCATGTTGCGGTTTATTTATTGATCGAGGCTCATTGTTCTGTGACAGTTGAAACTTCTGTAAAATTGAACCCTTGGTAAAATTCAAAGTTAATTTTGTGGTTGCCCTTGGGGCAAAGTCAGGATTATAGCCATTATCTGAATTCAGGGGATTTGTGTTGGAAGAACTTTCTACTGGGAAACATGTTTCATTTGAGTCACTACACCAATCCGCTTCCCGTGAAATGTTTTCACACAACTGTTTTTTATCACAATCTTTAAAATCCCAGTCAGATTGAATTTTGCTACTAATATTATTACATGACTGAGTTATGTTTGTAGTTAACATTACTTCCCTGTCCATAATCCTGTTACGACCTGTATTGTGTAATGACTGACAGTGATGAAATCCAGTTTTAAAATCAGTGGCTTCAAACTTTGAAGTGTCAGTAAATATTGATGATGATTGTGAGTTCTGTGCTATGGCTGTCTCACCCCCACCATGCCTAATGTCCAACCTATCACAAAACTGATTGGACATATGCATGTGCAAGGGTGTGGCAGGCTGATTTTTATCACATTTAGATTTTGAATGTGCCAGTGTATCATTTTGGTGTGAAGCTTTATTGAGGAACTCATAATCAAAAGTACAGTTTTCTTGTGACATTTTTTTCATTCCTTCTTTTCAGTTAAAAGTCAGTAATAGTAACAAACTATTTCTTAATTTTTTTTTCACAACTCCTCTGTCCTCTTTGATATGAACAAACTTATGTGTGCTTCAACCTAGAAGTAAAAACAATTCAAGAGTTAGGCACATTTTAACAACATGTCATGGGTTTAAAACTTAAATTATATACACTGAATTTCATATTTCCTTCCAGAAAAATTAATCACTCTATTTACAAAAAAAAAAGAGTAACAAGGTTAATCTAATACAAAACATTAAAAGTTGTGGAGACTGGTTACACAAGACAATTAACTCTTTTGAGATTCACTTGAAGTTGGCCATCAAAACATTAACCACCACTGAAATGAATTCCTCCACATTCAACTTTTTAAATTAAATATTACAATTACAAGTATAATGCAAAAACAGAGCTACATAACCCAAAGCCAGTCTTATTTATAATTATATTCAGTTAGATAAGCACAACAGAGCACATCTGAACTTTAGGTTCATTACAATTCATTGTTTGGATATTATTACAGAATTTATAAACTGTTTTAAAAAATGTCTTAATTCCTTCTAAATAAACCTTTAAATGTAATGAGATTCAACAGTCTTCATGAATTAACAGTACCAATCTGTTAAGTCAAGTAACCCAACTTTTAAAATCATAATGAGTTGTTTATGCAACATAACTAAACTGAAATGGTTACATTCTGAACAATTAGACAAAAAACAGGTCCTTTAAAACTTGTAAATTTTTACAATGTTCATTATACTAATTTAGCACTAATAGGCCTACGTATCAAATAGGATATAAATTGTATTGTTAAGATATTTTACTAATAGCATTAGATTATTAGTTTGGTTTGGTTTGAATTTTGCACAAAGCTGCACAAGGGCTATCAGTGCTTAGAGTATTAGTTCACGTCTCCATATTCCATAAATGACAAATTACATCAAAATCAGCATGAACTTGTACACAACCTGACTTCAATTTTTCAATCATTAATTTATCAAATATAATGACTGAAACAAGACCAGTGGTAAGTTGGTCAAAGTACTTATAATTCAAAATATTATAAGGTATTTAAATACGTCTTTTCTACAATGTTCCAAACAAACTTTTGACATAGAGAATTTTACACCTCCAAATAAACATAATCCTGAAATCTTGTTCATTTTCAGGTTTCAATGACTGTGTTCACTATCCAACATATGATATTTTGGCAATGTTTACCTGCATTTATCAGACAACTGTTCTTATGCTCATATTAATATTCTATGACCTTTCTCACTAATGGTTAGGTCAAATTGCACATCATAGTTTTCTAGAGTTATATTCAACATTTACTTACACTATTTTATTATCAATGTATACCACTAAATTTGGCATCAAATGTATACAAGTTATAAAGTTCTTAATTTCATAAGGAGATACTGGTACAGATATGTTGACAATACAATTGTTGGATTAACTGGTACAGAACACACACAGTTCTTTCAGTCACGTTAACCAAGTCACCCCAACACCAAGTTCACCTGTGAACACGAAAAAAACAACCAAATAGTATTTCTCAACCTCAAGATCACAAGAACCAATACACAATTAAAAACAAAAATCCACAGAAAAATCACCCATACTGGATTATACATTTCCTGTGACACAGCACATGAAACAAAACAAAATCTCAACATATTAAGAAACCAAATAAATACAGTCACAAAACTATGCTCACCCGACAAAATTAATGATGAAATCAACAAAACAAAATAACACTTGATCAACATTAACAAATTACCTAAAAAAAAACCATTAACAAAATTATACACACACACCTAGATCAGCAATAAACAAACAAAAATAAATCTCAAGATGCAACAAACTACAAAACTTTACACAGCTACATACCATATATTCTCGACATCAGTGAAAAAATAACCAACATTTGAATAAAAACTTCACAAAACACAACATTCCAGTAAACACCAAATTTATTCAAAAACCAGGTACAAAATACCTATACAAAACTAAAGTCCATAATATGTAAAAACTACACTGACAAACACAACACCAACATCATTTATCAAATACAATGCAACAACTGCCACAACTTCTATGTTGGAAAAACAACCAGAAAAATGGAAATCAGATTTAAGAAAAAAAAAAAAACTTGCACACATTATTGAACACTGCAAATCAAATAAACACAACATAACCATAGAAAACACCCAGATATTAAGTAGAGAAACAAATATAAACAAATGCAAAATGAAAGAAGCCTTACTTATACAACAACTGAAACCAAAATTATACCAATATAAAGGAACATCTTTATACCTATACTAATTAACAGCCTCACATTTAACTGCAACACCCCACACCAGTTTACATAAACATGCTTCCCAAAGATGTGCTCAGCAACGGTCAATTGCAAACTCTCTTTGTTAACTTAAAGATGACCTAAGAAGGTCAAAATGTTATTCTGTACTTTATTTTAATAAAAGTTTTAATACCCATACCAGCCGTCTTGATATACATTTTTACTTCAAGTGGGTTTCTCATCATCATAAATAAGGTCAAAGGTAAGTATGATGTTTCTTGTTTTTCATGTATATTATTATTACAAAAGTAAAATATTAGGAAATTAAGTTAGGAAACAGTCATAATAAAAAATGTTACATGATATATACTAGTGAGTAGCTCATATGTTACACCATTTAATGTGGTACACATTCTCCAAGTGATTTACTACTCGTGTGTCAGGGGTATTAGGTGCACTTCAAAGGGCAATAGAACAATAGAAATAAGCATAACACAGATGTATACTTTTACATGCTTTAAGTTATTTATAATAATCAATTCTTGTTTTCTATTTTAACCTGCAACATTGCAGAAAGAAAGAAAGAAAAAAAGAGTAAATTAAATTTATTTTGAATATTTTAGGATGATTACAAGTTTGGTCAACTTGACTGATTACATAAAGTTGGAGAAAAGAAAATAACAGAAAAAACTATTTTTACTCAAAAATTGTTTTATTTTTATTTACAAGGTTTTTAAGATATTATAAAAGCAAAATTTGATAAACTGTCAGATAAAATATTTTGAATCTCATTATCAATATCACTTTGGGGTTGGAGTAGTCAACACTGACTCCATATATTGAGCAAATGTTTAGTATAAGTATGCAAGACTGAAAGCTTGCCAAATTTTACAAAGATACAGGGTGGCCCGTAAGTCACTACCCATCCATATGTTATTATGTTATATTCAATTACACATGTATTAGAAGTGCTTCTTTTTTTTCAGAGAAATTAGGCCAATGTAAGCCCATTTACCCTTGAAAATGTCTCACAACATGACGTCGCATAATATTATGCAGAGAGAATGAGGGACAGCACACAGATACACTGGATACATAAGATATATGGATGGGTAGGGATTTACAAGCCACCCTGTAACTTTTAATGTGTTTTAAGTATGTTATGAGGTCAGTCAAACTGAATGACCCCTTATGGAAAGAGTTACGACCATCCAAGACAATAGCAGCATACATAACACACAAATTTAACTGTCAATCAATAACCTGTATAACTCATTTGTGAATTTTTTTTCTCACTAAAACATGGAATTTCAGTTAAGAATCCTTGATAGAAAACTAAGGAGATACAGGAGGTCATCATACTGTGGGAGAGTGCAAAGATTTGGAAAAATTGAATTATTAAAAACTTTATATGCTTTACATTTGTTTTATTATCATTACCAATCCAAGTTATATATATATAAAATATCGAAGAGAACATCCAAATGAATAGTTCACATATTTACTACTTTAATAGGAATAAAAAGGCATTTTAAATTTTTAGAGCAGATATACATTTCTCACTACACTACAGCACAGCTTTTGTTCAATAATAATTGATAACAAAAAAATAAAATAACCGTTCTTTCACCTTGAATACAATTTACAATTGCCATCTATTAGAATTCAGTGGTTCTTAACCTTTTTCATCGTCTTACCCTCCGAGACTCTCCAGAGTATTACCGTGACCTGTATAATAATTTTTGTAATGGTGAACTTTGTGTAAAGGTAGAATAAATCAAAACCATATAAAGATCCTAATTTATTGAAAATGTTACAAATAAATGACCTTGAGAAATGCTACAAGTGCTAAACAAATGTAAAATCCATGGAATTACTGAACATACAAAACCTACTTATTCACTCAGTGTAAAGGTTGATATAATATAATATATATATAATGAGAAAATATACTAAATACAATGGAAACTTTGATATTTGAATTTTAAGTTCTATTATTAATATTATATAGTTAAAAATATTTAAGTAACGCAAAACGTTGTAATATATGAAAATTTTACTCAAAATTAGACAGGCGGTTACGCAACAAACATCTCGACGCGGTTCAACTGCCGCACTTCAGCGTTTCTCATTAGTGGCAGTTACAGGCACTTGCCACAAAAACTACAAACTCTCCATGATTTCCCCAATAATTCCCAAACCTTCCGTGACCCCCGAGAAACTCAAACAACCCCCAGGTTAAGAACCACTGTATTAGATTTTTACCAAAACTCTGGCCTTGCCCTTACTTATTAACAGAAAATTAATGACAATAACAAAGCAAACTACACGTAGTTGTACCAGTTACAAATATAACTGTAGCCTTAGGGAAGTTAGGCTTAACTTTGACTACGTTTTAAAACTAGTATAATTTGTGAAGAAAAAAAAACCAGAGAAAAGCTAAGATTTACGAAAGCAAGATGCACGTATAAGTTTAAAAACAAATAATATATGACTTTAGTTGTATAAATTGCTGGCTTTCAGTGCTAACTTACCTCAATTAATTTCATTCAAAGTATAACACCAACTATGGATAACCTCCGCCAGCCTTGCGACAATACAATAAGAGCCCTCTGGCAAAAAATTAAACTGTGCTTCAAAACATAAATTACTTTCATACACGTTCGGTACTTCTTATGGGCTATTAAGATATAAATTATGATGTTTTTTGTAATTATTAAAACACTTTATGCACACGTTCCACTTCAAACATGTATTTTATAGTTTAATTGAACAATGGGCTAAATTAATATTAAAATAAGGAATTTTACCATTAACAAGTACTCCCTTACTCCCAATAGTGGCCAGGTGGGTTAAGACATCCGACTCCTAATTCGAATCCGCGTGGCACCAAACATGTTCGACATTTCAGCTTTAGGGACGTTATAATGTAACGATCAATCTCACTGTTCGTTGGTAAAAGAGTAGCCCAAGCGTTGACAATGTGTGGTGATAAATAGCTGCTTTCCCTCTAGTCTCACACTGTTAAATTAGGAACGGCTAGTGCAGATAGCCCTCATGAAGCTTTGCGCGAAACTGAAAAACAATACTACTAGCGATTTTCTTTATTTACCTTCCTCCAGTCCTTTTTTCCCTTATGAAGTATTTCCCTGATTATTTCCAGCAGTTGTTAGAAAAAAAAGCTTTACACGCCTGATAGGTGGATAATAATTTAGAGTTATCCATTTGTGTTGTCCCACCAGAAATAATAAAATATCGATTTTTACCTCTACGAAGTGAAATTAGGGACGACGATAAACAGTGTTAGTGATTTTGTCAAAAAAACAAGTCTTTGTTTATTAAAACATGTAAACAAAATGCCATTACAATTGCCAAAAAATAAAACATTATAAGGAAATGAATTTAAACCATTTTAAGATATAAAGAGAAGAGAAAATTCATCTAAGTAGCTAGTTCAGAAACTGAAAAGCGTCTGTCGCAGATGAAAATAACGCAAAGTTTTAAAACAAGATTTAAAGTGTATAGCGCCAAGCACAGTAATGTTTTTCAAAACGTTTTGTTGCTATATGAATGACAAGGTACATAAATGAAATAAAAAAAAAAGTTTTAGTTATGAGCAGAGGCGTTAAGTGCTGTCGGGATTGAGGAATTTTCTTAGTTCTCACACTGATCATGGCTTTTTTTTTAATGTTTTAAGAAATCAACTGGGGATTCGGGGCACGAGCTCCATGTTATATTACCTGGCGACGCCTCTTGTTACAGGTTACAATATAAAGTGCACAATGCACAACAAGTTTTACCGATTGCCATATTTCGTACCGAATGACTTATTTTTTTTATAATTCTGTTATATAAATAAGAATATATTTTCCAAAATTATAAGTTTACTTTTCACATCTTTCTTTTTAATGGCGAAATCTAAGAAGCAAACTAATTCTCATGATTTAGCACAATTATGCATATTGCAAAATGCTCAGAAGAATCTTTAAATGTATTTAATCTCAAAGGAATATTTCTCACAAACTTCTCGATTTCGAAAATTATTTCATGCACGAATTATTTATTTGTTGTTTATGCTTTATATTATCTGAATCTGATTAGGAGCAACATCTTGGAAAAAATTTGTGTTCGTCAAGTCTGAATACTGAACATAATTAATTTTTGGTTTAAAATTTGCAATCAAAGGGTTTTGTTTGTTTGTTTGGGAATTTCGCACAAAGTTACTCGAGGGCTATCTGTGCTAGCCGTCCCTAATTTAGCAATGTAAGACTAGAGGGAAGACAGCTAGTCATCACCACCCACCGCCAACTCTTGGGCTACTCTTTTACCAACGAATAGTGGGATTGACCGTCACATTATACACCCTCACGGCTGGGAGAGCGAGCATGTTTTACCGTGACGCGAGCGCGAACCCGCGATCCTCGGATTACGAGTCGCACGCCTTACGCGCTAGGCCATGCCGGGCCGCAAGCAAAGGGAGACAAAGTGCTTCTAGTGCATAGCTGTCCCTAATCGAGAAATAAAGAAAAAAAATCAAAATAAGTGAAAACATCTTTTTCATTATTTCTCATTGAGAGAACGTAATAAAATATTATCTTTCTATGTACTGTATTAACATTAAGTATAAACATGTGATTAACGTGTTCGAATATTAAACGAGTACAAACATTTAAGGCCAGGTGGTTAAGGAACCCGACTCGTAATCCTAGGGTCGCGGGTTTACATCCCCGTCACACCAAACATGCTCGCCCTTTAAGTTGTGGGGCATTATAATGTTTTGGTCAATCCCACTATTCGTTGGTAAAAGAGGAGTCCAAGAATTGGCGATGATGACTAGCTGCCTTTCCTCTAATCTTACACTACTAAATTAGGGACGTATAGCCCTCGTGCAGCTTTGCGCGAAATAAACCAATTACAAAACGAACACACACACACACACACACGTAGTGTTTCATCTCAGAGTTAACGAAGGAAACTCTGTTTCTATTGTAAAAAAATCACCTATAAATGACAACTTTTCAAGAGTTATGCTTTACTATATTTTGACTTAGAATCAATGGAAAAATGGACACGTGGTGTAGTTATATATCTTTTCTGCCCCTTTAATTGTGTGTGTATGCGCTGGTTTTAACAGTTCCTCTTTTAGAATATAGCGACACTCAAATGAGTTACTAACTTCCTTTGCCTAAAGAGGTAAGCAATCAGGCTATGTGAGAATTGAGAGGCAGCTCGTCTGACTCTCTTACAAAAATAACATTGTTTTCACTTCGTTCGCTGGGTTATTCTTGTCGACAAATCAGATAAGAGTTCGGAATGGACTCGTCCTCGATCTTCACTCCCAATTGGCCTGTCGATCTCACATGAACCAATCTCTATAATCCTGTCAGAAAACTTTAGAGCAAAATGCCAGAAATTAAAAAAAAAAAAACATACACAGAGGTGCATAAGGTGTAATAAACCTTAATAATTTACGAGATCGTTTATAATATTTTACAAAACGTGTGTTGTGCATGTAGTTATTTCATTATTTGTTCCGTTAGCATCCAGAAGAGACTTTGTTTACTTCTGCTACTTGTCCATTAATGTAGTTGACCTTTAACTTTTGACTGTGTTTTTCATTGTAGCCGAGTTAGGAGGGTGCGGTAAGCAAACTTGGTTTCAGTTTTGTTCGAAATGGTGTAAAGTAACACTTTTCAATCTGATAATGCATGAAATTTAATCCATAATCTAAAAACGTCCACCATCCCGGTCGTAATGGGCGCATCTGTGGCACACGTTTGTTCGGTCATATAAACATTGTCCTTCGCTTTTAATTTACTTCTTACACCTCTGTTGTGTTTTTTAACTTTAATGTTCATTTTACAAAATGAATAGTGTTTTGTAGAAGGCTTGTCTCTCGTTAGTTTTAGTGTGAACGCAGTGTTTGAGCTTTTGGTTTAAACTTGAAGCGAATGTAGTTTAAATACACTTACTGTTTAATTCGTATCTAACTTTTTATTCTTAATCAGTAACTTAGTTTACATCACAAGGAAAGAACACAGTGAATTGATAAGAAAGATCTGTCAATAAATTATTTATTTCACTCTACCAACTCGACATGTACACTCATTAATCAATTGCTCTCGAGGTTATTTAGTCAGGGGTGGTATTTATGTCAACTAGCACTCTGGATTTACGTTATACGTTCACCTTCTTTCTAAAGTGTATATATTACAGCCCCACAATTTGAAACATTTTTTTTTGGGGGGGTGGCTTTCAAAATTAAATTTATTTTTTGAATATGCGATTTGGCAACTGCCATTTCGGTACTCGTAAAAATTTAATCTTATAAATAACGATGCTTAAGCTTCGTTAAGGACCTTTGAGAGAGCGCTCTATCACACTCGAAGTTTAGTTTCTCAAGCTTCTACTTTGAAATAGACAACGCTGTTCATTTAATTGGGTATTATTGTTGTAAGATGTATTGAAAATGTTTTAGCTTACGTGTTTAGTAAAGGGCGCATGAAGTTAAGATAAAAGTTTGTAAACCTAGTCCCAGAATCAGTGATGTCGAGAAAGCCCACTTGTAGAGAAATATATATGTAAAAACGGCTCGTTTGGGTTGAGAACATTTTTTACGTAGAGGAATGAACAACGTTTCGACCTTCTTCGGTCATCGTGAGGTTCACAAAGAAAGAGAGGGGTAACTTTGTGAACCTGACGATGACCGAAGAAGGTCGACACGTTGTTCACTCCTCTACGTAAAAAATGTTCTCAATCCAAACGAGCCGTTTTTATAGTCCCAGAATGTTAATGATTGGGTATTTGTGGAATATCGTGAAACAAGACTTCATTATAAGAAGCAAATAAGTGGAGCACTGATTCAGTTAATAGAACTAGTCATCCAGAGAAGTATTTAAATCAGCATTTAGTATAATCGTATATTCAGTTACTCGAGCGATTAGCCGTGAAATTGTACACTAGTACAGGTAAGTATTTGTACGTTATAACCAGAGAACCATCAGCGAGTATAAATTCGCATTGAAAGCGAAAACGTTATTGGTGAACTTAAACTTATAACTACATATAGTATAAACAAGTAATACAAACGTTAAGCAAGAAATAAACTAATTTATTGTCGTTACATGATCTGGATTTCGTATTATTTTTACCAAGTAACTCGAACTGTATTGGGTGTAAAATATGATAAAACATGAATTATTGTCATACGCACACGACAAATAGCCTAAGTTACGTCATGTTTTTAAGTGGTTGCAAAGCTTAAAATAAATTATGTTACGCATTTCACATCAACTTAATAAAAATAAAACAGCACATACATAAACACTTTTATTGGCAATAAATACTTACAATGACAGTCAATAAATAACATATTCCTTTAAGCAAACTATATTAGCATATAATTGCTTATTAAACAGTTTTTAGTTATTTTGATGACTATTCCATAGGGTTTATAATAACGAACATTTATAAACGTGACATAAAAACTTGTTTACTGCAATCTGTTCAGAAATTACATAATACTTGTGTATCGTGACAATGAAATACTTGGGAACTTAGGGCCCTTAATCTTTAAACTCTCTATATTATAAAACGAATTAATAAAAAAAATGTAAATTCTTATGAAAAATTATTTCGCCAATTCATATTACTGAAAACATATTCTAAAGAAGTTTTAACATTTTCTTAAAATAACAAAAATCTCTTAATTATTAATTTCTGTGTCAGTATACAAAGCTTCCATAAATTCATCTAAAAGAAATAGGCATTTTTTATTCTCAATTAATGAATGTATAAGAACGAGTTTTTACAAATTAAATGTATTTATACACTACTTCATTTTTTTAATGGAAAGAAAACGTTAACAAATAAACAAGATTGCTTATCTGACACAGATAAGGCAGATGTCATCTGAATTGAATAAACGTCTGAACACGAGTTTCATTATTTATCTGTTAAAACAATATTACGATTACAGTTCATTAACAGTACTTACTGTAATATTATTGATAGCTTTTAAAAGTCAACAGTTTATCGATGAAGTATCTACTTGTAGAACAGACGAGAACAACTATTGGCTATGATGTTTGGTGTTAAACAAACGATATTTAGTTATAAATGCCAGCTAATTACAAATAAAGGTATTTCTCACATACAATGAAAAAAAATAAGACTCTGTTATATCTTAATATGAAAACAATGCAGATCTACAAGGCATAACAACACTGGAGATTTTTAAAATCTAAATGTCATAAAATACGTCATAATACATCATCAACACCACCGTATAGTCGAACAATTTCAGAAATCTATATATTTGACCAAGAATACCTTAACTGGGTGTCACTTTATTAATCGATCGGTGGCCAAGATGGTGAACTTCAAGCCACAATATTAAACCGTATAGATTACTATCCTAAAAAAAGTTGTTTGTAATTAAGCACAAAACTATACAATGGGTTATCTGTGCTCTGCCACCACAAGTATCAAAACCTGGTTTCCAGCGTTGTAAGTCTGCATACATACTATATTTTGCCACTAGGGGCATCCTAAAAAGTCTTTCTTCACAACTGTAAAAACCTGCAAGATCAAAAGTCTGGTAAATTACGTTAGAAAGGCAAAACCTTCATCAGGAACGAATGGGGTTGCTCTTATTGAAAGTGATAGTTTTATAATTTTCTTTTATATTTAGTAAGTCATGTTACTGAAAAATTGTTTGAACAAAACTTTATCCCAGGACAGCTTTTGTTGTTGTTGCTTACCCGGCCTATTCGTCATGTAAACAGTTGCTAATTGATTTTTATACTCACTAGATATTTTACGGAAATAGAGTTAAAAAAAAAGAAAAAAGAGAGTGAAACTTCGAATTCATCCATAAAATATATCACTTTGCAAATATATTTAGATGAATATTAAGAATGGTGCTTTGCTCTGTTAAACTGAAATCTAGTTATTTGATATTACTTTTTAATGTTTATTTTTATAACAGTAACTCCTAAATCAAATGATGCCTGTTGTACAAGTTGCTGAGAAAGGACATCTTTTTAACACTTATTACAAAGGTTCTTTGAAAATATGGTTTATATGACAGCAAACAAATAAACAGACTTAACTGTATTATTAAACTATTGTCACTAAGTCCTGTGCTTCTTTAAAAAAATTCATACCCAATACATATTAACTAGAAAGAGAATAAGGCATATAAACTGACTTCATTTTGTAATTTGTGTTCGTACAGACCTATTATCTAAGTGATTTTCTTTCTTTCAAATATTACCATTGGAAATATTCTGTATCTATAGTAAATCCACTAAAGCTAATTGCAATCATATTCCTAATTCTGAACTACTGACCAGAAGGAAGGCACCCATTCATCAGCACCCCATCACCCACACTAAGTTTGACTGGCAATTCTATTGTACAACATAGCTTAAAGTGTGGGAATATTTTGTGGTAGATCATAGATTTCAACCCAAAATCCAGAGCTCTACCACAGAAATAATGCACTCTCTTATTTCTGGTGATAAAACAAATTAATTTTTTCTACTATATATATTTATATCTGTGTCACACATTTTTTGTTCCATGCAGAGCAACTTTCCACATACAGAGAAGAGAGATATGGTTACTTCCTACCAATGTGAAAATATATTAGAAATAACAAACATTTTATGAATGGTCAATGTAGAACCAGATCCAATACATACTCACAGTGTCACATCGTAACTTATGAGTTGCACCACCATTTATCTCTAATCACAAGTTATTCCCATTAAAAAAACAAAAAGGGGGGGATTTTATAATAATACCTGTTGCTGCTAGTTTGGCTAATTCATTATTAAATATACACAGAAACGAAAACTGTTAACTCTATCTTTCACTCTTAAGTAAGTTCTTATATTCAAGTGCCAGTCAGCTTTGAACTTCAAAAATGGAATACCTTGTGGGCTATATTTTTATCACAATGCAGTTTTTTTTTTCTCTCAAAGTACTTTACATTCACGAGCAAAACAGCAATTCAGTAACATTATTAGTGCAGTTCCATTATTATGATTCAGGTAATGAAATATGAAACATCTGAATTAAGGCAATGATGATTTACATTTTAATATTCAAGTTTTACAAAACGATCAAAAGATCACAGAGTAATAAGAATGAAACTGTTACTTTCACACCTACTACAACAAACCACTTCTCTTTGAAGTGTTCAAAATTGGAAACTATCAGACAAGTTAGCTATTTGCAACTCTAATAAGTGTATACATGCATTTAGAAAAGATGAGATTAGATACCTTTTAAGATGTATATAAAAATGAAATAGTTGCATATAAGCAAAATTATAGGTCAGAAAATGAATTTATTTCAACAGAGTTAAGGCTTCACATAATGAAATGCCAGTGGAAATGATCCTTGTCAGTTGAAATTTCTTTGATGCACAAGACATATAACACTTCTTATCAGAAAATATGACAGTAAATAACTACTGGTATTTTATTTAGAAAAATGTCTTTCAAAACCAAGTTTTTTGTAACCTATACAGTTCGACAGAATACCCTATATGGTACAATCACAAGCTATTTTACCAACTTACCTCAGTGCTCAGAGGTGACCAAAGATTCAAAAATGGACAATACCCTTCATCTGTAAAACAAACTGTAGAAGCATGGCAAACCTTAAAGAAACTTTTATTTACCCAAGTCTGGTTTATAAACCTATCTTTAATTATTTCAATAGGTTATGGTGAAGTTAACAACAAAATAGGTATTCAGAGAAAAGTGATCAAATGGCCATGGACCTTTTTTTTATTATTATTTATTTATTTATCACATTACTGATAATTCAACAAGGGAAAACATCAATTGTTGTAACTTAGCTCTTGACCTCATAGAAAACAGTATTTAAACAACATTTCATTTGTTATTGGCAAAGGGAAAGAAAACATACCATCTGCCAGTTAACAGGCTACTAGTATGCAACTGAGAAAATGGCTGAACTTCGGCTTAAAGACACAAAACTAATTTTGTGCTTTTCTAAACTTGAGTTTTTGTTAAAAATAAAATTATTTGAGGGATTCATTTTACAAAACATTATAGAGTTGGCCATTTTGAATCAATATTTTTCAAGTTATACCATTCTGTAATCAAGTTTTGAGACTTTGAAAGTAATATTGAAATCCATCTCATAATAATCCAAGTGATTCTTTGAGTGTACAGCTACTTTAGAAGCATACTCATTCTAAATAAAAAATAACATGAAGATGAGAGTACAAAAAGAAATTTAAGTTGCCACTGACTTTAAAATTGTTTGTCAACATTTAAAATAAGATTCACGAGATTTAAAAAAAGAACTAAACTTAACACCAGAGTTGTTGTCCAGCAATTGGCATACAAAACAAACAACACAATTTCCTTAAAAAAAATCCTACTTTTCAACTTCTATTCAACTTGCACATTACTAGATACAACATTTGTTTGGCCTAATACATAACTTGTACATTGGTGCAATTAATCTATTCTTTCAATAAATTTATGCAGTAGTTTTTTTTATTTATGAATACTACATCACAGTTATTAGGTAAAGTAAAAATAAGAAATAACTAGTACAAAAATAGTAGTTCCTTAAGAACGCAATTAGTGATTTTAAAGACGATCCACTTAACATACAAAGTTATCAAATATTGCTAAGGTTTTATATATCTCAACACTACAATAAAATTTTAGCTATGATAAATTTTACTATTATATTTAACTTGTGTTATGAACAAACTAACCTCATTTGTGATGGGAGAAAGAGAGAAAGATATATAATAATGAGAAAGAGAAAAAGAGCCATAATAATATAGAGAAAGAGTGTGGAGTCATTATGACATCAGTACCATACAACACATTTTTTTTAGTGTAGATGAATAGTTTAAAACTATCTGTTGAAAGCAAACTGTTCACTCAGATATTAATATATCCTTAACTAAACACACACACACACACAGTCAGAGAAGGTAGTTCAATCCATGCATAAATATAGAATAAACTACATTTCTGCAGTTCAAGGATGCATGAAGTGTCATGGTGTAATCCCACTAGAAGAAAGGTTATTCTAAAGATAATTGAACTGTTTTAATTCTATTTTGAGAAGTATTTCAAAATAACTTCATGCAGGTTTCACTCCCCAAACTTTAGATACACTTAATCATTTAATAGAAAATAACAAATCTATCATTAGCATAACTAGTTTATAAGTAGTACACGTATCAAATTGTACTATAAAACCAGTGTTTCTCAATGTTTTTTGATACAAGGGACTGGCTCACTGCCTACCTGGATTGTTGGAAACCACTAAAATGCAAAGATAATGACAAACCAGTAACATTTACATATGAATATTCTTTGAGTTTGTTTTTATGGAATCCTGTGGACCAGCAATGTTGCAGTAATGGTTGACAAACATCAAGGGTAACAATACTATTCCACTTACTTTAAACCTGTACAAGGAGAAAAACACTGGAAAAAAAGATAAATTAAATGTTAAAAAAAAATCTGAAATACTTAACAGGATGTGCACAAAAAAGATGAACACTTAACACTGAAACTGCTAAGTCGAATACATACAACATCTAAGCAGCAAATCGGCAGTCAGTGGGTTAAATCTGATATAGTTTTGCATACATTTTTCAAAATAAATTATTAGTTTATCAAAATATTTTTGTTGCTGTAATATTCACACAACTTGGTTGGGTTCTTCCATGTAACAATGATTGATAAACATACAAGTTCCTTGAAAACAATTTAATAAGACTTTAAACTAATAAAAATAAACACACGTTTTCATAAAGTGTATTTAACACAAAGTTAATTTAGTCTACTCTAATTTGTTAATTCGTCCGTCATCAGGAACATGCGTCCCTTTAGTGCACTTACTGCTTAATTATAATGAAGTTTTGAACTTCTTGAATGAAAACTATTCCTCATTCAACTTTGTGATAAATAAATATCAAAATGCACCCTTCTCTTTTCTTATTTGTGTATCTTAAAAAAAACCTGGCATTGAGAGTTATCTGCAAATATGGTAATTAAAAGTTAAAAAGAACATTATATTACTGAAATACCATGAGACTGATTAAAGAAAGAACTTTGAGAAATGTATTTATCTCCAGTTTATGCCAACTAGTCTTCCATGCCAACATAGAGCAGTAGGAATAAAACTGAATATACACTCATTAACAACACTGCAAAGGGTAATTAATTAACATGACAAGATGTTATAAAATCTAGTGTAAATATACATACAACAGATTCAGTAGCAAGCTAATTATGTTATCTTACATTCCAAATTAAATTAACAGCTACGATTTGTGAGGATTTAAGCTTAAAACTTATTAATGAATATACTAATTTCTATTTTCATTCACAAACTTATAATTTACGAATGAGGACAAGCCTAAACTAAGTAGTTTTGCTGATATTTTGTTTCAAATTCAATAATGCCAGAATGAACTGTTCAGCAGTCAACTGATCGATGAAGAATGCTGATTAGTCACCTGGTCATTGAATAGGTATACAAAAGTACATTAAAAAAGATTCAAGCAAGAAATTAAAAATATTCACATTGTAACTTGACCACCCCTACCTGGCTTAATGGCTGATTCCCTATATTTTGTGGAAGTTTTCATTTATTAGTTTTTGCTCAAAATATGTTCAACAATTGTATTAGACAAATGATACCATGACTTTCGATGTTGTGTAGATGGAAGTGTGAATATCTGAAGATATATAAAAATTCATAATTGTCCTCAGAGAGTTTAAACTTTAATGTTTGCCAAACATGCAAATTTTATTGGTATCAAGATAATGTAATGTGTACCACTAGTTCTGTATATAATTATATAAAAAAAGAAGATTCAAACAAAACTTAATTACACCAAAACAAAAGACAAAAACTGTTCCTTAACAATACTGATCTTAGATGGCTACAAGTTTCACCAGTTTCTTGCAAGAAACCAAAATATTAACTTTATGATGTAAAGGAAAAAATTAAAATGATCAAGAGATTATGTTTTTAGGGAGAGATCTATGTGTATATATTAGGATTTCAAAAGGAAATGTGGACAATTTTGGTATTAAAGTTGTGTCTTTGGAAAATATGTTTAATTTTTCACACACCATGGTTATTGAAACTTTGACAATTACCATAACTTCCTGCACTACATACAGTGAGCTGTATCAGAATTTTGATTATATTGTTACATTGACCAGAAATGGGTTACAAAAGTCCATATTTCCTGAAAAATAGCAACAGGATAATATCAGCTATTCCAGAGACACCATCACTATCTGGGAAATATCTGAAACATTGCTATACAAGTTGTGATAATGAAAACCTTACAATGTAGCTGTTACAGAATTAAGTCTATCATTAATAGTTGAAGTTGTATATATTAAGATTGAAAGAAAAACAGAACAGAAAGGGGTTTATAGCTCAGTTAAATGAAAACTGTTTAACAGTTTGTCATGTTTTAAATAGAAACACTCATCAATAACTATTCAGTGGTACAAGATCTTTGTTATAAAGTTTTCCAATATTTTTTAATGTGAGCAAAACTAATTTTATTTTCTACTTGGCCCAATATATAGTGTAGTAGAAATAAAGTAAGATCCAGTTAAAAATAACAATTCATTTGTGTTCGGTAATTTACAGTATTGTTTATTTGAGCACTATGTTTTCCAGTTTTTACATTTACAATGAATTTACATAAATAAATAACACAAAAATCTGTAAACAAATGCCTAAAGCAAGCATAGAAGTATCTAAAGTTTAGCCTGTCTTTACAGCATTTTTTTTACACTTTACCCTAGAAGATGACAAATATCACTGACACGTGGTCAATACTCACCACATTGCATGTTTCTAGAATTTCTAACAAAAGAACAAAGCTTTGGAAAGTAATAATTAAAAAAAAAGACCCAGTATTTGCAAAAACAATAAAAATAAATGTTGCAAATTACAAGAAAAAAGCATAAAAGTTTCAAAGATACAAATTTAATAAGGCTTAACATACCAAAGAAAAGAGTATTGAAGAAAAAACAGAATAATGAACTCTAAGTATGTTCCTATTTTAAGTAAGCATAAAAAAAGTTCAAAATCTTAAAGGAAGATAAGTAATAAATGCACTGATTAAAACTGATAGCTTTAGTTTTAGTGCTGGGTATTCAGAAATGGTTAATAAATTTACTAAGAATAATCAACTTTGTTAACAGTAAGTATCACAATTCAGAGATTCAGAAATACACAACTTCAAAATATTATTTTTAAGTTTTAGTTTCTTTTATACACAGTAATAAAAATTAATAGCTCTAATTTTCATCTTTAATATTTATAAAAGTATTTGTGTTTAAGTTTCTTTGACTCGTATTACACAAGCCAGATTAATACACTAGCATGTGAACTAGTTTAACTAAAGAGATAAGTGGCTACTAACACTTCTAAGCTGATATATCCTGTTAAAATGTAAATGAAATATAACTGCCAAAAGACTATATTTGTCAAATTATAAATTGGCATGGATTTTTTTTTAACTGCATCAGTTTACTTACAAGTTGTTGCACTGGAATATGCATCTTAGTTCACTTAAGTTGAAAAAATAATTATAAAGTTGCTGAAATTCCAATCTCATTAAATCAAAGTGAGTTTACAATATATCTCTACCAGTAACTATTGATATTGTATCCCTAATAATAGCTTTGATTCCACCAAACAGTCTAAATACAAAACCTGAATACTCAATGTAGGCAGATATCAATTTAGTTTTATCAGTTCTGCTTAACTGATAACTTGGAGGACCATTTCTAAGTATTTATACTAAAAATGGTTAACAATGCAGCTTTGCAATCACTGATATAAAAACTAACACACACTGCCAAAATTATAAATTTTTTAAGGCTTAACACAGTTAATATGATGATGATATGTTAAACATAATGCAAGACAGGGACTTAAACCTAAGCAAAATGACAGAAGTGTATAATAGTTTCCATTATGAGATACTGACATACCGACTGCTTTTAATAAGAGATGCATATACTGCCTGTTGCTTGATAGAAAGACAAAACCTTATGTTAGTACCTATTTGTCTATGAACAATTGAAAATCACTTGAAATTACATACAAAATATGAAACTCTTTCCTGGAAGCCAGAGCAAAATTGATAATAAAAAAAATGCACACAGAAAAAAAATGTATTTACAATTTAAAAAAATATACGACTTATAACACTTAATATAAGATTAAACAAAAAGACAACAACAAAAAACTGAATAGAACCAACACAACCTTATGTAAGAGATATACACTGACACATGATGACTGACATGTACAAAAAAGTGATTTTCATTACCTCAGTGTGACTACTTTTTAACACCTATCTACAGATGATGAATGTACAGTGCTAGACATTCACAAGCACTGAAAGCCTGAATAAAAAATACACTTTGATATTGCAAAAACTCTTAGAAAGGTGAAGCCAGATCACATTAGAATTGAACAAGAAAGAAAGCAACACCACTTGTCGTAAAGTGCCAGCAGCATGCTCGACTGCTGTACAAAACTTGGAAGTTGTTAACCTTAACGGTAAGTTACTTATGATACACTTGGTGCTCATTGTAAAAGAGTGGATGATGGGTTTACTCCTCCAATAAGAAAGCAGATACGTACACCAATTATTCTTCTAACAACATAAACAGCACAATCAATACATGTCCATGGATTCTTAAAGTCTATTCTGCTTTTGCCTTAAATAGAACCTCCATCCAATAAATGTACCAGCATCAATTCCACCCATTTTCTTTAATCATGTGGGCCAGCTCAATGATATATTTCCCTTCTTTGTACTTCTGGCTGGACTCGAAAGCATGTTCCTGTTAACAACAAGTTTCGGTAATTCATTATTTTCTTAAATAAAACAATTTATGATAAAATCTATTTATTTACTGCCTATTGAAGAATAATTGTTTATACAGTACATGTATAGTAGTCACCATTTAATCTGAAATATTAATGCAACTGTAATCTCCCCCTCACCTGAAAGATTCCTACAAATAAGTGTATAAAAAAACATTGGGTAAATTCATAACTAGACAGATGGTTGCATTTTAATTTGTAATTTTACTTTATTCAAATAAGCATCTCATGCAGGCACTGTATGTTAACACAATTCTTCACATACCTATATAAAACAAACAAAACAAAACACATTATTAAACACATATATTCAAAATATTCCCCTTGTAGAAAGTGAGTTTATTCCTATCCCTTTACTTGGGTTTATAATGAACAATCAGGAAAACTTATTAATAAATGCAGTAAACACTGAGATATTTACTGGTTTTCAGATGTAGAATATGGAATGTTTCTGCACCGCCTTCTTCTTTCACTCTTGCTGTGCATCAGATCCTGAATGTTTTAATGAGCTAGCTCTTCAACACTTTCCCTCTGTGGATTTTAAGCAAATGAGAAACACTTGCTACAGTTGGTTTTTGATATTGTAAATGAGACTAGGTTAAACTATCATCTCCCTCAGCTTCTTCCATAGTGATAAAAGGGAAGTGACAAAAGAAACAGGAACACTGAACTGTAGATGCACAGTCTTTCAAGTGAAAAACATTATCTTAAACAATTTGATAAATATGACAATCCTCCACTTATAGTTCAATACGTATAAATATCCACTTCTTATTCTCTCATTCAGAAGGATTTACTAGAAAAGTTAATATTCATTCATTTTTTTACTGTTTAAATTCCAGGTTCATCAGAAGCCTTTTTTTGTTGTTGATTTAACACAAAGTTCATGATATTTCGTATGTCTTTAATTACACTTCATTTCCTTTCTCACAATAGTATTCCTTCCATGTAGGCACTGCTCTCAAGTCTCAATGCAACACTAGTGAATTTCTAATAACATACAAACTTTCATTTAAAATTAAGTGATGAAACTACTGACCAGAAAAAAAATCAATTGTAAGAAAAAATATTTTCTTTATTAAAAAAATGTAATCATGCATTTGTTTCGGAAAAAAAAAGTGGGGCTCAATTGTTATTATTCTTAAGAAAACACATCAAGTACAAAGCCAGTTTAGTTCACTAAAGGCCTTACATATTTCCAACCAAGTGTAGTCTTGCAGCATTCACAGTAGATGTCAGCAACAGCATGGAGGCCAGTCAAGAGAACCCTCTCTTCAGCCGGTCCACAACCCACATTAACACTGTAAATTATAAAATATATAACAAGTAATAAAGGAACTAACTAAACGAACTTTTTTTCCTGCCTTCCACAACAAAAAGGATATCCTTCACGTTAATCTGTTTGCAGGCTATTATATTTATAGCTAACTGTTTTTTATCCAAATGCCTTCTTACCAGGAGTCTTAAAAAACAAAAAGGTTCAGTAATTTCTGTATTATACAACATGTGCAAATTCACTTTATTCAACCTTATCTACTTGTCTTGATAGCTAATGTCTATAAGCCAAAGGAATGAGTGTTTACATTTCAATTTTGAAGTCTGTAATATACATTAACCTTTTGGAAATAACACTCCTTAAATATCAAATTGTTTTTGTTCTATTTCGATATGAATTTACATTCTTTTAACTTTAAAAACTACATTATTTGTTAATCATATTCACATATTTAACCCTTCTAAAATCAAGTTTTAGTTTCAGGAAGTTTTCTTCATTGATTTTTTTAATGCATTTAATAAAATAATGTATCCCTATCAAAGTGAAGGCTTAGCTTCTATATTAAACTAAGCATAAAAATTTATCTTTTACTTAAAAAACAACAAAAGAAAACAAAACCAAGAGGTGATTCCATCAAGAACCTACAGCATCAAATACTGAAATATATATACAATAGGTTACAAAAACTTAGTTTTAACCACATTTTGTGCACATACACTCTGTAAGGTTTAGCTACTCAAATGACAAAGGCACGTCATAAATTTAGCCAAAAAGTTCACTGACACATGGCTCTTGTTACTTTCAATAAATAACCTTTCAAACTCCAGAAACAAGATAAAAATGTTTAAGCCTAAAACAAATCCAGTCAAAGTACTCACACAGAATTGAAGAGATAGGCTCGGCCTTGGCTTCCTTGGAATGACTATGGGAAAAAGATTAAATTTATAAATACCCAGCTTGAAATTACAAAACTGTTTCTTTCCCCAGACATTAAATAGTTTTAATTTTTTTCCAAATGCACAAATTAAAACTTCAAATATACCATGGAGTCCAAAGATGTCAACTGTGACAAATTATCTTAATTATATCACAGTTTATAAATAACATGGCAACTATGCTGTATTCCTAATAAACACACTTGTATGAAACATAGTAAAACAAATTATCTTTTTTTTAGTATGTGAAAAAGTCTATTAAATAACAGTAAACTTAATCATATTTTAGTTTACCACAGTTAAGATGTTGAAGAAATAATTATTCACATATGCAACTGTAAGTATTTAAGAAGAAACTGAACATTAAAGAAGTTAACTTTGAAATCACACATGTGACACATCTATAACACAAAACCTGTATTTTAGTTTCTTTTTATCAAAATAAGTGTTTTAGAACCTTTCTTTGGATTACAGTTTTATTGTTACTAACTTTAAGATTCTATTAAGTACTTTATTTCAGATGGTTTTTCCAATCAAGAATGTCCAAAAGCATCTACTTTTTTTAAGAATAAACACTTCATTAATCATAAGTTTATTAAGGTTAAGGTAAATCACCTATATTCTGTGAAGAGGACCCCAGCTGTTTTCGATAAAGGGACCCCTGCCAAATCTGTAGTGCTGGCTCTGTTCCTGTACATCTCAGTACATATTACATGAATACTAACAAATTTTCAAACCCTTTAAGTCTTAAGTTTGAGAGATTATTGGATACAAAATACAGACTTTATAACTATAACCACACTCTCTATTGATTAAAATTCAAATGTTATGTAATACTTCAAACTGTTAAGTAAAAATGAGTCATTGATAAAGATGTGCATTAATGTTTACACATGCATGCATTATAATTCACTCTCTAACTTAGTGTTGAATAAAAAAGTGGTTGTTTTTTTTTTAAATAGAGACCTAATACATCATGTGTTGGTATTAGCTGTTGGATTTCAAACATTTATGCATCTATAAATACTGTGAAGTACCTCCAAGCTGTATAAACAAAAAAGACAGTAAATATATTTCAAAATCAGGAAATACAATGTACAAACAGCAATTTTCAAATATTTTCAACAAGTACTTGTACAACTTGGGTTTAGAGAACAGAACTTGATGATTAAAGTAAGTGAACAGATTACTATGAAATACTAAACTGAAAGAACAACAGCTTTTTATTCTATGTCTAAAATTATTTAACATTTCACAAATCTGTATTTAGTCTTATCACACTAATCTGTATTTAGTTTTTGTATACATATGAATAGACTAATGATAATTTTGTTGAAACATCAGACTGAAAGAAAACATAGAACACTATAATTTAAAGAGAAAATCACAAGTACTATCTTATACCTCACCATATACAGTGTACATGTGCAACCAAGTCAAATTTGTTTTTAAACAGACTTTTACCTTTGAAATCAGCTCATCATGATTGGCTAAGTGAGCTCTACAGTGTATACAACTGTATGTACGATGACAATTTGGTAGGTAAGCCTGGAACCTTTTCACCATGGTACATGTACTTATTTTCACTTGCAACTTCTTATGCCGTTTGTTTTATCAGCACATGTGTATCTCCAGTCTATACTTTCTTCATTTATTTAGGAAGGGAATACACTTTAGAAAAATCCAAGAACGTAGGTAGTTTGACACATCCACATTTCTTTTCATATGATTACTGTATTGCAGGGTCTATAAAATCAAACAAGTCCAGAATACAATCTGTTTCCTGTTTAAGTAATTAATGTTTACTTAACAGTTTTGATTTTGAAACGATAAACTCACCATTTTTTCCCACTCCAATAAACAGTCCCAAAGATCAGCCAGATGTAACACAAAGTTCTTGAGTAATTAACAACATACTAAATACTATTACCACAGTCTTGAAAAACATAATTGTGCTGAAAAAAGATTTCAAATTGTACATGGACTATCACTTCATATATATGACAATACTTTTAAGGTGCAACATTTAACCACAGTTCTATATACCACATGAAAAACAGGTGAAACACTTGTTAAAATAAAACAAAAATAAAGTGGTTCTGATATACATTAGAAATACCTAAATCATTCAATATTTAATTTTTTTTTTAAACTTGTGACTAAATGAGAAACTGTCCTGACAAGATGTAAACATAATTTTTACTTCTCATTACAAGTAGTTTTTCGTTACTTGTTTTCTCTCAGAAGACAGAATGAATGGGTGTAAAATTACTCTCATATTTCCAAAATAAAATGACAAATTCAATAACTTTTATTAAATAAAGTACATGCCATTATCTTCAAATAAGTAAGAAACAATAAAACATGTTTATGTTAATTTTAATATAATGAATGAAAATAATTCTAAAACATACAATCTGAATAAAATAGTTACATCATATTCCATAGCCCAAAGTAGTTAACCACAGTTAAGCCTATTGATACAATTTGTTCTAAGGAACACTTATATTAGTTTTCTATTAGCAAAAAAAATCTCCATTACTATTATTAAAGGTTGAGCCTTTTTAATTAATGCACTCATCAGCTGGTAAAAGTCTTCAGAGGTGTATAAGCCTCCTTAGTCATTGTCCAACTTTAATACATACTTAGTAGTTCAATACTGATGACTTTCATATTAAAGCATGTCTTAAATGTCAAGACAATTTTCCCGAGTCACCCAACACCTTCAATTCTTCATTCTCTGATGAGAGTGACAAAATATTGACAAGGCATGTAATTCTATAATTCTTTTTAATGTAGACTCATTTTATTGAATACCTGGTCATACATTTGTAACTACAACGTAATGATAGTTTATTTCATATGCAACTCACTGTGGTGAGTGTAAAGTCTGTGAAGGTCTTTGAGATATCTTCAAATATTTTTTGTCGTGTTTTGAAAACATTTGTTACAAGGACTTGTGTACGTGATTAGTTACATCACTTATGTATATGAATGATTTTGCTACACAGCATGGAAAGTACTTTCTTTTTACCATAATATTTTTGTGTTTTCCTATCATGGAATTTTTTTTTTAAAGGGGATTTTATTTAAAAAAAAAGACAAAATAACTTCAGTTATGTTGTATTACAGACTGCTTTATTTTGTTAATAAAATGTTTGTTGGCTTTTGCATTTTCCTGCTGTTCTAAACTGAATTTTAATCAACTTCCTTTATCATCAACTGCTCATTTATTAACTTGACCTGCTCTGACATCAGTTACAATGTGGTAAAGATAAGAATCTTGTAATCATAAAGACATGAAACTGAACAGCACAAAACAGAAGCTAGCAAAAACTATTCCATCAACAAAAGAAAAGTAGACAAAACACTTAGCAGCTACTGTTAACAAAAAGTGGACATAATAGACATAGCAGCTACTGTTAATAAAAAGTGGACATAATAGACATAGCAGCTACTGTTAACAAAAAGTGGACATAATAGACATAGCAGCTAATGTTAACCAAAAGTAAACAAAAGCAGAAGCTAGCAGCTACTGTTAACAAAAAATAGATGAAAGCTAAAACTAACAGTTACAGTTAACAAAAAGTTGACAAAGCAAAAATAGCAGCTACTGTTTTGTTAAAAATGTAGACAAAAGTGAACCTAGCATCTACTTTTCTGTTAATTAGAAAGTAGCTAGAGGAGAAGCTAGCATCTACTTTTCTGTTAATTAGAAAGTAGCCAGAAGAGAAGCTAGCAGTTACTTATGTTAATTAGAAAGTAGCCAGAAGAGAAGCTAGCAGTTACTTATGTTAATTAGAAAGTAGCCAGAGGAGAAGCTAGCAGCTACTTTTCTGTTAATTAGAAAGTAGCTAGAGGAGAAGCTAGCAGCTACTTTTCTGTTAATTAGAAAGTAGCCAGAAGAGAAGCTAGCAGTTACTTATGTTAATTAGAAAGTAGCCAGAAGAGAAGCTAGCAGCTACTTTTCTGTTAATTAGAAAGTAGCTAGAGGAGAAGCTAGCAGCTACTTTTCTGTTAATTAGAAAGTAGCCAGAAGAGAAGCTAGCAGCTACTTTTCTGTTAATTAGAAAGTAGCTAGAGGAGAAGCTAGCAGCTACTTTTCTGTTAATTAGAAAGTAGCCAGAAGAGAAGCTAGCAGTTACTTATGTTAATTAGAAAGTAGCCAGAGGAGAAGCTAGCAGTTACTTTTCTGTTAATTAGAAAGTAGCCAGAAGAGAAGCTAGCATCTACTTTTCTGTTAATTAGAAAGTAGCCAGAAGAGAAGCTAGCAGTTACTTATGTTAATTAGAAAGTAGCCAGAGGAGAAGCTAGCAGCTACTTTTCTGTTAATTAGAAAGTAGCCAGAAGAGAAGCTAGCAGTTACTTTTATGTTAATTAGAAAGTAGCCAGAGGAGAAGCTAGCAGCTACTTTTCTGTTAATTAGAAAGTAGCCAGAAGAGAAGCTAGCAGTTACTTTTATGTTAATTAGAAAGTAGCCAGAGGAGAAGCTAGCAGTTACTTTTCTGTTAATTAGAAAGTAGCCAGAAGAGAAGCTAGCAGTTACTTTTATGTTAATTAGAAAGTAGCCAGAGGAGAAGCTAGCAGTTACTTATGTTAATTAGAAAGTAGCCAGAAGAGAAGCTAGCAGTTACTTTTCTGTTAATTAGAAAGTAGCCAGATTTATTAATAAAAAAGTAGACAAATATCTTTTAAACAATTATGAACTATAAATAGTGTGTCCTTAACTTAATAACTTTTAAGTATTGAAAAAATACAGACAAATATTTTAACAATAAATGTTTTATTTTCAATAACATTAACTTAAAACAATATGATATTTTAATTCGAAAGTCATTTGACTATAACATGTACTAAATACTATCTATGTTCAATGTTGAAAAGTTTTGTGACTTTGATCAAAGGGGTTTTAAAATCTATTGTTACACATTCTATCATTTCATACTTAATTTGATGAACTACTCTTGGTATTGTTAAGTTTAATATATCTCACAAGAATCTAAATATATGTTAGAAACCTCTAGTTTGGTTTGTTTTGAATTTTGCATAAAGCTACATGGGGGCTATCTGCACTAGCTGTCCCTAACTTAGCAGTGTAAAACTAGAGGGAAGGCAGCCAGTCATCACCACCCACTTCCAACTCTTGAGCTACTCTTACCAACAAATAGTGGGATTATTCATAACATTATAACACCCCCATGACTAAAAGCGCAAGCATATTTGGTGTGATGGGAATTCGAACTTGTGACCCCCAGATTACGGGTCGAGTGCCTTAAATGCCTGGCCACGCCAGGCCCGAAACCTCTAGCCTCATCTTTTAATGTTTTCAAGATGCAAAGAAGTTTCTTTCTGCTGGATGGTTTTTGATACACAGTCTATTTTTATAGTATTCTCAGATCCATTTCAAATTAGATTAAATTTAGTCATTGTTCATTATCATGTTATATACGTCTAAAGTAAGTATGCTAAAATATCGGTGCTATATGGAAGTCTACTGAATAATAAAGATATTGAGTGTATAAAGTCATCAGTGTGATGTTTCTAAGCTTCTGACCAAAGCTAATAATTCTGCACAAAAATGTTGAAGATGCTTAGCAATAAAAGACATTCTCATTTTGGCATTTCTTGTTATAATTTCTTCACAAAAAACAAAACAAAACAAAACAAAACACATTTGTTTTTAATAATTTGTCACACCAGGTGTCAATTATCTCCCATACATTATCCACTGAAGAGGCTTTACTCATGGAAATTCTACAACAGTAGAGGAATAAAAACAATAACTTTTCAAAACTTAATGTGGTACCACATGTACCGTAACAGTAACTTGTTGGTTGCTTATAGTTTTTCAAAACTATTAAAGTTAGTTCAGCTTACCATCATATAATAATTAAAGAGTAAGATTGTACTGCTAACTTTCTATATTCTACTGAATAAAATATTCATGTGATGACTGTTTCAACTGTCACTCAGAAGTATGAAAGACTAAAAGGTGAATTGAATATTTAATCAAATGGTATTCTGTGACTGGGAAATTGATTGGAAGATAAAATTTTTCAAAAAATTAATTTTCACCCTCCCCTCCCCAAAATATTTTATCTGCATGTTTGAGAAGTTTAGTGATAGAATGTGATAAAATAGATCATCAGAGGTATCAACTATTTCAAATGACTGAGCGTAATGATTGTAGACAGAGCCCATACAGATATCATACAACCACTGGATACAGTTTTAAGTCATCCATGTCTGTGGATCCATCCATGGCTAAACTGTAAACACTGTTAATAAGTATGCTTGAAATCATTTTGTCATCTTCACAACCCAACATTTGTACAATGGATTTAGTTTTATTTCTAGCACAGTCATATTTTTTTGCTATATCAGGGTCTGGGAACATTTTTCTGAATAAATGTCCTTATGATTTGGCTACAGCTAGGGGTAAATTATGAGCAATGATGAATTGCATGAACATCACTTCTGCATTTATGTTTTCATATTCTGAATTCTTACTCATAAATGTCGTTATCTGCATCATTTTTTTCTTCGCCTCAGCCTTTTGTTGGTGAGATGCTGATTTTGTATGTCTGGAACAATTGTTTATCCCGCCATGCACCACAGAAAAATCGATGTGACAAACTGTACAAAACCCATGATTGTCACTGACTTTTGATGCAATGACCAGATATTTTGCACTATACTCTTTCCTAAATATTTGATTCACAGTTTTAGTCCTTTTAGATTTGCCAGAAACAAGACAATCTGGTGAATGAGGCCTCTTTTTTTCTATCTTGTGAACGATCGCATTGGTGTTTCTATGCCGCTTAGAAAACGAGAAATACCCATCTACGTGAGTGCTGAGTGGCTGACAAGCTCTGATGACGTAACTATGGATTCCCCCACGTACCCAGTATGGTATGGAGAAGCACTGCACTTAAACTATTGGTAAACATCAAAGATGCAAATAATTTTTATTATTTCAGCACAAACATGATTATTGCAAGTATCCATTTGGACTATGTCTTTTATTTATTAAATTTACTTGTATCTCACTAGAAATTTTCTTTTCACCCCTTTCAAGCCCTGGGGGAACAATTTATTACTTTATTGTATAGGCCTATATAATATATAATAATTTGGGAGTTGCAACAAGTCGTAATATTTGTCTGTTAGTGTATAGTCGTAATGTATACACCAAATTCGTAATGATTACGCTCAAATCGTGATGGTTGGCATCTCTGGATCATATGTTATAAAAGTATACAATTTTTATTATTTGCTAAAGTATTAAATTCAAAAATCAATACTGCTTTATTTATTCTATAGAAAACATGCTTTTGACTATTTCTGTAGACTTGATGGTGACAATAGTAAAGGCTTAAATTAGTGTCCTTACTTTAGTATGTACAAAACAATCTCAAAAACTGAGATATGATCCTTGTTATGAGGATGGATTTTTCTTTATTAGGTAAACATAAACAAAGAAAACTTTTTTTTGTAGTGAATCTACTACATATATTTGTTTTAAATACATTTTTAACAGTGCAAGTTGTCACAAGACCAGTCCTAAGTTCAGATTGTCTCTAAGCTAAGCCTTCATTTCATAGCAACTACATGTAAAACAAATGCTGCTTAACAGATTACCTTTATGACAATGAGTAAATTTAATTAATTTCTAGTATTTACTTCATCAATTCCATGAATGTCATTTGTAGCAACTAAAAGAGACTTATAAAATCATTTCATACTAAATTACAAAATGACCCAAACACTAAATAAATGCTGTGTTGCTTACAATGCAAATTACAAAGAAAAAAATGTCCTCTTTCAAGTGTTATTTTCAAAAGCATTAGTTCAGAAGTAAATATATTTTCAGTAGATTGAAAGAGGCTTAGGTTAGAGTTAACATTTTCACTCAAATTTTCTCTTAGATTAAATTCTTAAGTTCTATACTAACTGCAGTGACTTGATAATTATATGGTATTAGATATTAACTTAATTCTTACCATTATACAACTACATTAAAGTCCAGAAATATAAGTTAACAACAAATATGTTTCAAATGTACCCTAATTATAATTATTAAAAAAAAAGAATTTTATTCAATGTCCATCATTCAGGTATGTAATTCTAACAACTCACAATTGAAAGTAAATAAATATAACATTTATTATAATGTTAAATTATAAATATAAGATCAGTGGACAAACTCCAACTTATATAACTTTGAAAAAAAAACTATAAATCACTGCTAAGAACTTAAAGTATACACTTGCACCAAATCCCATGTCAGTTAGTCAAAGTATGGCGAAGTAATTGACCAAAACGCCCCAATATTATGCTTTTTTTTGTGTGAACTTTTCTTCTCCACCCCCAACCCCACCCCTCTTAAAAGAAGTCAAAATGACAAATCCAATTCTTTTGCAGGTCAATATATTGGGCACATGGAAATTTATATTTAAGACAATTTCATTTTTACGATTTCTATAAATACAATAATACAAACACTAAGATGTACATTTTTGGATTGACCTCTGATCCCATAAAACAGTTAAAAAGTTGAATGTAAAAATAAATTAAAAAGGTGTCTGGCCATATTGGATCAAGATATATCCTATCAAATTTCCAGCCAATCCTCTAGAAAATGAATGAATGGTAGTAAATTTAAAGGCGTACAGAATAAGAAGAAAGAATAGAAAAATAGTACATCTCTACAGAAACATAAGTGTGTTAATCAGGCTATATCTGTTGTGTCCAGTACTGACAAGGCCTTTGGCTGACACTAGCACTCATCAGGCCTGCTGATATATAGCTAAAACACTACTTCTCTTACCAACATTCACAAACAACAACTGTTATGGCATGAACTACTTTAAATTGGTGAAATGTAATTTTCATGTACTCCAAACAAATAACCCACAATTTATTTAACACTCATTATTATATATTACTTAAATACATAAGTCTAATTTATCAACAGGTGCTGCTATTAGCAATATTTTGTTTCTATATAAAAAAAAACAAGAATTATTTGTGACAAATTCTAACCTCTACACAGATTTCTATATCTGTGTGTGCCATGTCATCTTGGAATATTCTGAGTGTTCAACTACTAGCAAGGCTGTCCAGTTCTCTCTAAGTTGAAGAAATTATTTTATACAAAATTTGTTTTTTTCAGCATCTTAGAATAATCAGTGATACTCTAAGTATTCCTATCTCTGAAGATATCCAAAACAGTCCACCAGAAGACTGTTATTCATACACACAGAATAATTACAGCTACTATCAGACAATATTTATTGTCTATCTTTTAATTCTTTGAGCAATTCTACCATAAAAAAAAACAGAAAAAACAACTTATCAATTAACTCTTTTTGAATTCTGGAATTTGTTTATAAAAAACATTTAAGTAACATAGCATGCAAGTCTCCCTACCAACTTATCATTTGGAGTAATGCATGCAATTTCTGATCCTTCATTTTAGGAATTATAATAATGTGTTGGAAGAATGGGGAACCAAACATCTGAAATTGTTCCTATAAGGGTTGAAATTTTTGTCATAATTGTAGTAATGTGTTTGGACATTCTAGTTTCTAGTTTCAGATGGTCTAAGCAATGAAATGAAAATACGAGAAATCAATTAGAATGTTATAAGCAACAAATTTAGACCCCAGAAGACCAGATGTAAATTTGTTCTTTGGCAGAATTAATAATAATTTGCAAAAACAGAACTAGAAGCTACTATCGTGTGCCAAATATTCATATCACATTTCTGATGTATCAGCATAACCATTAATTTTTTTCTTAACATACACTGATTAATTAATTTTACCTAGTCTAATTATATCTTTACAACATTCCATAAAATACATTTATAAAGTATAGCACACGTATCATACTTAATCAGTAATTGTATCAAAAATGTCTGATGTGGGCCTTCTGCTACCCCAATGCTGACTTGAAATCAAAATCAAAAGTCTGATCTTTGATCGAATGAACATTTCCCATTAGTATGAAATATAAACCATAAAAATATTTGAATGAAAAGACAAATAGTAACAATTTAAAGTAAACTGTAATAAGTATTACTATTACTAAGTCAGTCGCATAACATACTGATTCATAATTTCGAAAAATGTTATTTATTTATTCAGATACATAATTTTACATAAAATGAAACAAAAACAACTGATATCTGTCAAGTTTTATCTATATTATTACCACGACTAGTATTACGTTAACTATTTTTTTAAAAAACATTCCATTTGTTAGGCCTACCTGTTTGTTTTTTAATCCACCCAGTTTTCGTTATTATAAAAAATGGATATTTGGTAAATATTCATCTGCTAACGACAATAACACCATTTAAAATGAAAATAAAAAGTGTCTCTTTGTCTACAGCTATTTTCTTTGTTTCACTTTGTCACATAACGCTAGAGCAGTCTGTTGTGGTTCATTCCCATTGAACAAAGCAAGTACGAAACAGCTGTTTCTGGCGCAAACCAAAACACTGCGTGTGCTTTTCTCAAGTGCGCAACTTCCTCCAATGTCACTCTATCTCCAATCAAAATGAAAATTGCATAGCTTTTCATGGGCGTTGAACTTTACGGTCCAAAAGATTATAAAAACAGTTAATATACTTGTAAACACACTTGAACATAGATAGATGGGTCAACGGTCATCCTTTACTTTACAACTTTCAAATATTATTTCCAGGCATTCAATTTACAATTATATATATATATATTCGACATATTAGAATTGAAATATTATCATTTCTTTGAAAATGGCCTGAAGTGTGAGCTGCCCCTAAGTTTGAGGGTTTATAACGCTCAAAATTAGGTTTCGATACCAGCGATGAAAATATTACAGAGAGCTCATTGTGAATTTTTGCGCTTAATAAACAAATCGCCAGTAAGTTTATCTTGGATGACCAAATTAACGAATATTTAATGTAGTAGAATTGCACGAACTTCAAAACAAACAGACAAAACAATAGAATGTTGTCAGTGATGGGATTACAGAGGGAGAGGATAATTGCCCTCTCCTATTTCAAAAAACAAATAACTTGTTTTTCAACTTTGGACAATGAGATATAAGTTTCATATAGGCGTGGAGTCGAGTCTAAAACTGCCAAGAAAATAGCCTGGTATATTTTGTACAATCAAAGTAAGATACACAATATCTAAAATCACGAAATAGGTTGTTGATAACTTGTTTGTTTAAATATATTTATGCCTTTCTCCCTGCCCAACACATATTCTGCCCATGAGTATTACGATACCTTCAAAAATACCGAACCACCAAGACAATAACAATATTGTCTTTCAAATAAGGTAGCCTCTTCTAAAATATTAAAACAAAATATCTAAATACGTTATCGACAAACATTTTGTAAATTACTAATACTTGAAACGTAAATTATTATTTTACTATTTACAAGCAAACACGTAGTAAAAAAAAGAAAAAATGTTTATTTTGAATTTCGGGCAAAGCTACACGAGGGCTATCTGCACTAGCCGTCCCTAATTTAACAGTGTAAGGCTAGAGGGAAGGCAGCTAGTCATCACCACCCACTGTTGGGTTACTCTTTCACCAATGAATAGTGGGATTGACCGTCACATTATAACACATACACGGCCAAAAGGGCGTGCATGTTTGGTGTGACAGGGATTCAAACCTGCGACCCTCATATTATGAGTCGAATGCCTTAACCACCTGGCCATGCTGGGCAAAATAAAAAAAAGAGTGTGCGTTTTCTTATAGCAAAGCCACATCGGGCTATCTGTTGAGCCCACAGAGGGGAATCAAACCTCTGATTTTGGCGTTGTAAATTCGTAGACATACCGCCGTACTAGCGAGAGGCAAAAGAGAGAAACCATTGCTTTAGTGAACGTTATTTATTCTTAATATATCTAATTATATATAATTCATCAATCTGACAGTTATTTCTGTAATTAAGTTAATATATTGTAGTCTGTTTTTTTTTAAATTTCGCGCAAAGTTACTCGAGGGCTATCTGCGCTAGCCGTCCCTAATTTAGCAGTGTAAGACTAGAGGGAAGGCAGCTACGAGGTCTGTTCAAAAAATACGCGGACTGACGTCATAAAACAAAATGTACTTTATTTAGAAGTTACAGGTCTGGGACCCCTTCAAAGTACTCTCCTACCCAACGCACACACTTATCCCAACGGTGTTTTCACTTGTTGAAACAGTCCTGGTACGCTTCTTTTGTAATGTCCTCCAGCTCCTTCGTCGCATTTGCCTTAATCTCGGGAATCGTTTCAAATCTTCTTCCTTTCAAGGGTCTTTTGAGTTTGGGGAACAAGAAAAAATCGCAAGGAGCAAGGTCAGGTGAGTAGGGGGGGTGGGGAAGAACAGTGATCGAGTGTTTGGCCAAAAACTCACGAGTTCTGAGGGCTGAATTTCGCAGCAACGCGGTGCATCTTCAATTTTTCGGTCAAAATCTCGTAACAAGATCCAACTAATATCCCACACTCTTCAGCAAGCTCCCTGACAGTCAGACGTCGATTTGCCCGCACCAGGGTGTTGATTTTGTCGACGTGTGGGTCGTCAGTTGACGTGGAAGAACGTCCAGGACGCTCATCATCTTCAATGGACTGTCAACCATCCTTAAAACGTTCATGCCACTTGAAACATGCCGTACGCTTCATAGCACACATCACCGTAAGCCGTGTTAAGCATAGCAAAAGTTTCAGTCGCAGATTTTCCAAGTTTAACACAAAATTTCACAGCAAGTCGTTGCTCCTTCAGGTCATTCATTCTGAAATCCGCCAAACGAAAAAATCGCACTTCACTTAAAACCGCATAGCTAATACACAAATGAAGATATCTGCAATCGGGAAATGGCGTCGTAATCAGCTGATCTGTGCGAACCTAGCGACACCAAGCGGATTCCCCTAGAACCAACTGGAGCCGCGCAATGCAAACAGTCCGCGTATTTTTTGAACAGCCCTCGTAATCATCACCACCCACCATCAACTCTTGGGCTACTCTTTTACCAACGAAATAGTGGAACTGACCGTCACATAACACTCCCACGGCTGAAAGGGCGAGCATGTTTGATGCGACCGGGATTCGAACCCGCGATCCTCTGATTACAACTCGAACCCCTAAACACGCTTGTTCATGCCGATCCATATATTGCAGTCAAGAGGCTTTATTATTGAAAAAAGGAAAAAGAAAAAGGAAAGCCCACTGGTGGCTTAGAAGAAATTCGAACGGTTTACATAAGCTTTCTTGTATATTTTAAGATTTTTTAATAACCACCAAGCTGGGTTAATAATGTTAAATCCATTACGATTTAGGGGGTATTTGTATTACTATATTATTTATCTATGTACTGTACTGATTGGATGTCTGGGTGATACAAAGCTTCCACCAAATGGCATGACCGACTGTGACCTTTCGCCGTGAAGTGTTATTTGTAGTTGTCTCTTAAATATTGGCAGATAATTTGTTAGAACTTTTTCAATACTTAGGATTCTTACCTGACCCAATGTTTATACTTTTTTATTCGGTAATTATATTACTAAACATTTGTACAATAACAATACAAACAAGCAATATTTTGATAGTAAAACAAACAGTTTATTCATTATCCAGTTATCTTAGTATGACATTTGAAAAATAGTGAAATAACCACCAACACTCATTAGTCTATACTATAAAACAGTCGCGGGGCCGGGCATGGCCAGGTGGGTTATGGCGTCCGACTCGTAATCTGAGGGTCGCGGGTTCGAATCCCCGTCATACCAAACATGCTTGCCCTTTCAACCGTGGGAGCATTATAATGTGTCGGTCAATCCTGTTATTCATTGGGAAAAGAATTGCCCAAGAGTTGATAGTGATGACTAGCTGCCTTCCGTCTAGTTTCATACTGCTAAATTAGGGACGGCTAGCGCAGATGGCTCTGGTGTAGTTTTGCACAAAATTCAAACCAAAACCCCAAATTAATTTTTAGGTGGATACGAATAACGGAAGTTTAAGCTAACCGGAGACCGTCAGAGATTTAATGATTTTTCACGTTTTGGATAGAATAAGTGTGACTTGATTATATAATGCCTGTACGTTTGTCGAAGATTTAATAGATGAATACACCTATTAACAGAAACAGTAAAAGGCTTTCAATAAAGTGCATTCGTTTTTATTAACTGTAATTTATGAAACAATTTTACAGAACATTCACGACGGTTACCCTTTAAATAGGGCAGGTGGGTGGATAGATAGGGGCAAATGACCCTCCCCTGTGCATAATGTCATTTCATTAGCTTGAAAACAATACACACACACACACACACATATATATATATACACACAAAAGAGTGGTTTGAGTGACTCTTTGAATGTCATGGTTATTAAATAACACAGGAACTCATCAGACAAGATACTGTTAAAATAGACTTTTCTTTGTTTACATTGTAACCTCAAAAAACAACAATACCACACAGACTTAATTTCCTGGACATCTAATAAAGTAACCCCCAGGTCAAAATGGCACTCCTAATATCCACCTGGCCAGACAAACAGAGCTATTTTGAACATTGCTGAGATTACCAATAGGATAAAAATATACTGGTGGATATAAAACAAAACACAACAGTTGGACACTTTTCTTGTTCAATAATTCTGAACACAAGTGAATATATACATTTTTACCAACAGATGTACGTAAAATTATCGATTAAAATTTTTCACAACGATTTAAATGTTTATATCACATCAACACCCAATTAGGTTTAAGTATACTTCTCAAGATTATATTGACACTTTAAGTAGTTTCTTATTCCATGGAATGTTTGTCTTTTCAAGTGTCATCTAATAAACAAATCACAATATTTGATATAATAAACTTACCAATAGAATACTTACACTACTGATATCAAAATCTCCCCTTGTTCAGCTATAAAACGACCAATACTGGTAACAGAATGAACTGCAGTACTAAATTATTTTCACTTTAAACAAGGATAGTTACAGGTTATCTGATTCAGTTGTTCAAGATGAGTTGATAATATCCTAACGACGTTCGTACTTGATGGTGAATAAGGTCAGATAAGGATATAAATTTTAGTAGGGTAGGATTAATATTCAAATTGGACAGTTTTACTATTTTAACAGGATGGTTTGTCTTTGCAATAAATTGCATTAAAATGGCCTGGATGTAATATACAGATACAAGTTTAAACGTGAACTAGTGGTTTCATTATGAATGTATTTAATGACTATATCGATGATCCCTTTATGAATACACACACACACAATGAGTATACGAATATAGCATTATCTAAACGGTAACTTGTTTTATTTATGGTCAAGCATTTTAAAACATTGCAAATGGTAATTTTGAAGCAATTTTCAGGTATGACCTGTATACTAAGGTGGCAGATGCAGTGGAATGTAATTACAAAACAGATCCCACATCCTAAATGGACAATTGTAACGACAGTTTCCATTAACTAAGCATTAATGAAATCAAACATTTACACACTTTGAAATGGCAATGTGGTTTGATCTTCTGTTGTAGCAAGCAACAATGGAAAATGTGTTTACAACATGAGAATGTGATGAAAATGAGCTACAAAAGTCCAGTTAATATAGAAGCAATTGCTTTAAATATTCCAATACACAGTGCACAGAAGACAAAAAAATGACGTTTTAGTGGCCATGAAATCAAATGGTAAGTTTTTCAAAGTTTCCATAAAAATTGGCTAGAACTGATATACCTTCAGTTCAAAAACCTAACCAACTGGCTAATCATTTCAAGCATTGAGTGACTTACACAAAGAACTGTTACTAGGAACTTTAGGAAAGTTAATGGATTCAGAGTTTCAATGCCAAAACATCAAGTTTCATAGTGACCATTCACAACAGGTATAAACGTGTGTTTCATACTTTGTTGGTTGTACAAATAACATTTAAGTTGAATCACATCTGTAGATGGTAGCTCTTGCCAAAAAAATGTCTACTTGTGTGATTATTTCAGATTTGTAGATGGTGGCTCTTGCTTAAAAAATTCTACATATGTGATTACTTCAGATATTTAGATGGTGGCCATTGCTAACAAACATCAACATATGTAACTATTTTTAGGCTTATGAACTGAATGCTATTTGACAAAAGTCTGTATGTATGTCTACTTACAAGTGATGAACTGCCAGACTGATTGTCCTCATAACTGTCATGCACACTTAATGCCCTCTATAGAGTGACATAAAAAGGATAGAGTTTCAACCTGATATATTTCCTGCATTTTGTATCAAATTCTAAATGTCAAACTGCAGAATGACTTACTCTAATCAGAGAATGTAGCTTTAATACCCCCTTTCTGGGGGAGGTCATGTGTGTTTGGATCTGGCTTTCTACATTATTCCCTGTGCATTAAACAGGTACATTGGCTATCATATTGAATATACAGCACTTAGTTAATTACACTATATATTTTACTCATTTATTCAGACGTAATAATTGTGTAAGTTACATATAACCTGTTACCATGGCCAGATATTAATGTGTTATCAGCTTATGGTTCATTTCTGCTAATCTCTATGAAGTTACTTAACCACCCACCCCAACTTTTCTCAGGTGGTCAGCTACATATAACCTGTTACCATGGCCAGATAGTAATGTGTCATCAGCTTATGGTTCATTTCTGGTAATCTCTATGAAGTTACTTAACCACCCACCCCAACTTTTCTCAGGTGGTCAGCTACATATAACCTGTTACCATGGTCAGATATTAATGTGTCATCAGCTTATGGTTCATTTCTGGTAATCTCTATGAAGTTACTTAACCACCCACCCCAACTTTTCTCAGGTGGTCAGCTACATATAACCTGTTACCATGGCCAGATAGTAATGTGCCATCAGCTTATGGTTCATTTCTGCTAATCTCTATGAAGTTACTTAACCACCTACCCCAACTTTTCTCAGGTGGTCAGCTACATGTAGCCTGTTACCATGGCCAGATAGTAATGTGCCATCAGCTTATGGTTCATTTCTGCTAATCTCTATGAAGTTACTTAACCACCTACCCCAACTTTTCTCAGGTGGTCAATAAAACGGAAGCAGCAGCCATATAGGTCCTGTGATGGTCCACAGAGATATAAATAATAAAAAAAAAATCAGGTCGTCTGCAAACAAAAGAGTTTAAGAAACACTGACCTACCCTATTTACTACACAAAATATTAGTGTCAATGACTCATAATTAACCACATTTGTACCATTTCACAAAATGAATGTGTTTTTTGACTTAGAACACACATGTTTAAGATTCACTGTCTCTTGCACACAAATATATATATTTATATATCTGGCTGTATGTAATGACAATAAGCAGCATTTGTCAAAAGTATTATTAAAGTATATAATATATACTTTAATATTTATTACATCAGTCTTTGTACAATTCAACACTACAAACTTAGATAAAATTACAGTTACGTGTTTCCTAATAAAACTACTTCAATAATTTTTCCAACTCTTTTATTGTTATAAATTAGAAAATAAAAAGACAAGGAAAATATAGTGAGCTATTTACCTCTATTTTTTGCAAATTTAAATGTAAGTTTATTTATGGAATAGTTCCTGAATATTTCTAGATACATAAGAACTTCTTGTACTTACAGTATGTAGACATGTAATTAAAATTATGTATCATAAAAGACTGATTTAAGACAAAATTAAATTTTCAACTGCTTAAAATATAAGTGGTACTTAAATGTAGCACTTGTGAGGATGATGGGCAATATGAACCTTGAGTGCAAACCTTTGTATATCTTCAAAAACTGTGATTTATTATATGAAATACAAAATACTCTTAAGGATAAGTGCAATGGGTCTTAGTACATAGCAAAAAAATTACTCTTTTCATGTGTTTCTAGCATGTAAACCCTTACACAATCCTTGCTTAGAAAATAAAATATTAACAGATTAGGTAAACAATTTTTGTACAGCTAATCTGTTTTATTCTTCTTCTTTAGTTCAACGAGACTGTTGATAATCATGTAACGAGAGAACAAGATGTACAGCCATCTGAACCACACTAGCTGGCTATAATGGGCTGTCATTGCTTTCTGAAAAAAGAAACGTTTGGGTTTATTGGTAAAAAAATAGAATCTCAAGGTTGTAACATATTCTCAGGATAAAACAAGGTTTCTTTAAAATTATTTGCAAGTTTCTTTTGTTTTTCTTATGTCATTTTCCAGTAGTTTTAACAGTAACCAGAGATTCCTATCGACTCAGGGTAAACGTATATATAGAAAGGTAAAGTTAGCAATAATAACATTATTTACTATGTAAATACATATACTGCAGTTTCCCAAGCCAATTGAATTTGCTTCTGAAGCTACTTTATTTAAGTTCTAACCATTTTTCAACTTTTCGAAATCTCACTCAGGTGTTATTTGGTGACTACCATGTTAATATTTAAAGTTCTCACCTGGGCACGTAGAATGTAAAGGGGACTTGAAATTAAGACACAATCATCTTCACAGAAACTGAGTGGGAAATCAAAAATGCTACAATATTTTCTCAGCTTATTCACTGTTTTCAGCACAAGAAACCTGCAACCTGAAATAAATAAACTGGAACTGTTATGGATGGTTCAATTAAAAATATGCTGAGATAAAAAAACAAAGAATAAAAACCTATTTCTGAATCATATTCAAATAAAACTAAAGATACAAAATATTAATATGTATTCTTGCATTTAAAAGATCTTTACAAAAATTATATCAAAAACCTTGAGTTTTAATATGTGAATGATTACGAATTCATTGAAACAGTCATTTACAAATTAAAGTTCAGGAAATAAATAGAAGTAAGGTAATAAATACAGCTTATATAATTTAAGTCCATCTGTAGTTTATTAAACATAGTAAAGAGGAACACTTGAAACCTTTATTTACTTATTTAAAAAATATCAGTGAGAATGTATATGTATTACTCTAACTCAGAGAATAACAAAATGGGATATTCATACCTACAGGTACTAGGTCTTCATCTGTTAGATAACTAAGTTAAAATACAAATACACTGCTATCAGAATTTCAAGATAACAGCTTTGAACTGATAAATTTGTACATGTTTATGCATCAGTTTATATTTAAAATGTTTCAAAAGTCATTCCTCTAGGCTAGTTCAGTTGCACAGAATACTACCATCACCAGTAAACTTCTGATAAATTGTACAAAAATATGTTTAGTCAAATTTAAAAGAGAATTCATAAAATTCAATTTTCATTAATAGAAACTAAATCAATCAAAATAATTATGTAAATACCTGAAGACCATTAACACCTTCTGATCTGATAAAGGTCATAAATTAAAATGTAAATAAAATCATTACCTACAACTCGAGGACGTAACTTTATTAGCTCAACCTTTTACCATTACAGCTTTCTCGCGAGTTATCGATATCCCACAAATTCACTAACCCAGTTAAATTTAAATAGATTAGTGGATTTGTAGGATATTAATAGCACCTGATAAAGCTGTAACGGCAAAAGATTAAGCTAGTAAAGTTACCTTCTGGAAACATTGGTTATAATTTTATTTACATTTAAAGAACTGTCTCATAATAAACTCCAGTTTGTGTTAAACAAACTTAAGAATCATATCTGAAAACATTCAGTAGTTTCTGCTTGTATACACATCTCATCTAAAGATTGTCAATATCTTCTGAGTTTATTAACCAAGACAACCAGTAGTGAGTAGTATCTAATGAAATTTCTTCCCTCAGTTACACTATCCACAGGACATGCATGAGACATTATTTAATCTTAGTCTGATGTCTACATCTAATGTGCATGACAATTTTTTAATGAAGGAAGTTGCCTACTATTCTTTTCACAGGATTATACTTGAAAATTATTTTATCAAAACATAACATTTTGCAACAACATGTGACCTATTGGTCCATCTCAGCTGTTACATCGTCTAAACTGAAACTATTAATCAGTTAATTAAAAAAAAAAATTAAAAACCAGTCTTTATCATTCATATATTTATAAAGCTTTTTATTAATCTCACTTAAATCAAAGTTTTTTACATTGAATAACATTATTAAAACTGGAATAAATGTATATGGTTGTAGGTAACAATGGTCTAATTAATAAATGTGAGTACCTTAAGCCGTTAAATAGAGATATGTGGTTTGGATGTCCACTGACTCCATGTTCATCAAAAGAGATCACCTATTGGGAAAACACTTCACACTAAATGGCTTACTTTTACACAATCAATTCTGGTACAATGTATGGTATAGCACAAATGGTTTGTTATCTAGAAAATTAGAAACTAAATTTCTGAGATATAAATGTACATAAGAGTAAATATGTTAGTTATCACCATTAGATTCCATCAAGGAACATAGGGCCGCAATCGCTTGCGGATTCTTCAACAGGCATTTAAGAGAGTAGGTTGTTAGCCCACTGCACCGAGCCGTCCCTAATTTAGTAGTGTAAGACTAGAGGGAAGGCAGCTAGTCATCACCACCCACCGCCAACTCTTGGGCTACTCTTTTACCAACAAATAGTGGGATTGACCGTCACATTATAACGTCCCCACGGCTGGGAGGGCAAACATGTTTAGCGCGACACGGGCCCAAACCCGCAACCCTCAGATTACGAGTCACACGCCTTACGTGCTTGGCCATGCCAGGCCTACAAGAGTAAATATGTGCTTCTGAGTTAATTATGGTTTAAGTAAATTTTTTTTTATAAAAACTGCTTTCTTGCATCCTATTAAATATAAAATAAAAGAAAAAATATCTTGTAATTAACAGTAGTTTAGGGTCAGAAATTGATCGACATAAGTGTCTAGAAAATGAACTTTTGAAACTGAGATCAATTAATTAAAAAATCTAAATATTACTTTTATTTGGAATAATGAAAAAAGGAAGTAATTCAAACAAGTTTAAAATAAATATATTTAAGAGCATTCATGAGCTTAAGCTATGAAACTTTTATAAAATATGGTTCTCTGAACTCAAGAAATATCAAACACCATCTGGTGAGCCTAGAAATCAACTTCTTAAATGTTTTGTTTGTTTGTTTTTGTGCAAAGCTACATGAGGGCTATGTGCACTAACTGTCTCTAATTTTGGAGTGTAAGCCTAGAGGAAAGGCAGCTAGTCATCACCACCCACTGCCAACTCTTGGGCTACTCTTTTACTAACGAAAAGTGGGATTGACCGTCACTTATAATGCCCCTACAGTTGAAAGGGCGAGCATGTTTGGTGTGACAGAGACTCAAACCCGTGATGACTCTCAGATTACAAGTTGAGTGTCTTAACCACCTGGCCATGCCAGTGTCCTCGAGTTTTTTAGCACATGTCAGTTCTTTTTCATTCACAAAACATTATACCATAAGTTCCCATTTTGTTTCACAGGACTATATAACCACTCTGTTTCTTGGAATCCTACTTTATAGTTTTCTAATAAATGAAAATTGTATTGTAAGAAAGAAGCAAAAGTTAAACCTACCCTTTAATTTTCAAACAATCATCAACAGTCAATCTCAAACCCACAAGATGCTGGCCCTCCATTACTGCTGACAACAACTCATTCAATACTTTAATCACTCCCGTTAAAAAAATAATAAAATATTTCTTGAAAAGGAAACTCAACTCTCAATCCAAATCTTAATCTAAAGTCTTACTCTCTTCAAAATTCAGTATGCAGAAATCTGAAGCTTAAAATCTGATTGTGAAATATTGTAAACTTTGATCAGATCAATTCTGTACCTTCTTTTTCCAAAAGAAAATAAGTTGATAGATCTTAGATTAACCCATAAAATGATCCTTCCATCCCTGAGGTCATCCTGGTTGATACCTCTATTTTAAACCCTTAGCAACAAGTAACTATCCTTTCTTGAGTAAAGAGACGTAATTTGTACATAATATTCCAAGTGAGGCTTAACGAGTGTTTAGGAGTAAAGAGGTAATTTCAACAGAGATAAACAAATATATTCACCACATGATCATGTTTAAGTACTCTGATCTGTAACAGATAATATTTAGTGTTTCTTAATTGAAAAAATTTCAGGGTTAATTTTCACACTTTTGAAAAATCATATTCAAGGCAAACTTTAATTTTTTTTTTCTGACAGAAAGCTTTCAAAATAGTCTCCAAACATTATCTACTTACAACATCTGCAGACAGCATGTTTGTATATTTGAGAATGATTCTTCCTACCAGGTCATCTCTCCAAATGCAATGAGGACTGTCAGGCATCTTGCTAAAAAAAAAAAAAAAATACATTTTAAGAGATGTCTTTTGTTATTAATTATTATATTTTAACAAATTACATCCAGACACAAGTCTTTATTTTAGACACACAGCTAGATGCATGCATTATAAATATGACTGCCTCACAAACTTAGTTAAGGTGATTTACAACTCAAATACTCAGGTGACTATATCATGTGAACAAACCTAAGATGTGACTGCATCTAAACCTTTAGTTCTTTCTACTGCAGCATTGTTGACCAGTAATTGAAACAAGTACACAAATATTTACAGATTTTTTTATTCTGTAATAAATCAAACAGTTTTCACACATAACTCATCCAAACATTTGCTAGTTTTATGCCAAATATTACTTTATATCTTCGAAAGGGAAGAAAACAGATATATACGAGTCTTCCCATCCCAAATATATATCTTTTTAGACTCTTGTTTATAAAATAAAAACCTAATGCTACATTCTAGAGCAGTGGTTCTTAACCTTTTTCATCGTCTTACCCTCCGAGACTCTCCAGAGTATTACTGTGACCCCTATAATAATTTTTGTAATGGTGAACTTTGCGTAAAGGTAGAATAAATCAAAACCATATAAAGATCCTAATTTATTGAAAATATTACAAATAAATGACCTTGAGAAATGCTACAAGTGCTAAACAAATACAAAATCCATGGAATTACTGAACATCATACAAAACCTACTTATTCACTCAGTGTGAGGATTGATATATATATATATATATATATAATGAGAAAATATATTAAATACGATGGAAACATTGATATTTAAATTTTAATTTCGATGTATTAATATTATATAGTTAAATAAAATTTATGCAATTCAAAATGTTGCAATATATGAAAATATTTACTCAAAATTAGACAGGTGGTTGCACAACAAGCATCTCGACAAGGTTCAACTGCCGCACTTCAGCGTGTTTCTCATTGGTGGGCAGTTACAGGCACTTGCCACAAAAATTACAAGCTGCTCTGTGATTTCCCCAATAATTCCCAAACCTTCCATGACCCCCCAAGAAACCTCAAACGATCCCCAGGTTAAGAACCACTGTTCCAGAATTTAATCATCCATTCTTTCATAATTTTAAAATGAAAACGTAAAGAAAAGGTTGGTTTAAAAACAACTGGTACAATTACTTAAAAGTTGAGAAAAGATTTAATGATGAAAAAAATAGCACAATAAAACTGAAGAACATTTTTCATTTACAGAAAATAATACAAAGACATGACATTCATTAGTTGAACAGAATTTTATAGAAAACTTTAAACTGAAAAAAAAAGGAATGTCAATACAATAATAAAAATAATTAACAACTTCTCATTTAGAAACAGTCATTTCTTGTGGTTTGATTTGTAGAGTTCAACAAAATCTTTACATCAAGAACAGTTCTAGATATGTGATTTGAATAACTTGTTTAAATCCTGGAGTTATCTTTACACTTAACTTATACGTTTACACCTAATTTGTTTTCAAATATTATGATTTCAGTTATCTGACTGTTGAAAAAAATCTTCACATAGAGGCTTAATAATAATAATACTTTTTTTGAGAGGGTAATGATACATGTACTGTTCCATTTTAAGAAATTTCATGAGGCTTTAATACACAAGAGGAAAAGTATTCTGCTCAAAACAGAATGCAAATAAACTATTTTCCAAGTGTTATTAATATTGTTCCATGTCATTTAAATTTGCAATGACTATTGTTTGTCTTCATGACAAACATTTTTTTGTTGGTTTTTCTTATAGGTTATTAAAAATAAACTAACTTCTACCCTCATTTCAACCTGGAAAACTCAAGTTAGCTTAAAGTGTAGGTCACTGGTTAGGCCACATTGAAAGTATTGTATTCAGTGTTGGGTTTTTTACCTTGGGAAGGACATTGAATTATTGGAAAGGGTTCAGAGGAGGGTTGTTGCCTGGGATAGAAAGTGTGGACAACTTGTAATCTAAGAAATAGATTTATCTTGAGAAACAAATTAAGAAGTGCTAGAAGGAATCTGATTAAGGTGTTTAAGATTGTTATTAAGGTATAAAATGTTATATTTAATGGTGAGAATGGTAGGACTAGAAATAAAAAATATAAAAGTGGAAATATCATTATCCTCTATTTCCACAAATAGTTGCTGTCCATAAAAGTCCTGAAATCTACCATCTCTACTCTACCTGAGGTTCAAATAAAACAACAGCATAGGAGTAATTATCAGCTCCATAAAAGTCCTGAAATCTACCATCTCCACTCTGTCTGAGGTTCAAATAAAACAACAGGGTAGGAGTAATTATCAGCTGAGACTGTTATATTTTTTCTAAAAGGGGTAACTGGCCATTGGAATGAGTTACTTTTTGATGTGAGGTGTGCAATAAATACAAGGAAAGGCCTCATAAATACTTGAACAATAAGGGTTGGCTTTAATATTTTGGTTTTGGTTTTAATAAAAAGAGTTTAGTTTAGTGGATGGTATGGCCTAAATGGACCAATAGATCCCTTGTTGTCCTTAAATTTTGTTATATATACACCATGCATTATATGTTAATTTTGGAGTCTTCAAACCAGGAAAGCCCTCTTCATTAACCAAAATAAAGCTAAATAGTTCTTTAATAATGTATTATTATTATTAAATTAACAATTCTAGCTGAAAAGATAAAGTGAGACCGTTTTCGCCACAAAAACCTGTATGAAAACTTGTAATGACAGGAGGAAGATGTGTGCAAAACATTGCTATTGGTAGTTTTTTAGACGAACAGTGGTGTGCCTCGAGAACCACTACCTAGACATCTGCTATTCCTTATTTACACTGATGGAACTTATAAGGAGCATAATTAGCAAATTTTTCAAATAGCATTATACTTTTGGATGTTTACAGCTGTAATAACAATGTTGAAGTATTACAAAATGGTAAGTTTGACAAATGGCCTTTAATTACAGTAAGTGCACACATTTAACATAATTCAGCCTTGGCTTATTGTGTAGTTTTCTCTCCACATATATAAGAATACTGACTTATTATAGACAGTTCAGAGTAGGATTACTATGTTAATTCCAATGAAAGGTCATTTTATTGAAATAGGTTAAGATATCTTAATGCATTTCATCTTGAAAAAAGAAAGGTAGGGGTGATCTCATTGACATTTACAACATTATCTGCGAGGTTGGTACGATGATGGTCTTCGAGTTCTGAAAACTACAGGACAGAATGGCACAGGATTTGTAGAAGACAATGATTCAGTTAACAACAGTTCAAGTTTTCTAAACAATTAATTAGTTTATGAATTGAGTAGCAATAATCAACTGTGGAGGTAAGCACCTTGCAAGAATATAGATGTTGTAATTTCCTCTATAATAATGGGAAGGTTTAATTTATACTTTTGTTTTTTAAATATTGGGGGCAGTGTATGAGTAGGTTTTTAGGATCAAATGATTACTTGTTTGTCATGTGTTATGTAGGCCAGAAATATATATACACATTGGTGATTTTCATGTGTAGAATCTTTAAAAAAGGAGATTCCAGCATTTGTATTTAACAATTTTTATACAATTACCCATAAGAAAATAATCTAGTTTAGTGAAGCCAAGAGAAACTGAGGAATTACAATCCTCTTACAAATTGTTTACGTTAAGTCTGTTTGATGGAATGTTGTTGAATACATACGTATGTTGAATAATGAAAACATTTCCTAAAGGCACTCCCAGAATACTACAGCTCTGTATCAGTTCCTTCTTCCTGACATTACCTTGTTTATAGAAATCACCTAAAGTGAAGAAACATTTGTTAATATACATACATTTTGGTAAAAAAAAAAAAAGTAGTGGTGGCATGTTTTATTTAAGTTCCTGTGATTAATCCTGTTTATCATCTTCTTTTGTCCTTCTAGAATTTTACACTCTAGATGTCCCTAATTTAACAGTGATAGACTACGGGAACAGCAGCTAGGTAACTTCATCAACTGCCAACTCTTGGATTATTTTTTCACTAGCAAATATTTGGATTAACTGTCACATTATAATCTTTCCATGGTTGAAAGAGCAAGCATGTTTGGTGACAAAGAATCTAACCTATTATCTGCAGGTTGCAACTCAAGTGCCCTAACCACCAGTCCATGCCAGACCCCAAGCTAAAAAGCATCAACAATTTCCATGGCAGTTACATTATGCTATGCATGACAAACTTAGTATTGAGTTTAAGGTAGTAGTAAATGTTTTTTTTTTTTTATATTATTAGCATACAAATTTATTTCATGCATATTTAGCAATAGTAACAATTAGAAGTTCCAAAAGGTTAAAATGTCAAACTTGTAACTGCACACTTAAATAGTCATAAGATTTGCAAAATGAAAAACATTTGACATTACAGGTGGAAGAAAATAAGAGCGACAGTTACAAATAACAAAACACTAACTTACGTATTAACTGCTCTGTCTCACCTATAGATAAACACAAAATAAAAATATCTGTAAAAGTTTCTGGATGTCTTGAAGTTGATTTTATCTGTTGAATGGTAGGAGCAAAAAACATACATTCATCATCAGGATGGGCAATTACAATTAAAACCTTTTCCCAAATTTGGATAAAGATGATTTTTGAGGGCAATATACGTACACTACAAATGCATAAAGAAGTACAACTGCTATTACGGTTAATGAGAACAGTAGAAGTGATATGGTTCCAGAAAGTCCCAAGTTTATATATATATTATGTACGAATTCCATACTTCATGTCACGAGCGTACAGATAAGCCAAGTGATAACATCATCGATTGTAAACATACTTAGAACATTGGACGTTACAAAGTCGCATAACTTAATGTTAGGCCTAAGACAAAATACTGCTATAGTACACATACGTAAAACGCATATGTTACAAATTAACCTACATCCAACTCATTCAATGATCTCGCATTCACGTGTCTCACAGTATATCTTAACCAATGAAAACGTTCTTTGTTTTTTATCATCACCAGTGTGTTATGGGTAATGTAAAAAATATATCTCGTCGAATAATATATATATATAGTATGTCTAGATTTATACAACTTTGTTACAATATATTTCTTTATCGATCGTGATATTACTTGTTTAAAATTGTATATTAAATTTTAATAGATTTATGAAAAGGCATGAAATCCAGATGTTTACTTTGCATTTTAAAACTGGAAAAAAACATTAACTTGTATTAGCACTGAATCATTAAAATTAGGTAATATTGGCAGCAGTATGTCTCCGGATTTACAACGCTAAAATCAGGGGTTCGATTCCCCTCGGTGGCCTGAGCAGATAGCCCTATGCGGCTTTGCTATAAGAAAAACACAAACACACAGGTAATATTGGATGGTGTTAATAATAAATAAAAAATTCGGAAATTTGTATCTGGTACAATATTTATAGTTGTTTGTTTTGGAATTTCGCACAAAGCTACTCGAGGGCTATCTGTGCTAGCCGTCCCTAATTTAGCAGTGTAAGACTAGAGGGAAGGCAGCTAGTCATCACCACCCACCGCCAACTCTTGGGCTACTCTTTTACCAACGAATAGTGGGATTGACCGTCACATTATGCACCCCCACGGCTGGGAGGGCGAGCATGTTTAGCGCGACGCGGGCGCGAAACCGCGACCCTCGGATTACGAGTCGCACGCCTTACGCGCTTGGCCATGCCAGGCCTACCAATATTTATAGAGATATGTCATTTCTTTATTTCCTATCACACACTTTATAACACATCTGTAAAGATGAAATTGACTTACGTTTTATACTATCAATTTTGTTACTATTTATGAGTTGTCACAGTAGATTTGTTTGTAACTGAGTAAATCATATATTTTTAAAAGTATGAATACTCGAATACACGCACAAACAAACAATTACGCAAGTTCCCGCGATGTGTTCAAATTACATATTTTATTATTGCAACTAATTCACGTACAATATTCTTATTTTAAAATAAAGCATTTCCTAAGTAATTAATGATAACAGTTTCCAACAATATTTATCCAGCAATTCCAAATAATTAAATTATTTAATACGTTAAATGCTATCAAATTAGCTATTTACAATAGTTTTTAATTGGACACAAAATGGCAATACAATCGAATAGCTTTAATTGATAAATCCCGTATGTGTGTGTGTGTTTTTCTAATAACAAAACCACATTGGGCTATCTGCTGAATCAATCAAGGGGAATCTACCTCTGATTGTAGCGTTGTAAATCCAATCCCGTATGCCTCTCTATTAAAATTAGGCGTTGATTCTCTTAAGTTGAATAGTCTTGCCCTATGATGCTTTAAATCACGTACATGCACATAAATTATGTCGTTCAGAATGAAAATTCAATAATGTAAGTTATAAATATTGAATCTTGATGGATTTTGAGGAAAATAAGGTGTAACGATTTAAGCCAAAGAGTCTCTTGTTTTACAGAAAGGATATATGCAGGTTTGTAGTTTATTAATGTATAATAATTCCAGTGAAAAGATACAATTAAGATTTAAAGATAATAATAACAATGGCAAAATATCGAATTGTACGTAACTCCCCCACATTTATCAATGGATATAAAAGATAAAACTAACAACTCGAAAAAACATAATTTTAAACTGAGCCTTAATTTGCTGACTCATTTGTTATCTGGCAAAGTAAACTTCGCATTTGCGCATTTGTTATATTAGTGTGATAAGTATACACCAGTTTGTCAAGAGATGGCAGTAAAGTTTAAAAAGACATTAACAAAGCACAGTTTCTTTTCAACTAAAATTTATATAGCGAACGTGCATTTTTTTGAACGTCAATAGTATATTAAAAAGTGTGTGTGTTTTCTTATAGCAAAGTCACATCGTGCTATCTGCTGAGCCCATCAAAGGGAATCGAATTCCTGATTTTAGCGTTGTAAATCGTATTAAAAAGTAATAGAAAGTGATAATTTCCAACAGCTGTTATTCAATGCTACCACACCAGTTATCTGCGGACCATTATTTAAAATTCTGATTAGGAGGCTGATGGACTTGATTTTACACGTCTATCACCAGTTTATTTATATTGTATTTCTGTTGGAACTAACTAGTGTAAACTTTAATAAATAATATTTTTGCCTTTCTCGATAAATCGTGAGTGGCTTAAGATAATTGTTTAAATAAAAAGTATGCTCACACACATGAACGACGCCAGAGGGCACGTCACGATGGCCACGAAATTTTTTTTTTCTACTACTTCAAAACCTGTTGATGATGGCGCTGTAAATACATATCTCATAACTTCTTTTGTTTTTTGATGTGCTGTTTTTTTTTTCCAGTCTAACACAAGCCTCACTATGGACCATGTACTAGACTGCAACTGACTTAAGCCAATATGATATCACCCATATTCACCTTGAGATAAAACTGCCGACGTCCATGATGAAAGTACACACTTATAGCCATATACAATACGTTTTAAACATATTCTCTGAATCTCAATGACAATATAAAAATGTGGATTAATTACTTAAAGTGACTCGTTTCGGTAGATATACAAGTCCATTACATAAATTATATCTTCTATTTTAAAAACTTTTTTTTTCTAGCCATTTTTGTATTAGCTTTACATTTAGGTACGCGAATCATTAAACTCACGAGTGCTAACATGGCCTAGTGATTAAAATACTCAACCCGTAATATGAGGGTCACACGTTCGAATCACGTTTTCAAATATGCTCGACTTTTCAGCCATGGGGAGAATTACAATACGACAGTGAATCATACTCTGTGTTAGTAAAAAATAGCCCAAGAACTAGCAGTGGACGGTGTATCACATCAAAATTATGGACGGCCAGCGATAGGAACCACCGAGTATTTTTCAAAATAAACACTTATCGGGTAACGGTTAGGGTAGGTTTGTTTGAGGTCTAGTGCAGCGTATCCCAAACTTTCTCGGTTCACGGCGCCCCTAGGCAAGAAGAAAAACCTAACATTCCGTTTATTAAGTAGTTAGGTCCAAACAACTTAACACTTAATAAGTATTTGTGTCCTAACAACTTAATAGCCGTGTGAAAGAATAATACACGTAAACTGAAAGTAAAAACAATATTTTTATTTCATTCTTAAACAACCACAATTACTAATAGAATGGCTAACCAGATTGGCCACCGCTACCCTCATTTCCTGTTCCACATTGATTTTCGTGCGGTACTTGCTTTTTATCACAGCAATCGTTGAAAACCCAACTTACCAGAGATATGACGTTGCAAATGGAATTAGAATGCGCTGAGCTTTAGCACTTAACAGCGGATATTCATCTTTTACTGATATCCAAAACTCAGTTAGTTCCATGCTGCCAAGTTTTGTTTTTAAAGTCTTGTCACAAGAAAGTTCAATAAAATTTTCTTCTTCTGCAGAGGTAAATTCAGATGGTGTCTTAGCCATGAATGATTCTTGGATCCATGTAAACATCTCCATATCTTTTGGAAAGTAATTTTCAAACCAGTTACTGAGCTGTTAGGTGCTCCTCAAAAACAGATTTCAGTTCGTGGGTCAAATCAACTTCATTGGATGTAACAAACTGCCGCAACAGGGGGAAACAGTCTTTGTCACCATCTTCATTCATTTTTCTCCACCATAGTAGTAACTTTTTACTGAAGGCTGAAACCTTCTCTGCGAATTTCAGAATGTGCGTGTTGCTTCCCTGCAGAAAGAGATTCAGCGCATTCAGTTTTTCGAAGAGATCGCACAGATTTGCTAATTTTGACAAAACTCAGTATCCAAGAAGGTTTTAGTACATTCGTGTTCTTCGACTTCGAAATAAGAGTAGAGTTCTTGTCGTAATTCGAGCACACGGGACGGTATATTCCCACGGGAGAACCATCTCGAGCTACAGTAGTACAACAAAGATGCGTGCTCAGATCCATATCTTCACACAGTCATTTTAAAAAAAACCTCACCTTTTGTGGCCGAGTTTTTATAAAGTTCACCACTTTCAACACACTTTCCAGGACTAGGTTCAGTGGAGGACACGGGTACTTTGACACAAGGGCTTCCCCGTGGATTATGCAGTGGGTACACGGTGCATCAAGAGCTTTGCTTCGTATGAGTGCCTGCAATCCTCCATAACAGCTGGACTTAGAGTGACCATCATTGGTATAGACGTCAATGCACTGAGTCCAGTCTAAATTGTTTTCATTCATAAAAGTGTCAAGGATCTCAATCAAGTCTTGAGCCTTTGTACCTGCAGTGATACCTTTACAAAAGAGAAGGTCTTCCACAACTTTATCACCATCCACGAACCGTGTGTAGCAAATCAAATGAAAATCCTTGTTACTATTCGTCACCTCATCTAGATGTCACTCGAATTCTTTCCCTTTCATTTTTTTCAATTTGCTCATCTTTGAGGTTTTCAGCCATGTGTTGGATTCTACGACTGATAGTATTGTTGGATAAAGGCACCTTTGAAAGCAGTCTTCCCGCAGATTTACCAACCTTAATGTTCACCAAATCCACTGCAGCCGGTAAAATCAGTTCTGCGATGGTGTGAGGATTTTTACATTTCGTGACTCTATATACCACCTTGTAGGATGGTATTGATGTTTATTTCAAAAATGTATCTTTTTGTTCTTTCAATTTTTTTAACTTTCTGGTAAAGTAATCACGGGGTTTACTACTCATGTTAGGATGATTGGTCTCTAAGCGGCGTTTTAGTTTTCTTGGAAGCATGCACTCTGGAGCTAAAACTTTTAGACATAATACACACTGCGGACACTCTTCATGATTGACATCTGCCGAAGTAAAACCAAAATATAGATAACTATTGTAATATTTCCGTTTCTTCGCAACTTTGCCACTGGTCTGTGGTTCGCCATCCTTTTATTCACTCCCACACTTCTTATTAATGTTCAAATTCTTCCCATTTTTATGCACAAGGACTAAAAAATCAACAAAATAATTCACTCAACTTTACTAGACCTCACAGACACTTGATCACAACATCCTTCAGTTATTTCAATTACTGACGGATTCGAAGAGTCGACAGGTATTTATATACAAAACCTAAGAAACGAGAAAGTTCGAGAAATTAGTGGCGTAGCCAAAAGTACAAATAAATAAAAACATATCTCAAACTTTCGAGAACGTCATCGAAAGGAATGTCGCTCGATCTAATGTTGAAACTGTGAACTACCTCGAGCTAAAAATGTATCTCAGAACGGCTGGTATGGGTATTAACACTTTTACTGATAAGGAGAGAACAATGTTTCGACCTTCCTAGGTCAGTTTCAATTTGGAACCACAAGTCTAGTGCGTTAGTTGGTGTGAAAAAGATTAAGCATATATACAAAAAATCAAACAGAATCACAGTTGTACAATAATATATGATTAAGTTAAATACACTCTTATTAAATATCACATATACATATTTTTATTTCATATATTACCCTTAGAACTTCAACATTCATAAAGATTTATAGGTGTAACATAGCATACCTCTAATAACGTCATTTTTAATTACAAAATGTAGTTCAAAACTTCTACCTGTATGTAAAAGCCAATACCTTATAAACTATGGCAGAGGGTGTAAATAACGTTATTGCAATGACAACGGATATCTTAAGGGTTGAACTTTCGAGATTCTCGCCTAACGGGTATATAAAAGTAAGCCATCATAAGACACCAAGAGACAATAACAGAATATTGTTCGTTAGCTATACGTAGTATACTATAAGCCTCAGAAACTACAATTTATGGTTAACGCTAAGCGGAAAACTACAGAATTTGACTATTTTCTGGGGTAAAAAGCCAGCTTATAAGCGGCGTGAGACAAGCCAAGCAAGCTAGCGTAAAAGAGGTGTAACAACATGAATTCAGAATTAACTCGCTCGTCATGGACCTCGACAGTTAATAAAATATTCAGTTCTAGATCAGAAGACTCAGCATAGTTTGTAAAACGCGTGCATATAAATCAATATTTTTAATAACTATTTGTAATAACCGTTATTATAAATTGTATCGTTGTTTATATATTGAAATGTATTTGTGTCAAGAAAGAAAATTGAGTGTATCAATCCTGTTGACAAAAATCATAAATTTGATACACATTGACATTTAATTAACTTCTAAATTCAAATTTAAATTTCCAGTTATTTAAAATCTTAATACGTAACATAATAACCCGCAGACTCGTCCGAGATTAATTATAATATATAACACGGCCCGGATGCCAGTTAGGGAAACTTTAATTATGTTTATGTGATAAGAATATTTAAATTATTATCCAATATCTTTTGTTTTTGAATTTCGCGCGCAGCTATAAAAAGGCTGTCTGTACTAGTCGTCCCTAATTTAGCAGTGTACGACTAGAGGGAAGGCAGCTAGTCATCACCGCCAACTCTTGGGCTACTCTTTTACCAACGAATAGTGGGATTGACCATCACATTATAACGCCCCCACGGCTGAAAGGGCGAGCATGTTTGGTGCGACGGAGAGTCGAACGCCTTAACCCACCCGGCCATGCCGGGCCTTTTGATGTTGGCTTAATAGATAGTTTGAGTAATATAGCATAACAACACAGACTCACTTGTTATTTTGACAGGTGGTATCTTAGGGACCACATGCACGTAACTATATTATACACATTTGTTTTACTTAAGGGGTTCACACATCTAACAATATAAAACATATTGTTTCAACTTCATGAGACGGTTCATTGCTGGTAGGCATTGTTTACACATTATATATGACACGAGTTATATTTATTCAAGAAAAGTACGTACTTCCTGTTGTTGTTTTTTCTTTGTCTTCGGTTATAACGAAACTTTCAAGAAAAAGTTACAATAGCGACTATTATTAAATTCAACATAACAGCTGTGTGAAATAATGGAATCCATCATCGAATATACGAAATTCGGGGCGTTTGATCCGCATTTCGACACGCTGGTCACCGTGTTACATCTGATGACACAAGTAAACGGTTGGTTTAGCTGGTGCAACTGGTATTTTCAGGTAGAATAAAAAAAATGAGTGAAGCAACGAAACAAAATTTACATTTATGTGTTTTAAACTTGTATCTATTGAAATTGTTATGCACTCAATAAATAACGTTTCTTACAGTAATTAGTATGTGTCCGGATTTGTACTCGAGTCTCAATGTTTTCAAAAGTAATTTCTATAAGGTGGTATTTCTGTTCTTTGTTGAATTTCACACAAAGCCACTAAAACAGGTATTTCCTCTAGTCGTTTCTTGTTTATAAAGTGATAAACTAGTCAGCATCACTCACAGCCAACTTGTAGGTTACTTTAATGGAGTAGTAGGATTTGACTGTCCCTCTTATAACACACTCACGGCTACAAGGTGCGGAGTGAAGTTTAAAATATTAAAAAGAACTGAATTCTAATGATATAGGTTTATTTCAAAATATCAAAATGTATTGATTTCTAATGATATAGGTTTATACCAAAATATTAATATGTATTGAAATCTAATGATATAGGTTTATGCCAAAATATTAAAATGTATTGAATTCTAATGATATAGGTTTATGCCAAAATATTAAAATGTATTGAATTCTAACGATATAGATTTATACCAAAATATTAAAATGTATTGAAATCTAATGATATAGGTTTATGCCAAAATATTAAAATGTATTGAATTCTAACGATATAGGTTTATGCCAAAATATTAAAATGTATTGAATTCTAACGATATAGGTTTATACCAAAATATTAAAATGTATTGAATTCTAATGATATAGCTTTATACCAAAATATTAAAATGTATCGAATTCTAATGACAGAGGTTTATACCAAAATATTAAAATGTATTGAATTCTAACGATATAGGTTTATACCAAAATATTAAAATGTATTGAATTCTAATGATATAGCTTTATACCAAAATATTAAAATGTATTGAATTCTAACGATATAGGTTTATACCAAAATATTAAAATGTATTGAATTCTAATGATATAGCTTTATACCAAAATATTAAAATGTATCGAATTCTAATGACAGAGGTTTATACCAAAATATTAAAATGTATTGAATTCTAACGATATAGGCTTATACCAAAATATTAAAATGTATTGAATTCTAATGATATAGCTTTATACCAAAATATTAAAATGTATTGAATTCTAATGACAGAGGTTTATACCAAAATATTAAAATGTATTGAATTCTAATGATATAGCTTTATACCAAAATATTAAAATGTATTGAATTCTAATGACAGAGGTTTATACCAAAATACTGAAAACATTCCTTTCAAAACTGTATAAATCTAAATAAAAATAGTATACGGATAATTATATGTGTAAAATATAAAATTATGCTGTACATTCGTTCAAACGTTTACATACTAAATATAAGTTGTACACGTTCAGACAGTTTTTATTGTTGAATAAATGGAAAATGAAGTGAAACTGTAAAGTGTAGAATTTCATCATCATGCTGAGTTAATATTGTGTCGGATAAAATTGCAATCAAAGTTAAACGAAATTCAATATGACCTATCTAAAGACTGGTAAAAGTCAACATTGGTCAATTCTGGAACCTGGGGCACATGGCATGGTCAGTCTGTAGAACAAGTAGCCATCTGATGGCAGCATTTCGAGGTACTATCTGCGCTTGATGACAATCTGTATAACAAACATATACGTCGTCATAGGTCATGTGACATCACAACATCAAAGGATACCTCCTTTTGTCTTCACGCTCTTAGGCTTCGCTGTTCTCTTGGGGCGACAGTGAAGCGTGTACAACCTTTGTCAAACAAACGCTGTAAGCTTTTCAGTTGAAGAAAATAAAACACAACTAAATCCATATATGCACATATAGAAAAATACCCCACAGTTTTCAGTTCTTGCATTTTAATAAAGTCAAAGGTAAAAAAGGCTTAACAGAAATTCATATATATATTCAAAGGGCTAGTGCCACTTACATACCTGGATTGTTCAAATATATTCTAGGTCTATGTATCACAACAGCTCTTTGGATTTCTGAATACATTCAAGATGTTACTTATCGAATTTACAACCTTTTACGGTTATCCTTGTAAATAAATAGCCACAACCAACTTTGAAGAAAATGTACTAAGTTTTATTGTCAGTTCCCCGGTAAATACACGTGTACTTTTTTAACCAGTTTCTGTATTTATCAGTAAAATAAATCAACTCATTTCTTCACTTCATCTATTCTATAAGATAGCAGGTGAACTAAATCAGGATAGAGAACATAAGAAGTTAACAATACAACACGCGATGAAAATGTAATGTGCCTTTAATAATAACCATTTATTTAGGGGTTAACACTTTATATATACGGTTAATAACTTTACATATAGGTATATTATAACGTGAAGTTTTGATGGTTATTAAATTGTTTAGATCTTTCACTTTGTTTTTTAGCGGACTACAAATATGTTTTGACGAATGAAAATTTCTTACTGAGAAATTATTTACCACGACTATTCCAATATAAGCAATACTTTAGAATAACGTAGTTTAGTGCGTTTTTTCTTTGTCCTCAGTAGTTTAGCTAGTTGAAAAAAAAAAGAAATAAAAAGAAGATTCTTATCAAAATTAAAGTTTTCACCTAACAACTCAAAGAATAAACATAACCCGTTTAGAATTCAGGTAACAACTTTACCGATGGTTAGGGTTCATGAGGTAATACAGGAACCATACATTGGATTGCGGTCCGTGTCAACGTCCGGAAGAAATCCATATTGTCCAGCTCTTGCTGTGAAGCCAGTCGCACCGAGACGCATCTGAAGCTGCCAGTGGAGTCATAGGAACCGACGCACCTGAAACACAGCAACTGTGGCCATGAGAATGGACACTGGGACAAGCAACGGCTGTGTTTATTTTGAAAGAAACCTCAGTGGAGAGTTTTGAACGATATACCATCGATATGAAAGTTAGTTATATAGCAGTAGAGACCGATGCTTAAAGAACAACTTCATTAATATATAGAAACTGAAGATTTACACCGAGTTTCAATACCTGTGATGGGCAGAGCACAGACAGCCCATTGTGTAGTTTTGTGCTAAATTCCGATCAATCGATTATATATATAACGACTATTAGAATAATAAGAACTACAGATTTATTAACGTAAAACAGACAAGCAAACAGACCCCTCGCTAGTACAGCGGTAAGTCTACAGATTTATAAGGCTAACATCAGCGGGTTCAATTCCCCTCGGTGGGCTTAGTAGATAACCCGATGTGGCTTTGGTATAAGAAAAACACAAACCCACGAGAAGACAGTGCCCTTTTTTTTAATCAAAAATATAATTTTTAATTGTTACTTGGAAACAGAAACGATATTTTAGAAACGTTTGTCTATTTGATCGTTTCTTATTGACAATTTAATACTGTTTTGATGTTTAGAAAAAAACGACTGTTACACCACAGATATGTATGAAATAATTATTATTTTTAATCAACGTTTCGTCTTTGTGGTTCCATCAGGGTTAGTATACAGAAGTATTTAGCACTGTGTAGAATTATATATATATTTTTCAAATTTTCAATAATTTTTTATTACCTTGCTGATTGTTGAAATTGATTTTAAAATATTTGTGAGGAGACTATGGATCTATATATACTAAATCAAACGTTCAGGAGTTGAAGTAAGGTCTTGGATACCCTCTGACATGTATAAAATAACACGACTCTATGATGACAAAACTATTACTGAAAACACTTTAAAACATTTTCGACTACTTTATAACACTTTTGTTTGTTCCTTTTGAATTTCGTACGAAGCTACACGAGGGCTATCTGCGCTAGCTGTTCCTAATTTAGCAGTGTAAGACTAGAGGAAAGGCAACTAATCATGACCACTCACCGCCAATTCTTGGCTAATCTTTTAACAATGAATAATGCGATTGACCGTTACTGTATAACGCCCCAACGGCTAAAAGGGGCGAGCATATTATTTGGTGGGATTACATACAACAAACAGCTGGTCTCTTTAACACTTGTTTTGGTAATTTCCGTTTTGAGCTTTGGATTACTTTGTTTCAATTTAATACATTATTTAAAATCAAAGAAATACCAGTAGACTGTCAGAAATCCAAACATGGCAAAACTTTTAGACAGACCCCTGGATAACTTGGTTCAGTACTATAATAAAAATATTAATAAAAAATGAAATGATGAGAGTTACATAATATATTACAAACCAAGCCCGAAGTACATCTCCTCTCTAAACATCACAAACAAGAAACGTTCGGGACAAACAGTACTAGAGTAACTGATTCCTATACACAAACGTAGCTCTATTTTAAAGGGTTTTATATGTAAAAATAGGGTTATGTGTGTGCATATGACTGCTGAGTGAAACTGTATTGCAAACACGGATTAACAGTGCGATTGTATGTAAATAAAACTGGTAAAAACATCGGAATTAATATGACCCCACGAAGTGGACATGTCACGGAGATGCTATGTTAATTTAAACAGTGGATAAAATGTAACATTCTCTGAGTAATGGAAGAACAAGTAACAAGGGTTATTACCTAGGACATAGTAAGAATGAAAACAATTACAGATGGGAAGGAAGAGGTCTACGCTGAACCTGACCTTTCTGGTCCAAACATGGTTCGAATCCTGTTGAATAAGATGATAAACCAACTAAAAACACCACTGCATCTCAATCTTTGATGACCCTATCATATCTCAGAAGGGCAAAGAGTGAAACGTCGTCGAGCGATGTTTTGAGAGTATGTTTTGTTTATGTTGTTGGACTATAGAAAATTTGCTTCGAAGAACTGGTGGATCTCTTTTCTTATTACCCCTCCTACTGGTACAGCAGTATGCCTGCGGACTTACAACGCTAGAAACCAGGTTTTGATACCCGTGGTGGGCAAAGCACAGATAGTCCGTTATGTAGCTTTGTGCTTAACTTTAAGCCAACATATAAACTCTTTCCTTATTATGTTTCTTACAGTTATACGTGACTAGGTTCACAATTCGTTGAAAACAAGAAATACTCAACCAGGAAGTCAACCGAGTGGTTTATTTTAATTCTCAAGGTCAGATAATTCAACGCACACTTGCTGAAATATTCTCTACCGGTTTCACTACACGCGTTTTCCTTGCGAACTGCAGCCAATATACGGGTTGTTTTTAAAACACAGTTTGATCGAGAGCACGTAGCTTCGTGAAGCTAATCTTCATTGGTTAAATGGTTGAAAAGTACAGTAAAGTACGAAAATAACCAAAGCATGTTTAACTTGCCTTGTAAACATTACATGATAAGGAACTCGAACCGTTAACAACGTGGTGATGATACGATGTTATTTTCTAAAAGTAAACAATTCCTCACTTATAAAAGCTACTCAAACATCAACTGTTTACTGCTACCAAAAGTTCTCAAAAGCCAGGAAATATATAAAATGAACTATATTTATAAAGTCATGGTTACAATATATATATATATAAACCCGACAGATAAAAAAAAACAACAACCAAAATACATACAGGTAAATGAACATAAACGCATATAAGGGATATAACTGTGAAAACAGATATTATGAGGAGAAACATTAGCACCATACTGTAATTAGAAAACCATCGGACCTATAGTCCACATTAACAAGGTCCTTGTAATACCACTTTTAATACTTGAACAACTGGTTTGTATTTTTAAGGTTAGTTTACTTTATTTTTTTAACAAATTACGAAGGTAATTAGTAGGCTTTCTAATTTACGTAACCTAATGAAATCAATACCAAATTTGGGGTCCACCTTCCGGAACTCCCAGTGAAAGTGTTTTCGCGAAATACCCAGATTCCCTAAGGGTTTGGGTAAAAACGTTTAACTTTGTGCATACCCTAGGACCGAGATAATTATTTTGGTACCACTTAGAATTTGAGGAGTTCAGCAGTTCTCGGGTAATCCCAGGGTTCCCCAAAAACTGGGGTAAAGTATTTACATTTGCGGAAACCTCATAGCACTTTAAACACTGATTCTTACATAGATAATAACTACATATGCCTGACATATGTTTTGTATTGGGGTGTTTTTACGAAGTTACACTAGTGAAACCACGTTTTTACAATAAACATTAACGACGGAATTATTTAGATTTAAAAGCTTTTTTAAAAATTACTGAAATTTCACCCACCAAAAAAAATCTATTTTTTTATAACAACCTTCCAATAATCAAATCACAAGTTCAAACATGAAGAAAACCAAAAGCACCTTATTTGTAGAGCCCTAAACGTGAGTTAGTAGTGAATGGATAGATTTTTTTTTTTTTCAAAATTTACTGGCGAAGAAAGGAAAAAAAAAAATCAATTTATATATACGTGCGTGCGTGTGTGAAACTCTTATAGCAGTTTCTACATTGAAACCTAAACAGGATAATATCCAAGTATCTTCAAACTGTGATGGGTATACTACAATGTCAGTTATCACCTCAGAGACTGCAGTTCCTCATTGTTAGCTATGCTTGAAGTCAAACAATTGGGTCCACCAACTGACTGACTGACTGACTTCATGGAACCTTACAGCATTGTCATTCCGTAATTATCATTGTAAGTACACAATTTGATTAGTTTATTCGTATTGAATTGTGGCTCGTATTTGTGCTTTTATCTTTAAGTTTGTAAAATAAAGATTGTTTTTAGTAAGTTTAGTTTGGTTTGTTTTGAATTTCGCGCAAAGCTACACAAGGACTATCTGCGCTAGCTGTCCCTAATTTAGCAGTGTAAGACTAGAGGGAAGGTAGCTAGTCATCACCACCCACAGCCAACTCTTGGGCTACTCTTTTGCCAACGAATAGTGGGATTGACCGAAATATTATAACGCCCCCATGGCTGAAAGGGCGGGCATGTTTGGTACGACGGGGATTCGAATCCGCGACCCTCAGATTACGAATCTAACGCCTTAACCCACCTGGCCATGCCGGGCCCTTTTTAGTAAGTAAATTGTACGAATATTTTAAAAACTGGGAGTGGGTTACAGAGATATTATTATTTTTGTTGGCTTGCATTTCCAGCAGAGATACATGACGAATACCTGCGTCCCTAATTTAGCACTGACAGGTAAGTAGTTATCACCATACGCTATCAACTCTCAGAATACTCTTTTTACCAATGAATAGTGGGATTGACCGTAACATTATAATGTCCTCAAGTATGAAACGGCGAACATTTATGGTGTAACGTAATTGTATCCCCCGATCCTCAGATTACGAATCGAGCGCCCTGAGTACTTGGCCATGTCGGGCTTCGTGGTTTTTTGTTTATCTTTTTAGGTATAAACAGCTGCCAATACACGTGGCTGTTACACTGAAGGTCAAAACGTGGGGACATTTGGGTTACTCAGAAAACTTTAATTTCCACGTGTCCTTTTTTCTTTCCTGATCAGAATTTCGTAATATGGTAGGAACATTAGATTTTGCTTTCTTTTCTCATACGTGTTAGATCAATGTATTACTCATAGGTAAAATAAACAATTCATAGGAGGGAATTCCTTATTTATCTTACGAGTTACATTTACAATTTCAATATTCTGTAATAAAGTTTTCGGTGAAAAACAAATAACTAAAAGATCTTAAACAATTTATTTACATGTTCCTGTAGAGAAAGCTTTTGAAAACTTCCTTGCTGAGATTGCGAATGTTTTTATGTAGTAAATGTAATACTTTGTTAAAGGCAAATCCTTTATAGAAAAATAGATTTCAGTTTTCTTCTTAGAAGAACAGAAAACTTCTTTAAAAATATATATATGTGAAAATTATTAAACAGAGCTTTTGACCAATACGTTTTTGACTTACAATGAAGGTGTCATTGCGTTACCACACGAGAAAAATAACCTTCTACCTATGAAAAAGCCAGAGATAAGAACGGAAAAAAAAAAACCCTGTTAATAGCATATGGATATATACGTAGACATTTATTTACTGTATTCCGTAGAAACAAGTAGATGTGCCTGTTATGCATGTGAAATCTTTGTTAATGGCAACCTGAGGGTTAATCCCACTATTCGTTGGTAAAAAATTAGCCTTAGAGTTGGCGGTGATGACCAGTTGCCTCCCCTCTAGTTTTACACTATTAAGCTAGGGACGACTAACGCAGATAACCTTCGTGTAGCTTTGTGCGAAATTCAAGAAGAAATAAACACGTATTTGTTAATGTTTTGATAAACATTAAGTGTGGTTTTTGGAGTGAATGGTTTAGCATTGTTCCTTTGAACAGTTAAAATACTTTAGTCAAACTTCCACACGTGTTACATATACTCATATGAAAATAGAACTTATTAATTAAAAGCATACTTAAAGTGTCATAATCTATTATAATAATACTCAGATTTTGTCTCTCTTGAAAATGCTAATGCTCTTCATTTCAACAGACACTTTCTACAACAACATAATAAAAGCTTAGGTTGTAGAATAATATTATATGTTTATTTATTTATAGTATTAAGTGCAAAAACGCACACAAGTCATGGTGTTAATTTATCTCTTTATTGTAGTTAATAAATACTTATCTTATTTTGTATTATTCTAGAAATCCTGTATTTAAAGAATTACTGTCGCAATAAAGATACTAATATGACCACAAATGTTTCGCAGGTCTCCCTTATTAACCGTATAACTCTCCGGATGGGCGGCTAGTACATATAGAAATGGTTATGACTCTAGTTTGTATACACTACATTTTGTTAATACGCGACCGTTTATAATTACATTCACATGCTGCCGACTGGTATATTTTTTTTAATCTAACGAGCAACGGCTGGTAATAATATTAGTAATAGTGAAAAACTATTCCCTTTGGATTTATAGTTTGTTCCATTAAATATTTTTATATATCATATTACACTTATGAGGATTGTTTCTATTCCTTATTTGGTTAGAATAAACTTTATCCTCTCTCAAGTTGGCCGAACTCTAAAAGATATTACTGGGATTAAGGCCGAAAATATCGTTAATAGTGAATATATCTAACTTAAAATTTTGGTTTTCTGGTTTATTGAACTACTAAATTAGATGTTCCTTGTTAGTTTTATCTTTATTACTGTCTAAAATACTTTATTTCTGATTTTTATAATTAGTTTAATTAGTACTTAAATGAAGATATCATTTCTGAATGGCAGCTGATCCGACTAGAAAAATCGTATTAATAAAATTAAACATTTTTATTATTTTATAAGATAAAAGTCAGTAACTATCTTACTGGAAGGTAAGGTCTGGTCTGGTTTGAATTTCGCGTAAAGCTACACGAAGGCTATCTGCGCTAGCCGTCCCTAATTTAGCAGTGCAAGACTAGAGGGATTGTTTGTTTGTTTTTGGATTTCGCACAAAGCTACTCGAGGGCTATCTGTGCTAGCCGTCCCTAATTTAGCAGTGCAAGACTAGAGGGAAAGCAGCTAGTCATCACCACCCGCCGCCAACTCTTGAGCTACTCTTTTTACCAACGAATTGTAAAGTTGACCGAAGTTTGCAGAACTACCTTGATGAAAAAGAGCTTGGAAAACATCATATATCAGGTCATCCCATAAGTAACGTCCAAAAATTTAATACAGAAACTGCATCATCAGTTGACTAAATAACATTAAAAGCGTTTGAAATCCTTTCTCTTTTTCCCAACCTAAAACCGAACATTACTTAAGGGATGACCTGATAGATGAATTACAGAGTAAATAATGATATTAAGTCCCTAAAACAAAACTAAAGCAAGGAGAAAAAAATACTGAATAATGACATTTATTCTAATTATGTATTTCTAAATGTTAGATGCTACTAAATCGTTTACGACAGCAAGTAAGATAACATAATGATGAACAGGAGTTATAGTATCAAAAGATATTTAACTTATAGAAAGAATCGTGAGCGTTAATACAAAAACAATAATAATTAAATAAAATCTTTCTACAACTAGAGGGCACTGCTGTTCGATTTTTTTTTGTACATATTTTCAAGTTTTACTCAATGTTACTATTATGGTCATTTCTCAACCATTTTTCTCTTTCACCAACTTGAATTACAAACGAAAGCGACTGGTCGCCATTTCTTAAGATTTTAATAAGTTTCAAGAATGAAGACAATAAATAGATAAAAAAAAGTTACGTGGAACTGTTTTTAGTGATATTAAAACTCTAAATACATATTTATTTGAAGATCAGATATAACTAAAAGTAAAAAAGCTTGGCTATCATTTTATTTAACGAAAATATTCTAAAAAGAAATCTAGATCACATTTACCTGTACCAATGTCCTCTTGTAACTTTGGTTAAAGGTCTGTCCTGTATTTAAAAATATAAGATCACAGTTTTAACAGATTATAACATTGAAAATAAAAATGGATGACGTATAATTCTAACATATCCACATATTCTGTTGAATAGATTGTTTTACGTTACACTGTTTTTGCCAAATTATCAATTTTTCCCCTAACCTCTTCTTGTTTCGTATGTAACGATATTACACGTGTTTCAAATATTGATAGGTTGTTTAATAAGTATCTACGTCACAAGATGTAAAATGGAATTGACGACTATTTTTTATAATGGAAATTTAAATTATGTAAAAATAACAAATTTTACAATTTTAAAACGAAGTAATATAATAAACTAAATATTCAGATATAAAAGCTTATTTCTAGAGTGTGCTAACTATTAAATATCTAAGAAAAACCTTAACTACAAAATGGGGCGTGCCATACAAAAACTAAAACTACAAATTCAAACATTTTAAGTATATATTGTCAAAATCTTTTTTTAAATAACTGTACACCTACTATTTCGTAAAATACACAACCAACAGATTCTCCTCCGCCACGAAGTGTGAAATGTTTAGCAGTCCCATTTCTACTGCTTATTACGTTGGTACTCAACATACCTGTGTAAAAAATATAACTAATTAACAAGCTAGTCTAAGCATTATACGCCAGTCAGTGTTATTAACATAAGATTTTACGCAAATCTGATGTGTTTGTACACTTTTAGAACAAAAAATAAAATACAATGTTAAATGTCAGAGTAAAAAAATGGTTTCCTCATACGAAGTCTAAAATGTGAATAATTTAGATATAACTGTAGTTAAACGGACAAGAGGTTACTAAAATTATTATATATTAACCTTATAATTTTATACTGTGACTACTGATTTCTTAAAACCCTTCCTCTGTATTGGATATACATTATATACATATATATATATGACGTGTGATAAACTCGTTTGCATTCTGACTTTCAACACCATTTAATCGTAATTCAGCTTCAACATGTAATTAAAACGTATACATTTGTCGAGTATAACTCCAATTATTCATATCTTGTTGAAGTAAAATGTACATAACGTAATGGCCACTATTACATTTGTGACACGTGTTGATCCCTTTTGATCCTGTGAAGTTATTATTTAGAGTACTTTACAGGTCATAATTGATTTGGAAGAGAGAGTTTCTCGGTTTATTTCCTCTGTAACTGTCATATAAGTAAATATTAATTTTCCTTTTCTTCACAATGCACATAACTTTAATTTCTAAAGATCCATTTATTATAAACTAATTCAAGTTACCAAAGAGCTCAAACAAGACCAGATGATTTTCTTGCAAAGTACGATAAAGTTTCAGATCTGGTGGAGTCACTGATAACACTTTCAATTCATTAGATTCAGTAGTTCTCTTCTGGGTTTTGGGTACTTCTGATAGGATCTGTTAAAAATAAGAAACGCTACAAGTATCCCCTTCTCAGCATCTTTCGTTATATATATTTAAAATTTCTCAACTTACATCATTCTGGAAGATAAAGTACGACAGGCATACTTATCAATGCTATTAAATCTTTTCGTGTAGTTTCATTCCAATAAACCACCCAGGTATGCTAAATCAACAGTTATGTTTCTTCGTAAACAATGAAAGCAACTGTAATGGAATCTACCTGTACACTGATATTCCATTTGTTAGTTCAGGGTGAAACCTAAACATTATTACAAATTTACAAAATAAGATATACCAATTAGCGAATTAATTATTATGCCATCTCAAATTCTGATACACTGCTTCTCAAAATTCGAGCTTCGCATCACCAATCCATTCCCCCCCCAGTGGCACAGCGGTATGTCTGCAGTCTTACAACGCGCTAGGAACCGGGTTTTGATACCTGGGAGGGGCAGAGCACAGACAGCGTATTTTGTAGCTTTGTGATTAACTACAAAGAAATAAACCAATCGATTTTTCTAATGTCTTCGAAATGAGTGACTCTATCCTTGTCTCTTACTCTTTTCTCACAGACTTTACCCATCAAAATCTCTGTCAAACTTCCCTCAGACCTAAATAGCTGTCCAAAGTATCGAATCTTCCATTTTCTACACATAATTCATCCACTACGTCTTTAGATTTGTCTCAGTCAGTTCCAATACTACGTCATCAGGTTTCTTTCTGTATAGCTCACGTGTGTCTGTAAAACCACATTTCGTGTGGTTCCAATAGTTGTGTTTCAGTAAATAAGGTGAACGCTTACACCAGGGGACCATTGGTGACTTTTAACTAGCCTTTCTTCTATACCAGTTTCATATCTATCGTAACATTCTTATCCTATGATTTATCTTTTTCTCACACTTTTCACCACTACTCAAATTATGAAGCGACCATTGTTACAGTTTAGTTGACAACTGTTCTGAGTCCAAAGCCTTTCCGTTTATGAAAAACTTTGTAAAGTAACTGTTCTATTTCTTCCTCTGATTCTCTTGTAGGTACTGTATCACCAGATTACCTATAATAACATTTAATATTTATACTAACCTTGATACTTTCTCCTTTCAGTATTCATTTATCATCAATCACTGCCCATACCTCCTGTACTTACCTTTATCATCAATCGCAACACGTACCACATGTACTTACCTCTATCGTCAATCACTTTACACACCTCCTGTACTTACTTCTATCATCAATCACTACACATACCACCCGTATTTACCTCTATCGTCAATCACTTTACACACCTCCTGTACTTACTTCTATCATCAATCACTACATATACCTCCCGTATTTACTTCTATCGTCAATCACTTTACACACCTCCTGTACTTACTTCTATCATCAATCACTACATATACTCTCCTGTATTTACTTCTATCGTCAATCACTTTACACACCTCCTGTACTTACTTCTATCATCAATCACTACATATACCTCCCGTATTTACCTCTATCGTCAATCACTCTACATACCTCCTGTACTTACCTCTATCGTCAATCACTCTACAAACCTCCCGTACTTACCTCTATCGTCAATCACTCTACATACCTCCTGTACTTACCTCTATCGTCAATCACTCTACATACCTCCTGTACTTACCTCTATCGTCAATCACTTTACACACCTCCTGTACTTACTTCTATCATCAATCACTCTACATACCTACTATACTTCTATTACTATAATTGTTTTCAATTTATTATTATTATTGATAATTCAAGTTATATTTTAGTTTCTATCACAAGGTGCTTAGCCATGTTTCTTTAAATAATGCGTTCTCAAAGTATACAGACAATTTAGGTAGTGTGTAAATCAAATGTGTTGCTTATTGTTAAGCATTTCTCTTCACAAAACTGTACTAACTGCTACAGCTGTACGTTTGCGGATTTACGACGCTAAAATCTGAGAATCCAATACCCGTGTTAGACAGAGCAGCTATCTCAATGGCTATCTCTAAAACAATCTGTACTGTTGTAATTCATCACGAAAACAAACAGCCTGTAGTAATCTACGTCTTCACTAAAACAAACAACTTGTACTAATCTAAGTCTTCACTAAAACAAACAACCTGTACTAATCTAAACCTTCAATAAAACAAAGATCCTATGCTAAACTACACCTTCACTAAAACAAACAACCTGTACTAATCTAAACCTTCAATAAAACAAAGATCCTGTGCTATACTACACCTTCACTAAAACAAACAACCTGTACTAACTAAAGTCTTCACTAAAACAAACAACCTGTACTAATCTAAACCTTCAATAAAACAAAGATCCTATGCTAAACTACACCTTCACTAAAACAAACAACCTGTACTAATCTAAACCTTCAATAAAACAAAGATCCTGTGCTATACTATACCTTCACTAAAACAAACAACCTGTACTAACTAAAGTCTTCACTAAAACAAACAACCTGTACTAATCTAAACCTTCAATAAAACAAAGATCCTATCCTAAACTACACCTTCACTAAAACAAACAACCTGTACTAACTAAAGTCTTCACTAAAACAAACCACCTGTGCTAATTTAAATCTTCACTAAAACAAACAACCTGTACTAATTTAAATCTTCACTAAAACAAACAACCTGAACTAATCTAAGTCTTCACTTGAACAAACAACCAGAACTAATCTAAGTCTTCACTAAAGCAAACAACTTGTACTAATCTACATCTTCACTTAAACAAACAACCTGTACTAATCTAAACCTTCAATAAAACAAACAACCTGAAATAATCTACATCTTCACTTAAACAAACAACCTGAAATAATCTACATCTTCACTTAAACAAACAACCTGTACTAACTAAATTTTTCACTAAAACAAACAACCTGTACTAATTTATGTCTTCACTAAAACAAAAAACATTGCCTACACTAGGAATACGATTGCAGTATACAATATACAATATATTCTTTGTTTAGAATGTTTATAGTTTGTAAGTGTTATTGTAATCCAGAAATTGATAAGATAATTATGTTATGGATATTAAATATTACAAACATAAATTCAGTAAACTAGATTTATGTTTTTAGTATAATAAAACAACTACTTTTGTACAGACGAATCCTTTGAACTATGTGTTTTTTTAATAAAATATAGCTGTGGTGTAGTAAAAGTTATACTGACTGTTTATCAGCGTATTTGTCCATTCATCCATGTTTTTGAGACAAACAAAAGCGATTGTCACAATATATTTCATAAGTTTTTTAAACGATTTACGAAGAATTCCATGTTAGTAGACAGTGGCTACTAATTTTGTTTTTTATTACACTATTGACTACATAGAGAAACTTCTTCCTCTGAGTGACAGTTTCTGTTATACTATTTACACACAACCGTACAAAAAACAAAAATTACAATTTAAGCAATGATACGTAAGAATAATTAAGGTTTACTATTTGAAAGGCTACTTACATGAGGTTAATCATATGATTACTATTTGAAAGGCTACTTACATGAGGTTAATCATATGATTACTATTTGAAAGGCTACTTACATGAGGTTAATCATATGATTACTATTTGAAAGGCTACATAAATGAGATTAATCATATGATTACTATTTGAAAGGCTACTTACATGAGATTAATCATATGATTACTATTTGAAAGGCTACTTACATGAGGTTAATCATATGATTACTATTTGAAAGGCTAATTACATGAAATTAATCATATGATTACTATTTAAAAGGCTAATTACATCACATTAATCATATGATTACTATTTAAAAGGCTAATTACATGACATTAATCATATGATTACTATTTGAAAGGCTACTTACATTAGGTTAATCATATGATCACTATTCGAAAGACTACTTACATGAGGTTAATCATATGATTACTATTTGAAAGGCTAATTACATGAAGTTAATCACATAATTACTATTTGAAAGAATACTAGATGAGGTTAATCATATGATTACTATTTGAAAGGCTACTTACATGAGAATAATCATGTGATTACTATTTGAAAGGCTACTTACATGAGGTTAATCATATGATTAGTATTTGAAAGGCTACTTACATGAGGTTAATCATATGATTACTATTTGAAAGGCTACTTACATGAGATTAATCATGTGATTACTATTTGAAAGGCTACTTACATTAAATTAATCATATGATCACTATTCGAAAGACTACATACATGAGGTTAATCATATGATTACTATTTGAAAGGCTACTTACATGAAGTTAATCATATGATTACTATTTGAAAGAATACTAGATGAGGTTAATCATATGATTACTATTTGAAAGGCTACTTACATGAGATTAATCATATGATTACTATTTGAAAGGCTACTTACATGAGGTTAATCATATGATTACTATTTGAAAGGCTACTTACATGAGATTAATCATATGATTACTATTTGAAAGGCTACTTACATGAGATTAATCATATGATTACTATTTGAAAGGCTACTTACATGAGATTAATCATATGATTACTATTTGAAAGGCTACTTACATGAGATTAATCATATAATTACTATTTGAAAGGCTAATTACATGAGATTAATCATATGATTACTATTTGAAAGGCTAATTACATGAAGTTAATCATATGATTACTATTTGAAAGACTACTTACATTAGGTTAATCATATGATTACTATTTGAAAGGCTACTTACATGAGATTAATCATATGATTACTATTTGAAAGGCTACTTACATTAGGTTAATCATATGATTACTATTCGAAAGACTACTTACATGAGGTTAATCATATGATTACTATTTGAAAGGCTACTTACATGAAGTTAATCACATGATTACTATTTGAAAGAATACTAGATGAGGTTAATCATATGATTACTATTTGAAAGGCTACGTACATGAGATTAATCATATGATTACTATTTGAAAGGCTACTTACATGAGGTTAATCATATGATTACTATTTGAAAGGCTACTTACATGAAGTTAATCACATGATTACTATTTGAAAGACTACTAGATGAGGTTAATCATATGATTACTATTTGAAAGGCTACTTACATGAGATTAATCATATGATTACTATTTGAAAGGCTACTTACATGAGGTTAATCATATGATTACTATTTGAAAGGCTACTTACATGAGATTAATCATATGGTTACTATTTGAAAGGCTACTTACATGAAGTTAATCACATGATTACTATTTGAAAGACTACTAGATGAGGTTAATCATATGATTACTATTTGAAAGGCTACTTACATGAGATTAATCATATGATTACTATTTGAAAGGCTACTTACATGAGGTTAATCATATGATTACTATTTGAAAGACTACTTACATGAGGTTAATCATATGATTACTATTTGAAAGGCTACTTACATGAGATTAATCATATGATTACTATTTGAAAGGCTACTTACATGAGATTAATCATATAATTACTATTTGAAAGGCTAATTACATGAGATTAATCATATGATTACTATTTGAAAGGCTAATTACATGAAGTTAATCATATGATTACTATTTGAAAGACTACTTACATTAGGTTAATCATATGATTACTATTTGAAAGGCTACTTACATGAGATTAATCATATGATTACTATTTGAAAGGCTACTTACATTAGGTTAATCATATGATTACTATTCGAAAGACTACTTACATGAGGTTAATCATATGATTACTATTTGAAAGGCTACTTACATGAAGTTAATCACATGATTACTATTTGAAAGAATACTAGATGAGGTTAATCATATGATTACTATTTGAAAGGCTACGTACATGAGATTAATCATATGATTACTATTTGAAAGGCTACTTACATGAGGTTAATCATATGATTACTATTTGAAAGGCTACTTACATGAAGTTAATCACATGATTACTATTTGAAAGACTACTAGATGAGGTTAATCATATGATTACTATTTGAAAGGCTACTTACATGAGATTAATCATATGATTACTATTTGAAAGGCTACTTACATGAGGTTAATCATATGATTACTATTTGAAAGGCTACTTACATGAGATTAATCATATGATTACTATTTGAAAGGCTACTTACATGAAGTTAATCACATGATTACTATTTGAAAGACTACTAGATGAGGTTAATCATATGATTACTATTTGAAAGGCTACTTACATGAGATTAATCATATGATTACTATTTGAAAGGCTACTTACATGAGGTTAATCATATGATTACTATTTGAAAGACTACTTACATGAGATTAATCATATGATTACTATTTGAAAGGCTACTTACATGAGGTTAATCACATGATTACTATTTGAAAGGCTACTTACATGAGGTTAATCATATGTTTGTATACGAACCTTTACATGGCTAGCAATAAACTTGAATCAAGAGTGTGATAAAAATAAACATGTTACAGACGGTTGAGTACTTCACGATTTGAAATATGCGAGTCACGTGACAACCACAGCCGATATAAAATCATTGTGTATTGGCATACATAAGAATTACATTCTAATATTGGTGTTTCACATGTTGGTATTATAATGCCACATAAAGCTTATCACTTTTGGAAGTGTGTGTTTTTCTTAAAGAAAAGCCACAATGAGCATTCTGCTGTGTCCATTGAGGGGAATCTAACCCCTGGTTTTAGCGTTGTAAATCATATGATTTACAAATCATATCTGAAGGCTTACCACTGTCCTAGCGGAGGACCAATTTTGGAAGCAAAATATTCATACACTCAAATAGAGATGTTTCAGATCAGAGACTTAGAATTTCCAAGAAGGAAATATCGCTTTTATTTAATGACATTGGAAAACAAAGGAATACGGATCAACTTGAGAAACCAGGACTAACCAGAAAGAGACCTGCAATGAGTCGTACACCAGGCGTGGTAAAAGCAAAACATGGTGCTTTGTAATCGATGAGAATCTAATTTCCATAGCAAAATCTGTCCGCGTGACCCAGCCAAAAGTATGTAATATAAAAAGGGCTCTCCGCCTGGAAAAGAAAGACAAATCACATCTACACAAACTATCATGTCATCTCATAAGTCCGAAAATTTAATATAGAAAGAAGTGCATCATCATTTCTGTCGTTGCAGAAGGCTTTAATGACTAAAATATGCAGTAGGACGTGTATAAAAATGCTCAGACAAATAAAAGAAACTAATCCAACTCCACTTTTTCAGATCATTTATCAAATAAACCCTTCTGAAGATGGATGTATCTGAGGAACACATAAGGCACAAAAGGCTTAATGAGTTTAAAAAAGGTAATAGTGCAACAAAAACTACACGAAACATTCAAGCATGATGCAGAGTCTCTCAATGAAATAAATGTCGAAGGTGGCTTCAGAAGTTCAGATCAGGTGACTACACTTTAAGTGATGCGTCACATTTAGGTTGCCCTATTAAGTTTAATCATGACTTACTGCTGGCTGCACTTGATACAGATTGTGCTGTAACAGTTAAAGAACTAGCACAGAAGCTTAATTCAACCTATTAAACAGTTCACCGTCATCTGCAACAGCTTGGAAAGGTATCACAACATGGAAAATGGGTCCCCATAATTTGACAGAAGCCAATCTTAGAGCAGAGTGGACATTTGCATTTCTGCACTATCGTGAACATATCTCACCTTTTTTGGACATATCAGTGACTTATCTTATAAACATATTAACAGCTCTGTGGATTAAACATTTTAAACTACTTTGTTTCTTGATGAATACAAATGAAGAATTATTATAAGTTGTGTGATTATTTTATGTCACAGGAAGATGAGGAGTGTTATGTGATCTGTAGTCTTTATAAAATATTGTGGTCCAATAATTTAAACTGTATTCTCAATACAAACAGCTTTACTCTTTTGTCTTAAATGCTTGTTTTGTTCACAGGTGTTTAATATATTTATAATGGCCTCTTTGTCTCTCTGACGCGTAGGCTCGGCGTGGCCGGGTAGTTAGGACGCTTGACTCGTAATCTGAGGGTCACGGGTTCGAATCCCCGTCACAGCAAACATGCTTGTCCTTTCAGCCGTGGGGGTATTATTATATTACGGTCAACCCCACTATTCGTTGGTAAAAGAGTAGCCCAAGAATTGATGGTGGGTGGTGATAACTAATTGCTTTTCCTCTAGTCTTACACTGCTAAATTAGGGACGATTAGTACAGATAGCTCTCATGTAGCTTTGCGCAAAATTTAAACAAATAAACCATTTATTCTGCCCTATTTTCTTTCATTAGCGTTTAATAGCAAGGTCATATTCTACAGTTTCCACAGTTACGGTCAAGGACTTCTGTCACGTGGAGAAACATATTCATCTGGCGTGAATATGTTAACCTGTTTTAAAGTGACTGACTTTATTAGTTAGTTAATTACTAGGGGAGAAACAAAGCGTATTAAACTGATACTAATGGTATATTTACTATATTATAACATAATATAGCTCTTGAAAGACATCTGCTGCATAATTAATCTCCTTACTTTCACCAAAATGACATTTTTCTATAAAATTAATTTTACAATACTTCATATCATCCTCTAAAAAAATCCACTTAAAGTGGATCTCTACTAAATGTGTTAGATAAATATTCGCAAGTCTGAACGATAGTGTGAAAATCGTAGTGCCAAACATTTAAAAGGTAAGACATTATTTAATTAATCCAGTGTTTGTTGGTGAAGACAGAACAAAATTGAGGCGTAAGCTCATTAGTTAACAATGATAAGTTATAGATCGTTGTAACGGCTATTTACTGAATAAAATATAAATGTACAAAGACTAAGCATGTTATATATTAAAACGATTTTGAAACCCCACTGTGGGGTTGTTCTTGTTGCCACGTCCGGTCGTGCTCTAACTGACGCCTGTGCTTATTAACAATAGAAAGGATTTCAAACACTTTTAATGTTATTTAATCAATAATGTATGTTCCATCATTATTCATTACTTCCTGCCAACGATTCACAAGGTTCTGAATGCCACTTCTATAAAATTTTTGGGATTTGGAGGAAAATAATGTAGAGAGGGTAGTTTTGACATCTTCATGTTTTCCAAGCTCTTTTCCATCAAGATAGTTCTGCAAACTTCAGAATAGATGATAATCAGATGGGACAAGGTCTGTGGAATAAGGAAGATGTGGAAAGTTTTCGTGATCTAGCTGTTCAGTCTTTGCAGATGTGATCCTTGCTGTATGGGGCCGTGCATTAACCTGGTGTAACACAACACCTTTATGATTGATCAAAGCATTCCTCTTTTCTTTCAGTGTAACATTGAAGCACTCTAACTGTTGACAACAGAGGTCTGATGTAATCATTACATTGAGTGGCAGCAACTCAAAGTGAATCACAACAACAATATCCCACCAAACACTTAATAAGACTTTCCTAAGGTGGTGGTCTATTTTGGGCTGTGCTTTAGCCAGTTTACCTGCACTGAACCATTGTTTGCGTTTGTTCATTTTGTTTCTTTATTCAGTATTTGGGTGTTTTTTATGGTTATGTTGTGTTTATTTGAGTTGCATAACATAACCATAAAAAACACCCAAACTCTAAATAAAGAAACAAACACAAACAAACGCAAAATTAAAGAAGCCTTACTCATACAACAACTCAAGCCCAAAATAAACCAATACAAAGGAACACCTTTATACCTATATTAATAAATATATCCAACATCTAAGCACGCCATCTACATTCCTACACTCAATTACACAACCCCCCTTCAAACATGTGGTCAGCTATCGGTCAATTATCTTTGTTTTTTGTTTTTGGAATTTCGCACAAAGCTACTCGAGGGCTATCTGTGCTAGCCGTCCCTACTTTAGCAGTGTAAGACTGGAGGGAAGGCAGCTAGTCATCACCACCCACCGCCAACTCTTGGGCTACTCTTTTACCAACGAATAGTGGGATTTACCGTCACATTATAACGCCCCCACGGATGGGAGGGCGAGCATGTTTAGCGCGACGCGGGCGCGAACCCGCGACCCTCGGATTACGAGTCGCACGCCTTACGCGCTCGGCTATGCCAGGCCCGTCAATTATCTCTTTCTTTCTTTGTGAACCTGACGATGACCGAAGAAGGTGGAAACGTTGTTCGCTCCTCTACATAAAAATTTTCTCAATCCATACCAGCCGTTTTTTACATATGTATTTCCAAGTATTTCTCACCTATTGAAACATTTTACCCTTAACAGTGTTTCAGAGGTATAATTAATCAGATACATTCAGAATTTGATTACATGTGAAATCAATACAAGAGTCAATAATATACTAGTGTGTATAAGAGAAAGTAAGTGTGGTTTATTATAGATACCAAACAAAAGGAATTCTAAGCCTCAAATATTTACCATACATTAAGACCACATTTATGTGTTTTAATATTTTAACTGCATTGATTATATCTGATATAAATTTACTTTATAATTTAGCGGATGTCAACTTCGTATTCCTTTACTTTTTCCAGAAAATAAATAATTTCGTTCTTTCATTATTGGACTCACTTTTGTTGGTAATCTAACGTTTTTTACTGAGTGCACGAGACTGCTTCCTGTCGGAGTTCCTATCCTGTTCCCTACGAACGATGGGCCTGGTTTTATCTGTATCGGTTCTCCACTGATTTTCCTGCCAATGTTGGTGGTGGACAGTTCAAAGGGTAATTTTTTATCACTATTCAGTCCACTACTTCTACCTGCTGTTTCCAAATATTCGCTGTTCCTGTTGAAATATAGAATTTAGTCAAGCCTTTATATCTCTCTTATGTTTGTTTGCAATTGATTACAAATCTACAAATTGAGCTACCAGTGCTATGCATATCACGAATATCGAAACCATGATTCTAACGTTCTATGTCCGCAGACATACTGTTATGCCACTCGGGGGCACTGCTCTTATCCCAGTTATAATACGTTTTAATCCATTAGTAAATAACTTGTATTATAATTTTAGGAAAGCGTAAGTACTGATCATTTAACACAGCGCATGCGCACGTAAGAACCTTTAAACGTGTATAGAATTTGACGGTAGTCTAGAAAATTTCAAACAATTGACCACGATGTGTCTAAAAAAAAAAAAGAGATAAATCACCACTAAATCTATTTTTCAGGTTAGGTTTTTAATGGCATTCATTTCCATAACGATACAGTTTCTGTGAAGACCTAATGAGACATAAATTAGACACTTCTAGAAAGTATTCATTTTTACCAGAACTTTGCCGTCTAATAAACTTTAATTTTACTTTGATAATACACCATACAATATGACATTTGTTTTTACAGTTAATACTATAGAAGCTGACACGTTTTTAATGTTTTTATTTTATTCACAACAGCAACTATGCATATGACAACCAACGCATTTGTGGCTTGAGACTTCAGTTTTTTTAAATGATATTTTTTCATAAGTTTGCTACATACAAAAATAATTGATCATATATATATATATTACTGTTTCTTTCGCTAGTCTCGCTTGAGGCAAACAACATTAAAGATTATACGTTCGTTGCTCTTTAATTAAGTGGATTGTTTGAGTTAAATTTCCTTAAATACAAAGTCCCCTTCAGGGATTAGATTCCCCTCAGTGGACGCAGCAGATAGCCCGATGTCACTATTAAGTAACAGAACTCGTACGCCTTATTAATCTAGCTCCGATATTAAATATTAAATCGTTTCTTTAAATAGATATTGATAACGACAAATTAAACTTCTCAAACTTTAATGATTGTTTTGTTTTTCATGTTTTTTGATGTATTATACTTTATAGATGAGAGAAAAGATTAAGGCAATTTGGAATTACTGACAACAGCTATAACTTTTACCTGCTTTAGTATAAAGTCAGAATTTCAATGTTTAAGTCCAATGAATATATTAAAAACGTAAAATTGACTATTACATTTATTTCTCACCATATGGCTACGAACATTCGTAGACATAACTTTGTTTTTTTATATCCAATATCTTGCTTCGAAAGCGTAATGTAAATGCATGTTAATCAAACAATTTTGTTTAATTAAACATAAATATTATGGTTCGGGTGCGCTTTATATCGTTACATAGATAATTAACCACTCAACAGTATCTCCTACTATAACGCCTTACACTTTTGTTTTCACGTATGACAATATTTAACAATTATTACAAATTATTATATTTATTAGAAACCATTTATACATCGACAGAGTTGACAGAGAAATTTTCCAACGATACCATAATTTTCTCTTCGTCTTTTATAGTTCATAGTGTCAAAGTAGTTGGTCTGAAGGCTTATAAAGCTACGAATAGGGTTTCGATACTCGTGATTAACTGCAAACAAACTAACGAATAATTTTCTTTATGAATTAAGTTCTCCAAGTGTCTTGCCAATTCTGTCTGTTCTTTCAGTTTTCAGCATATTTCTGATATTGCATTATAAAACACAAATATCCGTAATTTTTTATATATTTTTAATCTTTACAAAATAAGTTTAGTGGTTTTGAATTCCTTGGTTTTATAAGATTTGAAACTGTTTTACCATTAGTCCTTTATTGTCAGTACAAAAGTACTAAAGTACAGCGTATAGCTGGAAAGCTTTCCTAATCTAAACGTATTTACGTATATGTTGAACATGAGTTTGTTTTTCACAAAAAAGTGCTTTAAGTTTTCTACAATTAGAAAAGTGTCCTTTTGTAGGGCAACACTTCGCTGTACACTAAAAAACAAACAAAAACAGCGAGTTTCTGGATTGCTACTCATAATTTCACGTTTAATAACCAACACTTCAAGTTTTTTGCCCACATATACACACAGTCAACCAGTACCTCATGGAAAACGTACTTTATGATATATTGTGTTATGTTCTATCCTGATAATAGCAATTTTAATCTTTCTGAGAACATACATTCTGAGTTTTATTTAAGTGAGGTATATAGAATTTATATATTTAAAGAGACGCAACTGTAAATAGTAAACACACGTGGGTCTTGTACATGAATGTGAAACTAGAACTGATTCACAGAATTGGTCAGTATTGACTCCAGCATACACAGCAGAATGGTAGACACGTACATACTTGTCAATTACCAAAGAAATGACGTTGTGTTGATGCCAGTTCCAGCTGTTTTATGCCAATAATAACGAATATACGTTTGACGAGAATGCCATATTTTTGGTTCAAGTTTTCGTGGTTAAGGAAGTTACAGATGAAGTAGATATCAAATATTCAAACTAACAGACCACAAACGACAATTTATTTATTTGGATGTTTTGTCTTTCAAACCGAAATAATAAACGAATTACTTTTAATATGCGACGATCTTTGATTCGAATCCATCTTTGTGTTCCATTTCTACATATCTTTCCTATACAGTCGTATTGTAAGCAAAAGTAGCTTTGAGTTGCTTACGTCACAATAAATGTTTATCCATTCATTAATAGGCTAGAGGAAAATCTAATCCATAGAAGCTAAGATCGTTATTCAGTGATGACAAGAAAACCCACTTGTAGAGAAAAATATATACTTAATAACGGCTCTACATAAAACATTTTCTCAACACAAACCAGCCGTTATTACATATATATTTTTCTAAGATCGTTATTGTCCGTATTGTATATCACAGAAACGTTTCCTCACCACTACGGATCCGAGGGTCTCACGTTTGCGTCCCTTTGCCGAAATATCGCGCTCCGTACTCTAGGGCTGAAAATGCGTTATAAGAGTGGCAGTGCGATTACAGTACTTAATTAGAGAGGAACGAGAGCTGGCGGTGGGAGCCGTTAAATATATCTCTTCCTCCTCTCCTGTTTAGATTAGAAACAGATATTACTTTGTGTAGCCTTGCGCAAATATGTGAAACAAAAACAAACAGAGCTACAACGTGTTCTTTGAAGTTATGTCTACCAAAAACTATTTTTCTGTTGTAATAGCAGTTTAGAACTATTTCTTCCAACTAACTTTCACGATCTATGAAAGGTAACAAAGTGGGAAATCTTACCACGATCTATGTGACGATGATTTATTTTCTTGGTTCGTAGGATGACCTTGTACCTGTGGAGTAAACAGGCTTCTTCTGGGGTAAACGTCATCAGGTCCTGTGTAGTTGTTTGTTTAAAATATATTAACAAGTTTTTTAGAGGCCAGCCTCCGATACGATATCATTTTGAACATATTATAACCTAGTAAAATTAGGCCTAGAGCCACTCCTTTCTGGTAGTATAATTACTATTTCAGATAAAAAATGAAAGAAAATATAAAAGTCGTTTGTGTTCAATTAACGTTACATTTATCGTATACAGATTTTTTTTGTATCTAATACTAACTTCATAACTTGACTTTTTTGTAAATTTCAAACAAGGATCTAGTGAACACTTACTAGTTTTATTGTGGCTCAACATAGAAGGAGTCTTAGGGTTAGTTTGATAAACTACTTCAAATGGATTCTTCTCAGCTATATGAACCATGGAATGGTTTTCTGTGGGACCTATTAAAGTGAAATAATAGCACATGTTTACGCTCACCATTAAACTTTCTTCTGATAAACACTGTCGTTAACCTACAAGGTTTTATGTGCTATTTTTGTCCAAGGTGCTTAGAAATGCTAAGTTTTTGCCCTACACTGTTTATGCAACAATGTCTTAGTTATTGGTAAGTTTTTTCACTGTTTTAAAGTTAAAATATTCACCGGTTTAGTACACATTTTACAGTTATATTCCCTATTGTATATGGGAGAAACGTTTCCTCAGCACTACAGATCCGAGGGTCTCATGTTTGCGTCCCTTTGCCGAAAAATCGCGCTCCGTACTCTAGGGCTGAGGGTGCGTTATAAGAGTGACAGTGCGATTACAGTACTTGGAGTGGAACAAGAGCTGGCGGTGGGAGCCGTTAAATATATCTCTTCCTCCTCTGTTTTCTCTATTTGAACAGTTATGAAGTTTTCATCTGATGGTGCTTTTGTTAGAAGTGTTTGCAACACATTAGGACAGTTTGATCATTTTGAAGACTAATTGGAATCAGAAGAGCTAAGAAACTACAGCAGGTACACAACACCTGTTATCACAAAATGTAACTAAAATCATGATAATTTCAGGTATTTATTAAAGAGCCAATGCTAAAATTAGGATCTGAGATCATATTTGAACAGAGTATATAGTTTTACACATGTTTCTGTTATCTACTAAAAGATATAACAAATTAACAACATTTTCAGGTGGATGCACTTTTCGTCTATCCCCTGTACAATCAAAACAAAATAAACGTATGTGCTGTTCCTTTTGCACTGTAAAGATTATTGACGTATCAAAAACATTACATTTAAACAGTTCTCTTCCTCTTGTGAAAAGTCCGCTTAAGCCTATTCAGTTACTTTAAAATTTCAGTTAACAAGTCGAACTGACTTCTCTATTACTATCGCCTAACTATCCCAACTTACTTTACGGCAGTGGTTCTTAACCTTGTTGGAGGTACTGAACTCCGGAAGTTTCGTACTTGCATTCACTGAACTCTTCGTAATTGGAAAAATAAAAAATGATTTTTTTCAAATTTAAAACATAAGTAGATATTTTATTAGTGCACAAAATGAACCATGCATCAGTTGCACACAATATTACTTTTTTTGCTCGACATAGTTAGTATGAGGGGATTGAAAGATTAGGAAAAAAATCACAAATGACGTCCGATTACTACAGTCACAAGTCGACTGCTAAGCGCACGAAATTCCCTGCAGCACAGATATTAAGACCAAGTGATGTGACGTGATCAGCCGCAGCCAATGATGGCCAAGTGGAGCATGACGTCACGAATCATACGAGTGGGGTGGACGGAACGGACACACACACAGTGTGTGTGTCTTGATCCGCCGAACTCCTGAGACTGACTCACCGAACCCCTGGGGTTCGATTGAACCCAGGTTAAGAACCAATACTTTATCGTCAAATTAACACGGTTGTATCCTATATATTTTAACTCAACTACTCTTTTCTTCTATTGTATTTTCAAATATCGTCTGTCTATTTGTCAAAGTCCACTGAGGTTAGTTCAATTACTTTAGAACTCTCTTTAATGAAATAAACTATCCTTCTCATAGTTTGTTTATTCTACTGTTAGTTTTCCTCTAATATATTAATAGTTATAACCTACATGAACCGTTAGGCCTTTCCATTCACTTTGGCTGAATTCCCTTCTCCTAACCTTACCTTTGTCTACTGTTTTCCCATTCATCTCACACTATTTAATATTTATTACCACATCCTGTGCTCACTATATTCTCGACATCAATGACTTATCAACACAAATTATAATACTAATCTTCTTTTAACTCTCTTATAATAAAATATAAAACTAAACAATCATAAAATGTTCATTCACAAAATAAACGAAATTAATAATATATGAACTAAACAGTCTTTTATTTCACGATAACCAACACAAATTATACAAAAAGAAGTTCAGCAAATCTGGAACCCACATAGCGAGTTACAGCAATAATGTCAGTTTTTATACACAGTTATGCCTGCTATAGTTATGAGAATTATAACTGAGTTGACCAAAAAGAAGACTGTTACAAATCAGAGAGACCTGGTGGCAAGTTTTCTTCGTTCTTTTGCATGGAAAATCCTTTCTTTAAAGTTTATTAGAAAAAGAAATGTTGTAACGTTTGTATCATGATACAAAGTCTTTACAAACATTAGATAATGTCGATTATTCTCTCCAGGTGAAGTATATCCTTAAAAAACAACGCTTTATATTGTAAAAAGTCATTTTGTAAGTGTTCACTATTTTTTTAAAGTCACTGTATGAAAGATGACCATATATGCGTCATATTAATTAATTTCACCTTTTTTAGAAACAGTATTGCCCTAGATATGCTTCAGAGATAAGTCGATTGTCTAGGTTAGAGCTTAATACCAAATAAAGAGAAACGTTTACAAATACGTAATATTTGTCTTTCATACGGTTTCATCTTTAATTAAGTACCAAATGTTACGGCCCGGCATGGCCAGGTGGTTAATGCACTCGATTCGTAATCCGAGGGTCGCGGGTTTGAATCCCCGTCACACCAAACATGCTTGCCCTTTTAATCGTGGGGGCGTTATAATGTTACAGTCAATCCCACTATTCGTCGATAAAAGAGAAGCCCAAGGGTTGGCGATGGGTGGTGATGACTAGCTGCCTTCCCTCTAGTCTTACGTTGCTAAATTAGGGACGGCTAGCGCAGATAGCCTTTGTGTAGCTTTGCGCGAAATTCAAAACAAACCAAATGTCACCATCATCTATGTGAAATAATGGACAATCTTGAGTAATCTGAATAACTACTTTGTCATATGAACGTTAACTTTGACCTTACAAATTGCAGTCGTGTTATTACTTCTGGTGTAATCATAACACTCAACATACGTATGGTACTCAGAAATAGCTTCAATTTATGTAACACATGAGCTAAAATGTCATTTGTGAAACACCACATATTGGTCCATAATTTAGAACTGCTGACCAGAAAGAGGACAAACAACAACTGCTGCCGCCCACATGCCTATTCTTACCTGAATAATATTATTGGCTGTCACGGTTATAATGAACTAAGACTCTACAGTTGAAGGTGTGAACCTTATTCAGTAGAACATCAGGGTTCGAGCCTTAGTTTTTTAAATCGGTCATCCCCGGCCAGCAGAGAAAGACATGTGAAACACTTACAACAATTAGGTAGATAAAATGAAAACCAACAACAGTTTATGTCAACCTTGAAAACTTAAGTACACATAATAATAATAAAGTTGTTTGAGCACCAACTTTTACAAACTTACCATCTGTATTTCGACCTCTTTTTATGTAACTTGAGACACATGTACTGATAGTTCTGTCGTTAGTTGTCTGCGGCAGTTCCGGATCGTGTTCTCCAGTCGATAAATGTTGACAACTATCTAAAGGCTTTGTCTTGTGAGAGGAACGTTGTAGGTGATGGTTAACGGGGTGACTGAATAAAGCATGTCGCGGTTTTTTAATATTGAATATCGGCGCTGAGAAATTTCGTTTACATCTTGTACCACCTAAAAAGATATATATTGGTACGACGTGTTTTGACACTCTATACATTAATAAATAAAAATTTTGAATGAAAATGTATCAGAACTTCTTTCTAGCCATACCACAACCAATCATATTCTAAAGTTTTTGATATTCAGATAAGCTGCTAAATGTTATGCGATACGTATTCATATAAGCGGCTAAGATCTCTGTGATACGTATTCAGATAAGCTACTAAACGTTCTGCTATATGTACACGCTGAAGAAAATGTTAAAAATACAATTTTAAAAATCGAAAAAACATCAAATAAGCAACAAAAAGGGTACTTGCTACTGATATATAGAAAACATCCGAGAACAAATAATCATTACCGTGATGTCTCGTCAAATTAAGGCTTAATGTTTAGTACGAAAATAATGCCCGGCATCGCCAGGTGGGTTGAGGCGTTCGACTCGTAATCCGAGGGTCGCGGGTTCGAATCCCGGTCGCACCAAACATGCTCGCCCTTTCAGCCGTGGGGGTGTTATAATGTGACGGTCAGTCCCACTATTTCGTTGGTAAAAGAGTAGCCCAAGAGTTGACGGTGGGTGGTGATGACTAGCTGCCTTCCCTCTAGTCTTACACTGCTAAATTAGGGATAGCTAGCGCAGATAGCCTTCGTGTAGCTTTGCGCGAAATTCAAACCAAGCAAACAAACGAAAATAATACATCTTATGATACAATATAATAACATGGAGAAAAATGAGGCAGGTATAATACGTAAAATATATATTAAATTACGGTCATACGCGTGTGCTTGATTTAGGGTGGGTCAGTGCGTGGATTTCGCGTTTTATGGCGCAAAGCAGCTAGGCTATCTGCGTCTGATTTAGAGCAGAGCTACACTGGTCTATCTACTGTGCACACCACTGGTATCGAAACCCGGTTTCTAGTAGTATAAGTCTGCAGACATATAGCTGTGCCAGTGAGGGACATTTAATTCTACAATATAAATTGAAAGAATATCGTTAGGCGGCGTGGCGACTATAAATGTAATATGAAAAATCAGTATTTCACACAGATAGAAGGCTGTTGGTTTAAGCAATTATAGCAATTGGTAGATTGATGGTGTATTACAGAACAATAACAGAGTAAAATAAACAGAATTATACTATTACTTCTCTCATTGTTCTCAATTGGACAAAAATGATTGGGGACTTGGTTTTCTTTCGAATTTTTGAACCCTTTTTTATGGAACTATCTGGTACTTCCACCTGCAGGAATTGAACACTTAATTTTAGTGTTATAAGTCCGGAAATTTCCCGCTGGCCCACCAGAGTACAGTGAATTAGGTATTATGTGTAACACCTTACAATACGTCCCCCGCTGGGACAGAGGTAAGTCTACGGATTTACAACACTAAAATCAAGGGTTCGATTTCTCTCGGCGAACAGAGCAGATACCTCGATGTGACTTCGCTATAAGGAAAAACAACACACACACGCGCATTATGATACTGTGGACGAAACATCCCAGATATTATTCAAAGGAATTTTACGAGAAATGTAATTATTTATTTTGTTTATGGTTAAGCGCAAAATCCGATTTCTAGCACTTTAAGTCTGCAAACATACCGCCATATTCCTTAGGGAGGGGAAGGAAATGTAATTAAAATATTAAGTTAATTCACATTGGCAAAATATTGATCGTAATTGTTGTTCCCTCTTCTAAGAACTGGAAATATAAAACTTAATATTTGAATATAACTAACAGGTTTATTTA